>NW_012136969.1:632131-682980 GCF_000956105.1 Propithecus coquereli | reverse complement strand
GCTTGAGCCCAGGAGTTTGAGGTTGCTGTGAGCTAGGCTGACGCCACGGCACTCTAGCCGGGGCAACACAGTGAAACTCTGTCTCAAAAAAAAAGAAAAAAAATTACATAATGATGTGTAATAAAGTGTTTATTAATAGCTTTTATATGTATGTATCTAAATATATACTGTTATATAAATATATAAATGATGAATAAATCTAAAGTTTATGTCTTTAGCTTTATTTAAAATTTTTTTTTCAAAGATCCAAAGAAAGCTAATTATGTATATAATTGTTTCTTTGAAACACAATTAAAGTATCAGTATATTAAATGAGACAAGATACGTATTATGTTAAGTTTACTAGGTGAATAAGCTGAAATAGCTTTTAAAATAAATAATCGTATCCATTTTATTGCATACATGTTTGTATTTATCTATAATTACTTTCCTTAGAATAGTCAACCATTTATAGTAATTATCATCTTTATGCAAAGTATAGTAATGCACGTTATGCAAGTAATGCAAGTAATGACGTTTCAGTCAACAACGGACGGCATATACGATGATGGTGGTCCCATAAAATTATAATGGAGCTGAAAAATTCCTATCGCCTAGTGACTAGTGACGTCTAGGTTTTGTAACATCACAGTGAAATGCATTACTCACTTGTTTGTGGTGATTCTGGTGTAAACAAACCTACTGTGCTGCCAATAGTATAAAAGTATAGCAGTTACAATTATGTACAGTACTTAATACTTGATAATAAACAACCATGTTACTGGTTTATGTGTCTACTACTTATTATTTTAGAGGGTACTCTTTCTACTTACAAAAAAAAGTTAACTGTAAAACAGCCTCAGGTCCTTCAGGGGGCATTCCAGAAGGAGGCATTGTTACCATAGGAGAGGACGGCTCCCTGTGTGTTACTGCCCGGAAGACCTTCAGTGGGACAAGATGTGGGGGTGGAAGACGGTGATATTGATGATCCTGACCCTGTGTTGGCCTAGGCCAGTGTGTGTGTTTGTGTCTTAGCTTTTAACAAATACATTTAAAAAGTAAAAAATAAAAATAAAAAGTTGTAAGAATAGAAAAAAGCTTATAGAATAAGGATATAAAGAAAGAAAATATTTTTGTACAACTGTACCTTGTGTTTGTGTTTTAAGCTAAGTGTTATTACAAGAGTCAAAAAGTTTAAAAAAACTTAAAAGTTTATAAAGTAAAAAGTTACAGTAAAGTTAATTTATTATTGAAGAAAGGAAAAGATTTTTAAAATAAATTCAGTGTAACCTAAGTGTACAGTGTTTATAAAGGCTACAGTGGTGTACAGCGATGTCCTAGGCCTTCACATTCACGCGCCACTCACTGACTCACCAAGGGCAACGTCCAGTCCTGCAAGTTCCATACATGGTAAGTGCCCTATACGTCTGTACCATTTTTTATCTTTTGTACTGTATTTTTACCGTATCTTTTCTATGTTTAGATACACAAATACTCACCATTGTGTTAGAATTGCCTATGGTATTCAGTACAGTAACATGCCGTACATGTTTATAGCCGAGGAGCAGCAGGCCGTATCATATAGCCTAGGCACGTAGTAGGCTGTATAATCTAGGTCTGTGTAAGTGCACTCTATGATGTTCCCACAACGACAGAATCGCCTAAGGACATATTTCTCAGAATGTATTCCTGTAGTTAAGTGACACATGACAGTAACTGACTTTTGTCCAGGCACAAGAGAAAATTATAGGACAGAAAACCAAGAACTGTTTAGCTATTGCTCTTTCTACAAGCATTCAGCATTTTATTTTAACAAGTTTGAGATAGCAATTATATATATAATATGTATAAAATATCATTCATAGGCACTCACATGATTTGTTAATCTATTAAATATTTCTGTCCTAAAAAATAAAGTTAAAAACTGACTTCTGTGAACAGTGTTTTGTATCTACGTCTTACTTAGAAACTGTTCAGGCATCCAATGATTATTAACTAACTTGATTATCTGTCTAAGATTTTAAAGTTAGTTAAGGATTTGGAAATTACAATTTTACCTAATTCATTAAATCCTTTGAATTGCAGCATTGTAAGAATTTTATAAAATTAAACTCTTGAAAAAAAATCTGTTATTACCATTCTATCTAGTTGAATACAATTATATATAAAATTCTACATGAGTTTTGGAGACAGTTGTAATCTAACTCACAAACCAATGTAGGTAATTTAGAATGTTTAAATCATGAGAAATTTAATCCTGGCTTTTAACACACATTGAAATTTGTGCCTAGATTTTTATATGGTAAAGAAATTCTTAAAGACTTTGAATCATACTAAAATTCTTCTTTTTCTTTTTTTCTTGTCTTGTAACCATAGTAAAAAAAAAAAAAGACTATTATGTAAATATATCTTTCAGTGTCCCCATAAAAGAAATACAATTTAGTGATTTTTTTCTTTCTTTTAGCCATTCCTGACATTATCTGAACTTGATATTCCTAGAGTGTGCATGTAATGACTAAATGACTTTTTGATCAATTAATATTTTTTTTTTTTTTTTGAGACAGGGTTTTGCTCTGTAGCCCAGGCTTGAGTGCAGTGGTGTCATCATAGCTCACTGTAACCTGGACTCCTGGGCTCAAGCAATCCTCCTGCCTCAGCCTCCCAAGTAGCTGGGACTTTAGACACATGTCACCACACCCAGCCCAATTAACCTTTAAAATGTCATAAAAAGGGAAAAACAAAGAGAGTGGAACAGGTGGAAAAAGGGGAGAGGGAGCCAGCTTTAGACTAGTAGACAAAAAAATTATCACAGTAAAGGATAATTATATTTCCTTTTCAAGGAGAGGGAAGAAAGCATAGCTGCAGAAAACCCATTTTGACATACACACACGAGAGGATTGCACCTGATTTAGACAATACTCAAGTCCTTGAAATATTATAAAGCACTACAGTTAAAAAACTAACACTTATTAATCCCTGGAATACAAAAAGGAGAAAGGTACTTCCACATTAAATAAAATGATCTTTTAAATAAATAAACAAAGCTTTCTCTTTTTCTTCTAGTCTGCCTCTCAAATGAACACTCTTGTTCATATCAAAAGTTCTCCAACAGGGGTGTGCACCTGTAGTCCCAGCTACTCTGGAGCCTGGGGTGGGAGGATCACTTGAGCTCAGGAGTTCGAGGCTGCGGTGTGCTATGCGCATGCCTGTGTGTAGCCACCGTACCCCAGCCTGAGCAACAAAGCGGGACCCCATGTCTAAGGGGGAAAAAAAAAGAAAGAGAAAAGTTCCTTAAAATGTCTGTTGCAATTGCAAATTGTCCCTGGTTAGAGCTGCAAATTGTGCCCCTTAAAGAGAGATACATACAAACTAACATTTCAGTGAGAAACTACACAAGAAGCAGGTGTTTGGCCTGGAGGAGGTACAGTTTGGATTAAGAAGACCCCATCAGAATGCCAGTGGTCCCTAAGGATGGTGTTTATGCAAATTTGTGTCCTGGAACTTGGCCTAAGGTCAACTGTCACTGAGTAGGAGCTGGGAAGACCTCTTGGTTCTAGATAGACAAAAGGAAGCCAACTAGTCCCCAAGGACACAAAGATAAGATTGAGGAAGAAGTCCTTATAAGGTTTTAAAATGGTAACTCAAGGCAAAGGTTAGCCAAAGGATGCCATCTGAAGAGACCTTCTGAACGTCTCAGCCTCCAGGCCTAGCCTGAGGAAGGACGTGCTGAATCTTTGCTTGTCCTTTTCCTACAGAGCTTTCTTCTCATAGACACTCAAGGTCCTAGAAAGCAGACAATCATTGAGGCATGTGTTAGAGACCAGATAGCAAATTCACCGAGAAATAATATAAAACTGTTCCCAGAGGACTATGTAAATAGTGTTCACTGCTGTGACAAGGAGAGCATTCTCTCCTTCTTGTGTGACTTTGTGTTTCTCTGCAGTCAATGGTTTTCTCATTTTTAAATTTACTTGGTTTTTCTATAAACCTACAATCTCTCGAGCCTACTTACTACATAGTCAAAACCATTAAATAACAATCTACATCCCCAGAAATCTATGCCCCAAACAAACAAAAACAACAAAACATGGAAGCAACCATACATGCTGTTAAAAACTTGAGATCTGACTGTAAGTGCTTTCAAACGTTGAGGAGAAAGGAGATCTTGTTTTGTCACCCATTTAAAATAAGTGTTTGAAATTCTAATTACACATGATGGATCAAACACTCTTATTTCTCTCCTCTCCCAACTTTCCACTAAAAGTAAAAAGGAAGAAAAAGAAAGAAAGAAAGAAAGAAAGAAAGAAAGAAAGAAAGAAAGAAAGAAAGCCCCAAGGATGATTAGAAGGGCAGAGAGTACAATACAACAAGATGCTAACAAGCTTTCAGAAGGTGGGAATGAGCTAGAGGAGAGGTAACTGTCTTAGCAGAGCTCTGAATGTCACCAAGCTCAGTGTCTGCAGAGGGGGCTAGCAGAGGTGAGCCGGTGCACCCCACAAATCCCAGAACACTCAGGACTTGGACACACCAAATTAAAGAAGAAAATGGAGATGAGTCATGCAGGTAAAAACTGGGGGATTGGTTAGAAGTCTGGGTCATTCCCACCCACATTAAATTACTTTCCTCCTCTGAACCTCCTCTATCCTTGCCTCAATAAGTCGAACTCAAGAGCTCTTGAGCTCAGGGATCCGAGCACAGCAGAGTGGGGTGAAATGCAGGAATGAACTAGAAGTCCGCTCACAGAGCACTAGAACTCCCCTCTCAAGGCCCCCAATCCAGCAACCACTGTTGCTACCTCTTGTGCCAGGAATGACATCAGCTAGACACATAACTCCCGGCAGGGGATTGCAGCATCCCGCTGGAGGAGGAGTGAAGGGTTCTAGTGTGACGAACTCCAGAAACTAACATGTGAGAATCTCCCCACAAAATTCAGCTCACTCTGCAGTGAAATGCCCCCCACACAGACAGCCTCCTATTTGAGACCTTATTCTTAAATATAACCAGAAAGCCAAAGATTACCAGGCATTTAAGAAAAGCGTTACATAGTCATATTAGTGTGGACACTGAACACTGATTTAACCCCAAATTATGATATAGCTCTATTACGAGAGTTGGGGTAGTGGTGAAAGCCAAATTCTCATTGTCCAGGTAAAGGAGTCAATATACAATGTCTAAAACTTGTCAATCAAGAAATGTTAAAGAAAGTGTTTGCTTAAAAATACGGAGGTGAACAATACCAGAAATAGCTAAAAGAGGTTGAAATGATAGCCTCTGGGAAGGAGACTTATGGCAGAAGAAGGTGGAGGACAAGAGATTGCTGTTTTTTGTTAAAAGATTTATTGTACTAGCTGACTTTTACAAATTGATATATAATTCACATACCATAAAATTCACCATTTTAAAGTGTATAATTCAGTGGTTTTGAGTATAATTACAAAGTTGTACAGCCATCACCACTGTCTAATTCTGGAACATTTTCATCATCCTGTAAGGAAATCCTGTACCCATTAACAGTCACTCCTTATTTCACCCTCCCTTTATCCCCTAATAATCACTGATCTTTCTGTCTCTGTGTATTTACCTATTTTGGATATTTCATATTAATGGAATGATACAATATGTGGCATTTTGGGTCTGGCTTGTTTCACTTAGCATAGTGTCTTCAAGGGTCTTCCACGTTGTAGTGTGTATCAGTTCTTCTTTCCTTTTTATGGTTGAAAAGAAATTAAGAAAAAAAATCTTCTTTCTCAAGATTCTGTTAGCTATTATGGCTCTCTTGAAATTGCATATGAATTTAATGATTGAATTTTCCATTTCTGTAAAAATGGCAGTTGGAATTTTGATAGGGTTTGTGCTGTATCTGTAGATCAATTTGGGTAATGTTGCCATCCAAAAAATATTAAGTCTTTTAACCTATGAACATGGGTTGTCTTTCCATCTATTTAGGTCTTCTTAATTTCTTTCAACATATTTTGTAGGTTTTAGTCTTGCATTTCTTTGGTTAAATTTATTCCTAAATATTTTATTCTTTTTGATGAAATTGTAGATATTGTTTCCTTGATTTCACTGTTTGATTATTCATAATTGACTTTCAAAACAATGCAGTTGAATTATTCTGATAAAAAATAAATGTTGAAAGAAATTAAGAAAAATGAAAATTATACAAGAGAGGGAACTTACACATATTTATTACTTGGTTTATCAGAAAACAAGTTTTATGAATCATAATATAGTGAACACTGAATAACTGAATTATGGTATAACTATTTTGTAGACTGTGGTGGGGGTGAACTGGAAAAAGGGGTGAGCACAGAAGCAAATCCTTGTCTCCTACTATAGGAACTCAAAACATATCTTCTAAAATTAAAGTTAAAATTGCAATTATGATAAAGACCGCTGTAACCTAAATATTAATAATATCCTTTCTTCCCTTCTTTTCTTTTAGAGATGGGGTCTCGCACTGTCATGCAGGCTCGAGTGCAAAGGTGCGATGTGATCATAGTTCATTTCCATTCCAGGCAGCCAGAAGGAGAAAGATCATAGAGGAGCACGTGGTGGTTTTCTGGGCCAGGCTTAGGAGCAGCAGTAGTACTTCTGCTCGTATTTCTTTAGGTAGGGGTCAGGCACATGCTTGCGTCCCACTCCAGGGATGGAGGGGCTGGTGGGAGAGGGGGACAGAAGCAGGAGCTGAGGAATGAGGTCTAGTTGAATGCCTAGGAACAAGAGGATGTGGATCGTGGAGGGCTGTTGTTAGTCTCTGACATAGCATACAATTTAGGAATATGGAGGTAACCAACAGGAAAGGTCACTTAAAGAGTTGGAAGTTGCTATCTCCAGGGAACAAGACAGGGAGGTAAAGCAAGCTAGGCCAGGGAACCACTGGCTTTTGTTAAAAGAAGTCTTTTAATACTATTTTATTTTAAAAACTATTTATAAATATTACCTTGCCAAAAAAACCCTGACAAATTAATTTATACAAATAAAGCATCTAAGATAAATATTGTACAAGAACAAAAAAGAAAGCAAAAAATAAATAAATAAAGTTGCAGCCACATTCTCCTCTTGCTTGCCTCTCTTCCGTCAATCTCCCCAAAGGTGGGAGCCATTTCTTAATCAGATCTGTCTTCCCTCTTCTTCTGCAGAGACCCACACACCCACGCGTGCTGGCAGAAAATGTTGAACAGAATGGCATGATGCCCACTCTGCTTGCAGTGGGTTCACTCTCATCTAACAGCTGCTCATTCTTCCCACGTGTCCAGCCTGGTGGGTCTGTGCTGTAGCATGCACTGCTTCAGTCCTGAGAGACTGGCCAGCTTCCAGGGCCCTTGTACTTGCTGCTTGATGAAGCCAGAGGAATGCCTGCAGCGGATGAGCACATTCCCATCCCGTGTGCAAAGGGTAATGAAATCACCGCAGCTTCCTGTGGGGAGCAAAATGCTGCGACCCCAACCCCAACAAGAAGACGCTGGTGGGTGCATTAATACAAATGAACTTTCCAGAATTCAGAGTCCTGGCATTTCATTCTATCCAGGGTCATTACCATTGGAGTAGAGCTTTACCTTCTTCTTCTCACTTCCAACATCGTGAGATTGCATTTGTAAGAAAACGTTTTCCAGCGATGGCATGGCCTGCCGTGGGAAGTTACGCGTCCCCTGCCTGGGGTGCTGGATAACTAATTGGCGGGGATGTTGTGGAGGTGGGGAGGAGGACTCCAGTCCCAAGATGCTATGAGTCTTTGGTGCCCATTGTCCCTAGGACGCCGCCAGAGGTATGCAATCTGATGCACATTTCGCAAGGTAGCTTCTGAGGTTAGTGATGCAAGTTCATTCAGGAGAAAACTGTGACTGGTGAGATGGACCCTAGGCTGTTGCGGCTGCTGCTGGGGCTGGAAGGGCCTGACTCACGCTCCACAGCCCCTGCCAGCATTTCAGAGGGAAGCGATGTTGTCTCTCGTTCCTCTTCCTCCGCTCATCCCCTAAAGGCAGGCGTCTGGTCTTCAGCCCTTCTCTCTTTCCTTCCACACAACCCCCTGGGAAATCTCAACCGCACCCCTGGCTTCAGCCTCCACCTATGTGATAACTCCTAACTCTGCATCTTTAGCCTTGACCTCATCCCTCAGGAACAGACCCATAGAGCCGACAGTTTGCTGGGCATCTTCATCTCGTCCTCCTATGTTTCAAACACGATGCGTTCCAAACTGAGCAATTTTCTCCTGCCTTAAAATCTGACATCCCTCACCCAGCCAGCCACCCCATACAGAACCCTTCCTCCATCTCCCTATTAAGTCCACTTCTCCACCCCTATGGCACCTCTTTTTCATTCCAGCTCCATTACCATGGGTTCATTACCCATCTCTTGAGCTTTTGAGCCTGGCCTGGTGACTGGTCCCTCTGTCCTAGCCTCCCTCTTCCCTAACCACCACACTGCACACTGCTGCTAGAGTGAGCATACTTCAACCCAGGTGGTCACTCCCCTCCAAACAAACAAGCACAAAACACAAAAAAGACCAACAATACCAAGTGTTGATAAAGGTAGAGCAACTGGAACACCTGTACACTCCTGGTGGGTGGTAAGTGGGTAAAACAACTTTGGAAAACTAGTAGTATCTACCCAAGTAGACATACGCATACTCCATGACCCAGCAATTCCGCTCCTAAATGTGTATCCAACACATATACCCCATATGAGCACCAAAACGCATGCACAGGAAGGATTCCAGCCCCAAACTGAAAACTACACAATGCTCGTCAACAATTGTGCATCCATACAATGAGATATTAGTGTTATATGGTGATGAGAAAGGACAAATGACATTCACATATAGCAACATAGCTGAGTCTTGCAAACATATGTTGAATGAAAGAGGCCACACACAAGAAATTAGGGAAAACTAATTTATGGTATTAGTCAGGATAGTCATTTCTCTTGTGTGTAGGTGGTTCCTGAAAAGCGAGCCAAAGTGGGTCACTGGAGTTTTAGTATTTAAAAAACTAATTAAAAAAAAATAAAAAAAAATCTGGGTGCTATTTACCTAGGTGTCGCCAGTTTCTGAAGAATTTTGCACTTTTCTATATGTATATTTCAATGAAAAGTTTACTAAAACACATCTACCCACACATACAGACCAAAATAAAATCTATTCTGTTGTTCCTCATAGGCAGAGGAGAAAGTTCCAGGCCCTAGCAGAACATTCAAAGCTCTCCTTGGTGTGGCAGCCTACCAGGCCACCTCTTTTTGCCTGGGGCATGTGTACCTTCCACCAGGCCACTTCGCCTTCTCCTCACAGGTCTCTGTGTTGTCCTTTCAGCCTGGAATTCCTCTCTCCATCTGGCTGTTTGGAGATGCCACCTCCTGTGGGAGGCCTCTCCTGATTTCTTAGACTACCCCAATCTCTCCCTGTGTCGCATTCCCATGGCACGCCGCTTTTCCTTCTCTCGCGGCTCTGAGCTCTCTCTCTGCTTGCCTGCGTTCCCTTGACTGGAAGTAAACAGCCAAGGTGGTAGGAATGGTGTCTCGTTCATCTTTGTAGAACCTCCTGGGGCCACTGCTGTGCCTGGCACAGAGCTTGAACTAACGAACGTTTGACAAATGATCAAATGTGTGCTCTGGGTTAAGCATTCGTCCATACTGCCAGAAAGCCAAGACACCCAGCTGGCCTGCAAACAAGTGTTTGCCAAGGGGCACATCCCTTTGGAAGTAAACACATCCTGCAGTCCTTTATTGGCTGCTGACAGCCAGGTCAGTGTAAATGTGTTGTGCAGCATTGTGGGTGTGTCCAATTAGACTCAGTGAGACGGAGCAGCCCCACTAACATGAATAAGCTGTGCAAATATGTGGTTAATAACCATGTCACTCTGTGTCAATTCTTAATCCCAGATAATTAGCAGATAGATAATTGGTGGAAGAACAGGAGGTGCCGATGGACGGCCCATCACTTGGGTGAAGCTAATGATCCTCTATGGATTAAGACGCACCCTCTGTAAGTGTTGATGGCTCCTATTTGAAATGCTCCTTTCGAAAGGGCCTAGATCCAAGAAGAGGTGTCAGGAACTCCAGCGCCAGGCGTCAGCATCAGGACTAATTCCCTGGGCTGCTTCCACGAAAGGTGGGCAGATGGGTCCCATTGCTGCCAGCCTTGTGCAGGCAGCCAGAGCCTAGACTGCTCCTGACTTGCCGGGTAATCCCCAGTAGGTCCTTCCTGCTGTCTTAGTTTCTCCATTTGTCTAGTGACAAAGAGGGGGAGGGCTGGGGTGGGCATGTCAATCTGAGAACCCACTGTAGATAGAGTTTCTCTCATCTGCCCCCCTCTTGATGACATTGGAGGTGTGTCATTCTCTCGTCATTGAAATGGTTTGGGTGGTTTAGCTGGCCTGGATGGTAGAGTGCTCTGGAGGGGACATTCTGGGGGTGAAAGCAGACACCTGAGATGTGTGCTGGCAAGGATGTGGAGAAAGGGGAACCCTCGTACACTGTTGCTGGGAATGTAAATTACTGCAGCAACTATGAATAACAATATGGAGGTTCCACAAAAAAACCTAAAAATAGAACTACCATATGACCCAGCAATCCCACTGCTGGGTATATATCCAAACGAGGGGAAATCAGTATATCAAAAAGATATCTGCATTCCCATGTTTATTACAACACTATTCACAATAGCCAAGATTTGGAATCAACCTAAGTGTCCATCAAAAGATGAATGGGTAAAGAATTTGTGGTACATATACACAATGGAATATTATATAGCTACAAAAAAGAATGAAATCCTGCCATTTGCAACAACACGGATGGAACTGGAGAACATTACGTTAACTGAAATAAGCCAAGCACAGAAAGACGTCCTCACTCATGTTGGAGGTAAATATTAAAAACAATTGATCTGATGGAGATAGAGAGTAGAATGATGGTTACCCGAGGCTGGGAAGGGTAGTGGGGAGGGAGGCAGATAGAGTGGGAATGGTTACTGGATACAAAAACATAGATAGAATGAAAAATTTTTGATAGCACAACAAAGTAACTCTAGTCAACAATAAGTTATGGTATTCTTTAAAATAACTAAAAGAGTGGAGTTGGAACCTCCCTAACATAAAGAAATGATAAATGCCCAAGGCGATGGATATCCCAGTTACCCTGATTTGATTAAGTTGCATCGTATGCCTGTATCAGAGCATCACATGTATCCTATAAAAATAGACAGCTATTATGTACCCATCTTGGGGTGGGGGACCCATGGCCTTAAAACCACATGTGGCCTTCTAGGTCCTTAAGTGCGGCCTTTTGACTGAATCCAAATTTTACAGAACAAATCCTTTTATTAAAAAGGGTGCAGCAGAGAAAGGTGAAGCTTTCTTGCTTCCTTTGGTGCTTGAAAAAGAACAATCTTGGAATCAGAGGACTGCAGGTTCCCCACCCCATTGCCTTCAGAGGAAGTGCCACTTACACAGTGTGTACACGGTAACCCTGAAGTTTTGTACCCTGGTAGTCCAGGAGAGTTCAACAACTCTCACCTGTAACATTTGGCAAGCCATTCATGCTCAAGAGGATGCTCTGGCAGGGAATCAAGGGGAGGGGAAAGAGCACTGGATTAGGAGTTAGATGGCTAGGTTTGAGACCCAGTTACCATAGGCACTGAGGTCAAATTCTATGATCTTCAGTTAGTAAGATGTCCAGTATTCCTAAAAAAAAGTTTTTGTTGAAATCTATCATCTTTGTAAAAGAAGGAATAGATACAACATACATCACCATCACTACCACCACCACTATCATTGTCATCATCATCTGAGCATTCTTAAACCCACCACTCTGCTTTAGTGACCAGAACATCACCATAGACCCCTTTGGGCTCCTCTTCCGTGTTGCTTCCTAATTCTTCCTTGCCTGAGATAACCACCAACCAGAATTTTGTGCTAATCATTCCCAAATATTTCTTTATAGTTATACCATGATGATATATGGAGGACTGACGTTCAGCAAGCCATTCATGTACATTGCAGCATTTCCTGTTGTTTACAGCCAGAGTCTGCTCTGATTGGTGGGGTGTCTACTTGGATTGGTTGGTGCTTGTGCTGAACTAGACAGCGAATATTCCTAATATCACTCCTAGAGGTACCAATCCCTAAACAAGAAAGATATCGTTGAGTTCCGTCCATGGGGCACTTTTAATGAGTGGAATCTTGAGGCATGTATTAATCAATGACTCTCTTTTTTATGCTCAACATTTACTTTCAAGATTCACGTGCACTTGTAAGAAATAACATAGAGAGATTCTGTGTATTCTTTACCCAGTTTTCCCCGATGGTAACATCTTATAAAACAACAGTATAGTATCACAACCAAGACAGTGACATTTATATAGTCAAGATCAGAACAGTTCAATCACCACAAGGATACCTTCATATTGTGCTTCCGTATCCACACCCACTTCCTTTCCACCTGCACCCCTTCCTTAACCCTTGCCAATCACCAAGCTGTTCCCCGTTTCTATAAGTTTTTCATTTCATGAATATTATATAAATGGAATCATACAGAATGTCACCTATTGGAACTGGCTTTTTTCGTTCAGCATAATTCTCTGGAGATTATAGATAATTGTGTATATCAATAATTCATTCCTTTGATTGCCAAATAGCATTCCATGGTGTGGATGTACCACAGTTTTACCATTCACCTGTTGAAGAACATCTAGCTTTTTTTGCTTTTCTTTTTTTGCTATTACTGTATGGATAAAGCTGCTATAAACATTCGTTTACAGGTTTTACTGTGAACATAAGTCTTCATTTCTCTGGGATAAATGCCCAGGTGTGCAATTCATGAGTAGTATGGTTGTTGCGTGTTTTGCTTTTTAAGAAACTGCCAACCTGTTTACCAGAGCGGCTGTACCATTTTGCATTCCCACCAGCAATGTATGAGTGATCCAGTTTCTCTGACTCCCTGCCAGCATTCGGTGGTGTCACTATTTTTTACTTTAGTCATTCTGATAGGTGTGTGGTGATCTCTCATTGTGGTTTTCATTTGCATTTCCCTAATGGTTAATGATGTTGAACATCTTTTCATGTGCTTACTTGCCATCTGTGTAACCTCTTCAGTGAAATATCTCTTCATGGTTTTTGCCCGTTTTCTACTTAGACTGTTTGTTTTCTTACTGTTGAGATTTTAGAGTTGTCTATGTATTCTAGATGTGAATCTTTTGTCAAATATGTGGTTTGCAAATATTTTTTCTCATTCTGCAGCTTGTCTTTTCTTTCTCTTAACATGATCTTTCACAGACAAATGTTTTTAAATTTCAGGAAGTCATAGTTAGTAATTTTCCCTTTTATAGATAGTACTTTTGGTGTTAATTTTAAGAACTCTTTGCCTACCCCTACATTCCAAAGATTTTCTCCCATGTTTTTTTTCTAAAAGTTTTTTATAGTTTTACATTTTACATTTAAATCCATGACCTATTTTATGTTAATTTTTGTAAAAAGTGTGGGACTTAGGTCAAGGGTTATTGTTTGTTGGTTTGGGGGAGGCAGATGTTTGCCTGTGGATGTCCAATTGTTCAGCACCATTTGTTGAAAATACTATCTTTCCTCTATTGAAATGATTTGGTATCTTTTTCAAAAATCAGTTGAGTATATTTTTGTGGGTCAATTTTGGGGTTCTCTAGTGTGTTTCAGTGATCCATATTTTTGTCCAATACTACATAGTCTTGGTTACTGTAGCTATAAAACAAGTCTAGAAATTGGGTAAATGATTCCTTTTTATTCTTGTTTCAAAATTACTTTAACCATTCTAGTTACATTCTAGCCTTTATATAAATTTTATGATTATCTTGTCTATATCAACAATGTTTATTTTGTACAAAATGGGAGGTATCAACTTACCAGACTTCAAACTTTGTTATAAGGCTGTAGTAATCAAAACAGCTTGGTACTGGCACAAAAATAGATCCATTGATCAGTGGAACAAAACTGAGAACTCAGATATAAAACCATCCTCATATAGCCACCTAATCTTTGACAAAGCAGACAAAAACATACACTGGGGAAAAGAATCCTTATTCAATAAATGGTGCTGGGAAAACTGGATAGCCACATGTAGAAGACTGAACCAAGATCCACACCTTTCACCTCTCACAAAAATCAACTCACGTTGGGTAACAGCTTTAAACCTAAGAGTGAAACTATTAGAATTCTAGAGGAAGATGTTGGAAATACTCTTCTAGACATTGGCCTAGGCAAAGAATTTATGAAGAAGACCCCAAAGGCAATCATAGCAACAACCAAAATAAATAAATGGGACCTGATCAAATTAAAAAGCTTAATTAAAAAGCTTCTGCACAGCCAAAGAAACTGTCACAAGAGCAAACAGACAACCTACAGAATGGGAGAAAATTTTTGCATGCTACAAATCCGATAAAGGGCTGATAACCAGAATCTACTTAGAACTCAGGAAAATCAACAAGAAAAAATCAAACGACCCTATCAAAAAGTGGGAAAAGAACATGAACAGAAACTTTTCAAAAGAAGACAGAATAATGGCCAAAAAACATATGAAAAAATGCTCAACATCTCTAATCATCAGGGAAATGTAAATCAAAACCACAATGAGATATCACTTATCTCCAGTGAGACTGGCCTTTATCAAAAAGTCCCAAAACAATAAATGTTGGCGTGGATGCGGAGAGATAGGAACACTCATACACTGCTGGTGGGACTGCAAACTAGTGCAACCTCTGTGGAAAGCAATATGGAGATACCTTAAAGAGATACAAGTAGAAGTACCATTCGATCCAGCAATCCCATTACTGGGCATCTACCCAACAGACCAAATGATACTCTATAAGAAAGACACCTGCACCCAAATGTTTATAGCAGTACAATTCACAATTGCAAAGATGTGGAAACAACCCAAGCGTCTATCAATACATGAGTGGATTACTAAAATGTGGTATATGTATACCATGGAGTACTATTCAGCTTTAAGAAACAATGGTGATATAGCATCTCTTGTATACTCCTGGATAGAGCTGGAAACCATTCTACTAAGTGAAGTAGCCCAAGAATGGAAAAACAAGCACCACATGTACTCACCATCAAATTGATATTAACTGATCAACACATAAGTGTACATATAAGAATAACATCTATTGGATGTCGGGCAGGGGAGAGGGGGAGATGGGAATTTGCATACACAAAGAGTGCAATGAACACCATCCAAGGAAAGGACACACATGAAACTCAAATCGGCCGGGGGAGTGGGGAGGCAAGAGCAACATACATAACCTAAACCTCTGTACCCCCATAATATGCTGAAATTAAAAAAAAAATCCAAAAAACAATGTTTATTTTGTATTCTATGACCTTGATGGACTCACTTATCAGTTCTTAGGAGTTTTTTTTTTTTTTTTTGTAGAGTCTTGGAATTTTCTATGTAGATAATCATGTCATCTGCAAATAGGGACAGATTTGTTTCTTCCTTTCCTATCTATATGACTCATTTCCTTTTCTTGCTTTTTTGCACTGGCCAGATCGTCGTCCAGCACTATGTTAAGTAAGAGTGGTGAGAGTGAACATCTTTGCCTTGATCTTGATCTTAGAGGAAAACATTCTGACTTTCATCGTTAAGTATAACATTACCTGTAGGTTTTGGTAGATAGTCTTTTTTTTTTTTTTTTTTTTTGAGATCGTCTCACTCTGTTGCCTGGGCTACAGTGCCGTGGTGTCAGCTTAGCTCACAGCAACCTCAAACTCCTGGCCTCAAGCAATCCTCTTGCCTCAGCCTCCTAAGTAGCTGGGACTACAGGCATGCGCCACCATGCCTGGCTAACTTTTTCTATATATTTTTAGTCCAGCTAATTTCTTTCTATTTTTTAGTAGAGACGGGGGTCTCACTCTTGCTCAGAGCCGGTCTCGAACTCCTGAGCTCAAATGATACGCCCACCTGGGCCTCCCAGAGTGCTAGGATTACAGGCGTGAGCCACCGTGCCCCGCTGGTTTTTGGTAGATAGTCTTTATCACGTTAAAGAAGTTCTCCTTTGTTCTAGTCTTCTCAGGGTTTTTATTATGAATGGGTGTTAATTTCATACAGTGGTTTTTCTGCATTGACTGATATGATCATGTGATTTTTCTTCTTTAGCCTGTTATTATAATGGATTACATTGAATTTTGAATATTGAGCCAGTCTTACATCTCTGAAACGAACTCTGATTGGTCATAGTGTATAATTCTTTTCATACATTGCTGAATTCTCTTTGCTAATGTTCTGTTAAAGGCTTTTCCATCCATATTTATTAGGAATTCTGGTCTATAGTTTTATTTTTTGTACTATCTTTACCTGGTTTTGCTATCAGGGTAATACTAGCTTCATAACATGAAACGGAACATATTCCTTCCTCTCTTGTTTTTTGGAAGAGATCGCGTAATTGTTGTTAATTCTTTAAAAATTTGGTAGAATTCTCCAGTGAAACCATCTGGGCCTGGAAATATCTTTTTTGTTTTTTTCTAAGTTAAGAATTCAATTTCCTTCATAGTTTTAAGGCCATTCAAATGATCTACTTCATATTGAGTGAGTTGTGGTTGCTTTGTGTTTTTTGAGGAATTGGTCAATTTTATCTAAGTTGTCAAATTTATGTTTTGGGTTGTTTGTTGAATTCTTTATTATCCTTTTGATGTATGCAGGGTGTGTAGTGATATTTTCTGTTTCATTCCTTATATTGGTAATCTGTACCTCCTCTCTTTTTCCCTTGGTCAGTTTTGCTAAAGGTTTGTCAATTTATTCATCTTTTCAAAGAACCAACTCTTTCTTTCCTTGATTTTCTCTACCGTTTTCTTGTTTGAAGAGTGCAATGGTTTGAATGTGTCCCGCAAAGTTCATGTGTTGAAAACTTGATCCCTAATGCAGCGGTGTTGGGAGATGGGGCCTAATGGAGAGTGTTTGAGACATGGGGGCATTGACCTTATGAATGGATTAATTATCTCAGAATGGGTTCCTTATAAAAGGATGAGTTCATCCCCTTCTTGGTTTCTCTGGCCCTCTCTTTACCCTTCCACCATGGGATGGGACAGCAAGAATACCCTCATTGCTGCTAACCCCTTGGTCTTAGATTCCCAGTCTCTAGAACTGTAAGCCAATAAATTTATGTTCATTATAAATTACCCACTCTCAGGTATTCTGTTGTAGCAGCACAAAATGGACTAAGACAAGGTGGGAACTTAGGTTATTGCTTTGAACTTTTTTTCCTCTTTTCTAATGTATACCTTTAGTGCTACAAATTTCCCTCTCAACACTGATTTAGCTATGTCCCATAAATTTTGATATATTGTGTTTTAATTTCCATTCACTTTCATTCTTTTTTCCTTTCTAATTTCCCTGAGACTTTCTCTTTGACCTGTGAATTATTTAGAAGTGCGCGGTGTAGTGTTTGGAGATTTTCCTATTATCTTTCTCAGAGAACCGAGAACTTTGGAGAACTCACTCTGAAGGATTTCAATTCTCTTAAATGGGTAGAGGTTTTTTTTTTTTTATGGCCCAAGATATGGTCTATCCTGGTGATATTCCACAGGCATTTGAAAAGCATGTGTATTCTGCTGTTGGGTGGAGTGTTCTATACATGTTGACTAGATCCTGTTGTTGATATTGTCGAGTTCTGTATCCTTGCCGATTTTCCGACTAGTTGGTCTATTAATTGTTGAGAGATTAGGGTTGAAGTCTCCAATTATATTAATAATTGTGAATTTGTTTCTTCTTTCAATTATTTCAATTTTTGCTTCATATATTTTGTAGCTTTCGTTTTTTTGTGCATACATATTCAGGATTGCTATGTTTTCTTGATGAGTTTATCATTTTATCATATGTACTGTCCCCCTCTATTCCTAGTAATTTTCTTTGCTCTGAAGTCCAATTTATCCGATATTAATATAGCCCTCCTGTTTTCTTTTGAATGTTTGTATTGTGTATATTTTTGATCCTTTTATTAATACTTTCAATTTGCCTACATTTGAAGTTTCTTGTAGACAGCTATATTAGTTTCCTATAGCTTCTAAACCAAATTACCATAAATTTGGTTGCTTAAAACAAAACATATTTATTCTCCTACAGTTCTGGAGGTCAAAAGTACAAAATCATGCTGAGAAGTTAAGTCTGGGGAAAAAATTAAAAATAAAAAAAGAAGTACAAAATCAGTTTCACTGGGCTAAAGATCAAGGCTTGTTCCTTCTGGAGGCTCCAGGGGAGAATCTGTTCCTTGTCTTTTCCAACTTCTAGAGGTTGCCCAGCTTCCTTTGCTTATGGTCAGATCACTCTGATCTCTTGTTTCCATCGTCACATCTCTCTCTCTCTCTTTTTTTTTTTTTTTTGCATCAAATGTCCCTCTGCTTCCCTCTTAAAAGGACATTTGTGATTACATTTAGGGCTACCCAAATAATCTAGGATAATCTTTCCATCTCAAGACTCTTAATCACATCTACAAATCTGCTCCCTCCCTTTTTTTTTTTTTTTTTTTGAGACAGGGTCTCACTGTGTTGCCCAGGCTAGAGTGCAGTGGCCTCATCATAGCTCACTGCAACCTCAAACTCCTGGGTCAAGCGATCCTCCTGCCCCAGCATCCTGAGTAGCTGGGACTACAGGCATATGCAACAACTCCCAGCTAATTTTTCTATTTTCAGTAGAGATGAGGTATAGCTCTTTCTCAGGCTGGTCTCAAACTGCTGAGCTCAAGCGATCCTCCCATCTCGGCCTCCCAGAGTGCTAGGATTACAAGTGTGAGCCACTGCACCCAGCCTCTGCAAATCCCTTTTGCCATAAGGTAACATTCACAGGTTCCAAAGATTAAGACCTGGTTATCTTCAGGGACCATCATTCAGCCTATCACAGCAGCACGTAGTTGGGTCTGGGCTCCTCACTTGGCCTTTACTGGTGTGGGTGTAGGTGAGGTCAGACTTTTTCTATAGTGTTTTGCTGTAGGGGTTGTAGAAAATTAGTGTCTAAAAGTTTTTCTGTCTTGTGAGGCTTCCCCTTTCCTGCTTGTTTGGCTAGGGAGAGCAGGCTTTTGGTGGCCTTTTGGCCTGTGCGTTTTTGGGTTCCCAGCTTCTTCAGCTCCAAGTCTGGGATATACGGGGCCAAAATAAAATGGACTTGTTTTCATTCTCCCCTACTCTGAGTATGTATACCTTTGGGAATCCCAAATTTTGTATAGTCTCTTTGTACAGTCTCTAGCTTGAACAGACCCTAGATGATTATTTCTTGTCTCCTGTATCTCACAAAGTCTATAAGACAGCCCTGTTGGGCTGTTAGCCAAGGGCGAGTATGTGATACTGGAGAGATCAGTCAGTCAGTGTCCCCGGAAGTTGAATCATGAGCTCAGTGGCTCAATGACTGGCCACCTGATTCACCCTGACGGTGGCATTCAGAATAGCCCATCTGGTAGCTCCTGGAGCCTAGGTCTTAGCTACTGTCCTGAATTCTGTCCTTTTCAAGACCTAATTCCTCAGCTCTCCCTTCAGTTCTGTGAACTATCCCGTGCCTCCCAATACATTCCTGTTATTTGCTTGATTGCTCAAAGTTGTATTTGGTTGCTTGCAACCAAAGAGCCCTGATTGATAGTTCTATGTGAAGGGCTACTCTGCCTTGTCCTCCCTGGGATGCCACTTGGATGCCTCTTAGAGGACGGAAGTGAAATCAAGAAATGTGTATGTGGATGAGTCATCAGTGGGCACCTGATATCCCAGAGACTCAGGGCCGGAAGGGTCTTCAAAAGTCACCTGGGCCCAACCCTTACCTGGAGAATGGATTCCTTTACAACATCCCCACTGAATCCCTCCTCAACTCTGTCTGGATACCCCTCCAAAAGGGGAAGCTCACTGCTGCATGAAGCAGCCGGTTTCACTCTTGGCTGTTTCCAACTATTTGAAACTTCTTCCTTTTATTAGCTGGAATAGGATGCTGTGTAGCATTGATCCTACCTGTGCTCCCCCTCCCGCCTTCCCTACCCTGGAAATTCCTTGGGAACTTGAAGAAAGGGGTGTGCCCCCATCTGGCTTTCTTCAGGCCACACAAGCCTAATTCGTCCAAGTGCTCCTCCTGGGTCACAGGCTGCAGCCCCTGCCCCGTCCTGCTTGTCTTTTCACGATGTATTCCAGTTAATCGATGTCTGCCAAAAAGTGTGATGCTCGGGGGCAATGCAGACACTCTGAACGGGGCGAAGTCGGGCAGGACCAGCACCTCCTTGCTTTGGGCACTCTACTTCTATTAATGCTGCCTCAGATAAAGTTTATTATTACGGCGGCCTCATGACACCCTGACTCATAGGGAGCTTAGCATTGGCTGAACCTTCTCCACACATGCTGTTACCCATCCCAGCTGGCCCATGTGCTGTTTGTTTTCTGAACTCACAGCCCTACTTAGAAACATGGCAGATCCTTCCTAATGTTTCTATGATGTAGTCAGAAAGATCTTGCTGTGGGGTCAGGTAGTTTCAAGATTCTCTTTGTAGTATTTGTTCTGAATATGCAGAAGAACGGAATGTTATGAAACACTGCCTCTCTCTCAACAGTGCCCAAACCCAGATTGGAGCAGAAGTCATGAATGTAATTCTGAGACAACCTCAGCCCAGATGGGGGTTGGCTGAGGTCTCCAAAGGTAAGCCTCTTGCTTAAGGTTGTAATGCGTGTTACTCACTTCCTTTTGGGAGCAGTTCATGCTAATCTTGATGTCAGACTTGAAGGCCAAAAGAAAGTAGGTTGAATCTGCTTTTATTGACACTGCACATAGTCATTTTTTAAAAGGATACAAGGTGGATTTGGGTATTGTGAAACTTGGCTCCTCTCCACCGAAGTAGTGACATAGTCAGTGTCTCGTGGCTGGGTAATCAGGGGTCCTAAGACTAGGCCCATGCTTGTTGGGGGTCGGCTTCCCTGATCCTCCCTCCCTCTGTCATCTCGGGAGGGCTCCTCAATTTCTTTGCTCCCCCTGTCATGAGTACACAAGACTGGGGGGATTCCCAGGTTTCAGGGTTCAACATGTCTTTGCTGAGCTGTCAGGACTCCAATCTCCCACCCAGGGGGATGAGGCTGTCCGTGTGTGTGTGTGTGTGTGTGTGTGTGCACGCGCATGTGCTGGGGAAGCCTGGCCAGACGCTGGTGTAAGGTGAGAGCGCCCCCTGTGTACCAGTTATCCACTGCTGCATAACAAATTATCCCAAAACTTAGTGGCTTAAAACAACATTTATTGTCTAACAGCTTCTGTAGCATGACTTAGCCAGGTCCTTGGTTTCCGGGTCTCTCACAAGCCTATAGTCATCACCTTGGGATGCAACTGGGAAGGATCCGCGTCCTAGCTGTCTTGTGCGGGCTTTGGCAGGCAGGCCGGCCGTTGGACTAAGCCTCTGTTCCTCATCAGTCCCGGGGTTCCTCACCATTCGGGCCTCTCACGCAGCATCTTACAACATGGTGGCTTTCTTCATTAGAGTAAGCAAAAAAGAGTGTTAACAAGATGGAAGTCATGGTCTTTGTGACCTAATCACAGCAGGGACATCTTGTCCCTTTTCACTAGGTCCAATCCACACTTGAAGTGTGGAGATTACACAGGTCTGACTACCAGGAGGCACAGATCACTGGGAGCCATGTCAAAAGCTACCCGCCATACTGTGTGACCATATGGAAGAGGTAGGGCAGGACACACAGGATATGAGGCCCCAGGCCCCAGAGCAGGTCAGGGGCAATCATCAGTGCTCCATCTGGAAGGTGAACACAGCAGGTGGTGAATAGAGGAGCAAGGGCTTGGGGTTGTCCCTGGGCACCTTGGGGCTGAGCAGCCTATAACATCGGGCTCATATCTGGGGTGCAGACCTAAGTGCCCCTAGACCTAGGCTGAATAACCAAGATGAGAGCTGTCTCTTATGCTTCTTGCCAACAACTACTTTCCTAGGTCTGCAGTGCTGTGGGCGCCCACTGTAGGCAAGGCATGATGCCAGGCGCAGTGGGGGAAACCATGAATATACTGTGGGTGTTCATTCATTTGCAGAAATTGAAATACAGTGGACAGTGAGAGCAGGGGGGTAGGTGGGCTCCACCCCACTTGCGGGATGACTCTTCTCTGGGCTTCGGCTCTTCATGCTGTAAAAATGAATGTTGTAAAACTTCTCCCATCTCACTGACTTTGGGGTTTCTGTGATGATTTCATGAGATAAAGACATGCATGGAAGGGTTTAGAAAATAATAAACTATCACACTGCAATTTACAAAAACACTCACATCCACTATGCCATTTCATCCTCGTGCTCGCGTTGATGGAAGGGAGACTCAGACTCACTAAATGTTATGCTAAGGGACATTAGAGACCATCTGATTGCCCCAGCCACACACACCTACCCATTGTAGAGATGAGAATACTAAAGGTAAGGGATGCACCCAAGGTCACACACAAAGATGGTGGCTGCACAGCAGTATTGCGACTTTCGGCCTACTGCCTCTTTGAGCACCAGCGAGCCCCAGGCATGCAAAGTGTTACTACTGAGACGCTCTGGAGCCAGACTGTCTGGCTTCAAACTCTTGCTCCTACTCTTTCCTAGTTCATAGTCACTACTTTCTAGGGAGTTTGGGGGGACTGAGACTTGCTCAGGCATCAGAGCTGGGACTTGAACCAGTGCTTTTCTCATGAAGGCAGGCAGCCTCTTGGAAAGTTGCAAAGTACCCAACAAAGGTAAGATTTGACTGTCACTAATAATATAGCAGAGGCTTCAGGTTCATTTCACGCCTGTGGGTAGTCTGCAGGGGTTTCCTGAGGATAAATTCTGGGAAAAAAATCTTCAAAACGAGGCCTGAAAAGCCTCTTGCTGAGAAACAAGGTGTCCTCTAGGACAATTCACCGGGTTAGCTGATCTTGCAGTAGTGTTTCAGGAAATCTGTTTATGTTAATCGTGGTTTGGGATTTGGGTGGAAAGGCTGTTTCAGTTCTAGGGTTTTGCTCTCCTCTGGGCCCAGCTGCAGGCCCTGACGGGCCCCTGTTGGAAGGAAGTCAGCCCTCCTCCTCGCAAGGAGGAAGGGCCCTCCCGTCTGTGGTCGGAGGCATTGTACTCGCTGGATTCCAGGCTGTCAGTCTCACGGTCGAGCTCCCGGGATGCTTAGCCTGCAGATTGTTTTGTTAGGTTTCTCCTACAATTAGTTTGGAAATTACCCAGCTACCCACAGCCTCTCCCAGGTGTTCTGTAAACTACGGGCCTGCTCCTACAGCTTTCGCCTTGATGGGACCCACGCTGGCTGAAGCTGGGAGGGTTTTGGGTGGGGTGACAGGAGGCACTGTCCCACGATGATAGGGTTTGTTTTTTAGCAAAAGCCAGTCCCTTTCAGCTTTGGCACTAACCATCCTACTTTGTAGGGTCTGAAGCAACCAGATCTACACACTTACAGACATTATCTTTAAGCCTCACACGCCCTGCGGAGATAAGTCCCAGGTGTGGAGTACCCACCCAGCTCAGACGCCCAGAGAGGGAGGACTCCTGAGCTCCAATCAACTCAACCATGCAGGTCTCCTGATTCCCACATCCTGGGGGGAAAAATCCCCAGACTTCCGATTCATTTTGCTGAGGACTTGTTACACCTGGGTTGAGCGTCAGTCCCTCCCATGCAAAGGTCACATGACCTTGAGCTTGTCACCCTCTTCTTGAACCTCAGTTTCCTCACCTGAAAAGAATGCAGTTGAAACCTGCCGCTTCCCAGGGCAGCTGTGAGGATCCAAAGAGATAAGCGCTTGGTATACCCTAAACAATAGTGGGTCTTGGATAACGTTGGGACTATTATGTCAGCCGTGCTCCTGCTATGCCACCTAAAGCTGGGGAAGGGCCCTGGCTTAGAGTCTACGACGATAACTCGCTCTGTAACCGTGGCAAGGTACCTTCCCTGGTTTCTCCTTCTATAACGCAAGGGGTGGGACTAGAGAACCTGTTAGCTTCACATTTATTTATAAGAATGGGAAGAGCAGTCTCAAAGCAAATAAACCAAGACTCAAGTTTCTCCTGCCCTTCAAAGGTCACCTGTAACAGTTAGGATACCTTTGGCTGCAGAAAACCCAAGGAGAAGAGTCTTCAGCTTGGAGGACATGTGTTATCCCTGATGGCAGGAGCCTCCAGGGACCGGGAATGGGTGCAGGGTTAGTTCCTCAGCACTCGGTGATGTCATCAAGCCGCAGGCCCTTCCTGCCTTTCTGCTCTGCTCCTCAGCGGGGTCGGGGTCGTGTGCTCTCTTCGGCTGGCGCCCTCCGGCCCCACCTGGCTGCCCCGTTCCAGGCTGTCACATGCCAACAACATCCAGAGCTGGAAAAGGGCTGTTTCTCTTTTCTTGTCTCTTTTTAAGAACAAATACATGTTTCCCAGAAGTCCCCACCAGATTTTCCCGGACCTCTCGTTGGCCTGCAAAGTATCCCGTGCCCGTTTCCAAATGGATCACTGGCAAGGGTGATGGAATCACCACCATGTTTACCTTAGGTGAGTCAAGATTGATCCCTGAGGGGTAAGACTTCCCCTAAAACACATGACCAACTGAAACCTGAACAAAATCAGGGTCTTGTGAGCAAAGAAGAAGGGAGAAGATGGCTGGGTAGACTACTGGCAGGGTCTATGCCTTCTTGAATATGCCAGAAAGAGGGTACCTTGTTACATTCTGCACAGTGTCCTCAACACAGTCCATCTGGTCGCACCCTGTTCTACCATCAAATGCCGTGTGCACAATCCCCAGAAACGGACACTGTTCTTTATGAGCGCTTGTGCAAGGAAAATGATGGCAGACCCCACCTCACCCTAGGTTGGATATGAGGTTTTGATGAAAACGTGGGGTAAAAGAAAGTGTTATGTGGAGGGGAAAATTTTGAAAAAACACCCATTAAATATAATTTTCTCATATTAGAAGGTGAGAAACCCTGCATAGGACTGCTCAAGGAAATGCCATGTTCCTAGTCACTCCCCTTGGTCCTGATGTCTGGGGCTTCCATGAGAGAGATAAGGGCTGGCTGGTGTGTGAGATGCTGTGGGGAAAACTGCCCCAGGGGAGGGAGGAAGCAGGGAGCTGGGTTAGGGGGCTGGTGCTGTGGTCAGGGAGAGATGAGGGGCTCCTATGGGCTGGTGGCCATGGAGGCGTAGCACAGGGTTAGGTGGCTCCTGGAAAGGAAATGGTCAGAGCAAATTCATGGCTACAGGAACACATGGGGGTGTCTGGACAACAACAGGGGCCTGTTGGCTACAGCCCAGGGGTGTGAGAAGGGCAGCTGTGGGAGATAAGGCTGCAAGACGGTTGGCATAAGAGTCACAGAAGGTCCCGAGTGCAGGTGAGGAGGTGAGGCTTTCTGCTACAGATTGCTACAGATTGCCTGGAGCTCCACTTTGGAAAGGGGAGGCTGGCGCTGGGGGCAGGATGGAGGCGGGAGCACCTATGGGGGGCCCTGGCTGGCTGCAGGGGCTGAGGGCAGAGGCTGTGGCTCTCAATTTATTGCTTGGTTGCTGAACACCGCCATGCTTGAAAATCCATAGCTGGGACTCTGCTCTGCCCACGCTCAGGAGAGAAGTGTGTTCTCACTTCTCCAGCTTCTTAGACAGCGAGATAAGCTGGTGCTAGGCCTGAGATCCGCTCTGATTCCGGCTTCCCTATCCCTTCCTCATCCTGGGAGGGGCTGACAGCTGATCCCCCAGCCTCCCTGGCTACGTGCTTCTGCGCCCAGTTAACCCTTCTGGGCTGAGCTGGAAATCTGAGCCTTTACTCTCAGAAGAGAGGGTGTGGGGCTGGCAGAGGGGCACAGGGAACTCCACAGGGAGCGGACAGTATTCCTCTTCTGAGGCCAAGCAGCAAGGACCACTTCAGGGGCTCTGTAAAGGCCAGCTTTGGCCTTGGCCAGGGAGAGGTGGTGCTGGAGAGAGGGGAGGGACAGAGAAACCAGGCACCGAACTCGTCAAGGGCCTCCTATCTTCCCCCCACTCTGCCTGTCCACTGCATTTTAAATTTTATTCACTGCTCAGTTTGGCCTGAGAAGCACTAGTCACATCACTTTCCCTCTAGGTAGTTCTAAGCCATTTATTTCACTGGCCATGGGCTCAGTTTGCCCATCCATATAATGGAATCCCAAACGGGGAAGCCCATCCCCCAAGCTGCACTCCAACCTCTTACTGCCACAGTCACCACCCCCCATTACTTCTACTTCCATATTAAGATGATAATCAAATGCTGTCTCTGGGGGGGTGGGTATGTAGCAGTGCACATAAGTTCTAGTCTGGCTTGGACACTTATAACTGTGAGATTTGGGGCAAGTCACATGCCCTTCTGTGGCTCTATAGAAACTCTACACACACTCACAGTATTGCTGTGTATTCCTACTGAAAACTCATAAGAGCACTGAGATGAGCGTCCTGGTTTTCCCAGCGGGTTGCTATGTAATTCTGGGAACATGATTCCCCAGTCTGGGCCCCTGCCCTACCCTTCATGGTACATGCCCCTGTCTGAATTGCTTTTCATCAGGGACATATTTTTTCAGTTCTCTTGTCAGGTCAACCCCCACCCAGGAGTCAGCACTTCTCAGGAACGGGATGAGCACAGAAACCCAAGTTCTCCAGAAAGGTATGTGTGTTTGCGGCAGGGGAGGGCTCCTTAGGGCACCCAGGACCTTAGGCTATTTACCAGAGGATCCCTCAGCCCAGATTAACTCAGAGACAGGGGCCCCTTCCTGCTGGCCATTGTGTCCTGAGCAGAAAGCTTTATTTTTCTCCTAAACCCCCAACTACCCCAAATTCTGGGCTGGAGCTGAGAGCTCAGAGGCCAAGTTTATTCCATACTTGGGCAAATGACTGCTGCTTAGAGAGGGTACAGAGATGTAACCCAAGGTCCTCAAAGTGCCTCAGCTGGGAGTCAGGAGCTGGGTTCCTGCTCTGGCTCTAACTGTCAGCCCCAGCTTTCAAGATGCTTTCAGATACACTCTTGTTGAATGTCGCTGTCACAGTCATCCATACAGCTGGAAACATGAGGTGAGATGCATTCTTAGGGCTAGGATTCCAAGACTCAGAAAGTACCTCCAAGGGAGGAGGTGAACATTCCACCCCAGCCCTGTCCCCTTGCTCTCCATCCCTCTCTTCTTTCTGCAGCCAGAGTCACAGGGTAGCTTTGGAGCACTGGTTGGGGTTCTTGGCCAGAAACAAGAGGCTTCTGGAAGTTATTCTGGTGTTTCTGATTGTAACAACATAAAACATTTTTTTTCGAAGTTCTGTCTCTTTGTCCAGGGCATATGGTCATCCAGGGGTCCTGTTGAAAGGCAGGTCCTGGTCTGGTAGGTCTGGAGTGTGGCCTGAGAGTCTGCATTTCCAGCAAGTTCCCAGGGGAAGCCCATGCAACGGGACCTCAGTCTCCCGTGTAAAACAGCAGGGAGGGCTTACCTCCCCATGAAAGCCTCCCTCCTGGCCCTTGCAGAAGCGCATCCTGGATTCAGATGAGCAAAGCAAGAGGAGTTAGAGAGTGTGAGGGTCAAAGGGACCTGTACCCAGTTTTACAGGTGGGGAAACTGAGGCCTACCCAGGGCTGGAAGGAACTTGTTCAAGATCTCATAGCAATTCAGTGACAAAGACTCAGGCCTCCTGTACAGGGGAAAAAAATAAAAACAAAATCCAGAAAAGATATGCACTGAAAGTGTTAACTGTGCTTTCTCTGGGCAAACTATGGGTTCCTTTGACTTTTTTCCTTTCTTTTGCTATTTCCCTCCCTCCCTTTCTTTCTCTTACCTGTTTTTTTTTTTAAACAATGAACACACACTGGTTTTGTAATAAGAAAATAATTTTAGTAAAAGAAAATTCTCACACAAAGTTCTTAGTAAATGAGATCATGTTTACGAATGTGCTCGGTAAACTGTAGCTACATACAGCGCTCCATTTCATCCGTGCGGAGTCCAGCTCAAACCGTCGAGAAGTCTCTTCAACGATGTTATCCTTATTCTTATGGGAGCATGACTCACCCAGATGAGGAAGGCCACGGCTGCTGCCAGGCCTACTACCCCGGTGGGCAGCTTCCCGCTCCCACTTTGCCTCTGCCGTCCAGACACTTCTTCCAAATCGCTGGCCGCAGGAATCTTTCCCTTTAAATCAGAGAAAAAGGTTCCTTACTCCATTTTCGTAGTAAACGACCTCGGGCCAAGTCTGCTTTTGTTGCTGGTTTCCTAAGCTTAATTGCAAGCTAAGTTAATTTGAAAGAAAATAAATGTTACAGCTCTGGGGCGAATTCTAACGAGCCTTGGGCAATTAGGGAAGAACGCATCTAATTACCCACAGCCCGGGGCGCCTGCACACGACGCTGGGTGTGCAGGGCCCCGAGAGGGGCAAACGATTTTTCTGTGTTCGTAATAGGACGAAGAAAAATAAAATAAAAAGCGCATCTTCAGTCTCTGAGCCCCACAGATGGGCGACTGGAAGGTCCCGTCCCGTCCCCATGGTTTGGAAATTCCTAGAGCTGGTATTCCAAGACTTGGCAGTGGAACGTTCTCAAGGTCCTGGAGTCATGCGTGCTGGAGGGTCGCCCGCGTCCCCGCGGTGGGTGAAGCGGGGGCATCGCGTACCGCCTGGACGGCGCTCGCTCCCTGCGGACATTCCGGCCGGCCCGGCACCGCGCGAGCTCTGGGTGGCGGGAGTCGGAGAACGGCTGTCGCTGTCTTCACCGCCTTGATCCCAACCCTCGCGGGTCCCTCCGTTCCTCTGGGCTGCCGCAGTACACACCTGTTCCCTCCCCGCAGCGTCCTCTCTTTTCCGGCGCTGACCCTAGACTCTGGCATAATCTTACCTGTCGCCCAAGCTGACAAGGAAGGTGGGGGACAGAGACACCCGCTCTTTCCCATCGTATCTTTCTCATTCCTGGGGCTTTAATGCGACGCTCCAGGAAGCTTCGTGACAATTCCGCGCGTATTTATTTTGAAGCCTTTCCGCCCTCTTATGTCCAGCGCTTTCCAGTTTACAGGGTGTTTTTCCACCTCTCTTGTCTCGTTTAACTTTAGGAGGACCCTCTGAGGTAGCAGTCACAAGTGTCCCTTTCACAGATGAGAACACTGGAGGGGAAGGGACTGGCTTAAGGTTAATGGCGCTGTCAAAGCACTCGATTTGGTAATTAGGAAACAGAGAAAGGCTCAACTCCCGCACTAATTAGGTGCAAAGACCACACTTCTCCAGCTCCAATCTGGCGGCGGGGCTCTCCCCAGCCAGGACAAAACTGGGCGGAGGACCCTCAATTTCCCACTCCTGCCAACTAGGCGAGGCATCCTTACCTCTGGCCTGGGAGAGCCAGCTTGTCTGGCTGCACATGGAGACCCTTGAATTCCGTAACTGCAAAGGTTCATAGGGAGAGGAAGGAGGCCCAACACCTCCGCTTTTCCAAGGTCACAGGGCTGGTCTGGAATGTGGACCCATCAGTGGCGGGGTTGGTGCTCCAGCCACCTCTCACCTCCAGGTGGTCATTTAGTACAACCAAAGCCAGGAAGGAGCAGCGACTAGATCTGCACTGTCCAATACCGTTGCTATTGAGCAATTGGCGTGTAGCTAGTCCAAATGTAGATAAGCTGTAAGTGGAAAATACACTCCAAATTTTGAAGCCTTCGTATGAAAAAAGTAAAACGTCTCAACAAATTTTACCTTGATTATATGTTGCAATGATAATATTTTGGATATATTAGGATAAATATATTATTAAAATTAATCTCACCTGTTTCTTTTTATTAATGTAGCTACTAGAAAATTTTAAAATTCATATGTGGCTTGCTCGCATTATATTTCTATTGGAGAGCACTGATTTAGACAAATTCCTGTCTGGACTCAACCAAGTTCATATGTCTTTGTCAACAGGATAGTGCAGTCCCCAAAATAAAAAATAAAAATTACCAATGGTTTTCATACAACCTTCTTTTTCACATCACCCTTCCCTACCAAGTTAACTATGCTGAAAGAGGCTGAGTTTCTCTTGCCAGAACTCACTTACTCAAAGATTTTTTATTAAAACAGTTCATGTGAACACTCAGGTTTATCTAAGAACTGTGAAAGGAGCCTCTGAAATATTTAACACTGGAATTTTTGCCCCAGAACCGAAATTTACAAGATTTCTCAAGAGAAAAGTGGTAGAGTTGTTGGATTTTCAGATTTTTTTTTAAGGCTGCTTAAAACAAGACACAAAATGAAGTTAAAAATCCAGTTTCTAAAGCTTACTTCATTGATCACCCCAATCTCACATTTCTCTTTCATTTTTGCATGGGCAGGGTGCTGAGGTGCAGCAACGGGTGCTAGGGACAGAAGAGCCAACCCTGGCTACTGAAAACTGTCAGCTATGGGCTCATCTCCCCGAGTCCCCTCGTCTCCCTGAACTCAGTTCACCCATTGGGTCCAGCGCTGCTTGATGAAAAGAAACAGTGGACAGTAGGCCAATGTATTTCTATTTGCGTAACCAGAAAATCAGATTTATGACTGGGTAGTAATAGCTATGGAATGACCAGCACATCCTGCTCAAAAGTTCAATAAACTATAATTGTTGCCTGGAATTAATTGTGGGACTTTAGGTTAGATGCTTGGTGTGAGCTCTGTTCCCACTCCCAAGGACAGCAGTTAGGTTTTGGATGGCTACTCAGAGGCCCTGGGAGGCCGGCCCACCAATGCTGCCAAATTTGAAGGGCAGCTTCCAAGATGATGGGGCCCTTAAAGACAACGGGGGTGTGGGGGGAGAGGGTGCTGTAGAATCGTGCAGCCCTCATTTGTAACCGATGGGCAGACTGTAGGTTCGGCTGAAGGGACTGGGTCACACTGGGGAGCTGAGGCACAGTTCAGACTCAGAGCTAGGTCTGCAGTCTTCAGAGGCAGGGAAAACCAGCCTAGGTAAATCAGAGCAGAGAGAGTTCTCCCATTTTTTTAAAAAGACTTCTTTTGCAAACATGGCCTCCTTACTTTAAGAAGAAAGGCGCTGAGCCTTTTATTGTAGTAACATAGTCAAAGGCACAAGAAGCCTAACCGTGTAAAAAGGCCCAAGCTTTCAGCAGCACATGGAACATTGAAGTTTTGTGATTCCACACAATTCGGATCCTGGACTCTGGTGTAGACACTACGCCCGCCCTCCCTTTATCGCCAAGGACTCTCCATGGTGGAATGCCAGAAAGGCATGTTCTTTGAGGCTTCGCCCCATCGAGGGTCCCTAGTGCCAGTCCAAGGGCTCTGGCTGCCTCACCCCACCTCCTCCCATTTACAAAGTAAACCGGTGTGTATGCGGTGTGCAGGGAGACTGAGCCTCTACGGCCCTCTCGGTCCCTTCCACCTGGGTCCCAATTGGGTCCTCTCTCCAGTCCTGTTCCCCGGTTGCAGGAAAACTTAGTTCGCACTGACAGCGGAGGTATCTATGAGTTTTCGTCCCTGCGCTCGGCTCACATGGCTGACACGAACCGATCCATCCCGCCAGGATAGGCGGCGGCATGGCGAGCATGGTAGGTGCCTCCACTGCCCCCTCCTAGCTGCCCGCCAGGATTGTAGCAGGGCCCCAGCGCTCCGAACTGGCCGGGCGATGTGCGCCCGTAGAAGTCTACAGCGGTCTCAACGCTGCCACTGCTGCCACCCGTGGAGGGCGAAGCGGGTCCGGTCAGGCGGCCAGCAGCTGCAAAGAGCGCGCTGCCGGCCCCCTGAGGGTATGCGCTGTCGGTGCTCGCGTAGGCGGCCGCATAGGCCGAGGGATTGGCTGGCCGGGCCCCCGTACAGCCGGCGGGCTGGTAGCCGGTGGTAGTGGCTGGGGCGCCGACGGAGGCAAAGGCGCAGGAGCCGCCTGGCCCCGACGGCGCGGGGCCCAGCTCCGGGCTGAGCGGCCGCTCAGGAACCAGGCCGAAGACGCGGCAGGGGCCCGGCGACGCGGCAGGGTAGTAGACCGGTGGCGGCGCGGCGAGCGACGGCGGCGCGTAGCCCGCGTAGACGGCGCCCGGGTAGGGCGGTCGGGCGGCGGAGACGGCGCCCGGGAAGATGGCGGCAGCGGCGGCGGCGGCGGCTGCGGCTGCGGCGGCCGCCGCGTCGTGCATGTAGGCCGGGTACGTGGAGAGGTCCGAGCGCTTAAAGCGCTTGCGGCGGCGCAGGAAGCTGCCGCTCTCGAACATGTCCTCAGCGTTGGGGTCGAGCGCCCAGTAGTTGCCCTTGCCCGGGCGGCCGGCCTCGCGCGGGATCTTGAGGAAGCAGTCGTTGAGCGTGAGGTTGTGGCGGATGCTGTTCTGCCACTTTTTGGGGTTGTCGCGGTAGAAGGGGAAGCGCTCGGTGATGAACTTGTAGATGCCGCCCAGCGTGAGGCGGCGCTCGGGCGCGTGCGCGATGGCCATGGCGATGAGCGCGATGTAGCTGTAGGGCGGCTTCCCGCGCTGCAGGGGGCGCTTGCGGCGTCGCCCGCCGGAGCCGCGGCCCGAGCTCTCCGCCGGGACCCCGGTCCCAGTCGCCGCGGCCTCGCCGCTCTCCTCCTTCACGGCCGCCAGCATCTCGGGCTGCGGCGGGGGCGGCGGCGGCCCGCTCTCCGCAGTCATGGCTCAGGCGTCCCGACCCTACCCCGGAGTCAGCGCTACCCGCTGCTGTCGGGGGTCGGAGTGGGGCGGGTCTGGGAGCTGCTGGCCCGGACGTGGGGTCCTCGGGTCGGACGCTAGCCTCCTCCGCGAAGAGGTCAGGGGTCCTCGCGGGCTGGCACGGAGAGCACAGCTTCCCAGGCTGGGGCGCTGTGGAGGCTCGGCGCCCACGGTCCCGGGCTAGCGCAGTGCTGACGGAGGCACAGGAGTGTCCCGCCCACCGACGGCTCCGCTCGTGTTGTGTAGCTCGAGGCCAGGCGGCGGCAGCGGCCGTGGAGGACTAGGCTCCGGTCACCGACTGAATGGTCCCGTACGTGGCGGTGCCAGGCGGTCAAGGGGTCCGGAAGTGGTCCCGGGGTTGGGGCGGCTGCAGCAGGTCTGGGGTCCCCGCTGGTTCGAGGATAACCTCCGAGATCGTGTGCGCAGAAGAGGCTGCCGGCCCGAAGGCCTGAGCGAGGGCAGTTAGTGCAGGCGCGGGGCGATCAGGCGGGGGCCGCCCATGCCGCGCCCCTACAGCCAATGCGGCGGGCTGCGCCAAGGTCAGGGAGGCGAGGCTCGAGCTGCGAGCTCGGGACGCGGGCCCAGGCGGGGCGTTGGGAAACTGCTCCTCTCCGCTGCGTTGGACTCCAGCCTCGGGGACCGGTGGTGAGGCGCTCCCGTGCACACACCCGGACCGGCTCCTCCCTCCGTGGGCTTCTCCTCCTTAAAGGCGCCAGGAAGCGTGGGGCGGCGCCCGTTCCCTGCCCGCCCCCCCTAATGCCCGCCCCCAGAGTCCGGGCACACCTCCCCAGGTGGGAGCAACTGTGGCGATGCGGCAGGAGCCCCACAACGTCAGAGCGGGGCGGGCGCTTGGAGATCCTCCGGGGGCCAGACCCCTCTGCGCGCCGACGGGGAGACTGAGGCTCAGAGAGTCCGGGGACCTGCTCGCTAGGGAGACCTCAGCGCCCAAACTCTGCGCTTCCAGACTTTTCTGGCCTCTGCTGAGGGTTGGGACTCGCAGGTGAAAGGAAGGGCTCGCCTCGCTTTTCTGTCCTGAGAGGGTGAGAATTGGCGGAGGGGGCGCTTGGTCATCGTGGGGTGGAGGAGGACGGGAAGAGAGAATATCTGAGTGACTGGTTCCCAAGATCTTTCAGTATGATTTCCAAACCCCAGTCAGCTGCCCTACCCACGCTCCTTCCTCTCCAGTACCCCCATCTTTCGGACCAGGTTTCCTAGGGCTGAAAGGGAAGGTGACTTGCCATGGCCCCACCGCGACTTCTCGGCTTAGCGGAGCGTTAAACCTGCGTCTCTTTTAGGACTGCGCTTCCCCCACACGCCCGTGTGCCAGAGTTAGCCACTTTTCCCTTTTTTGAGTCCTAGGTTCTTCGACCTTCGTCCCGAGGGTTTGGATCTCAGGAGTCCTTCTGTTGCCAGTATTTAGGGAAAGGGCGTCCCCTCACTCCCAATCATCTGTCTTTGAGTGGCTGGGACCCCTCTCTATATGGCGGAGAGTGCGCATAGGTTAAAGACGGTGCAGGCTAGGCTCCTACCGCTTGCTGAGGGCTCCCGGTAGCTCTCAAGACCCCCAGGGGCAGCCAGGCAGCCCCTTTCCGCAGCGGGGTGTGAGGGTTAGGGGGGATGTGGGGGAAGATGTGGGAGGGAGATGGGGGAAGAAGAGAGCTGCCCCAGGTGGCGCGTCTCCTGGGAAAGGGGTGGGCAGGTGGGACCCGTTTGCTTCGTGTCTGATTTTTGAGTGTTTCCTGCTGTCCCAGAGGCAGGACTCCGTCTAAGCCCTCCTCCGGGTGCAGCGCCTCTAACTCCTTGCGGCGCAGCCCCGTGGCCATCCACTCGGAGACCTTGGGCCTGTCTCTTCCCCCTCCCCAGGGCCTCAGTTTCCTACTCTGAGAAGTCGGGCTCGAGGGCATGTGCTGATTTCCGAGGCCCCTTCTATTCTTAGGATTCCGAGCCTTGGCACCGGCTCCAGAGGCTCCAGCCAGGACTCAGCTTTGTGGGGAGGGGGAATGAGGGTGCAGGGTTGGGCGGAGGGTGCCACACGAGCAGAGGGTTCCGGCCATAAGCGAGTGGCGTGCCTTTCAGGGGTTTTAGTCGCGTTCTTCCTGCGGTGAGCTGAGGGCAGGCTTGGCCGTTACGCGTTGAGCTGCCTTCGGAAGAACGAGGCAGAGCCCAGATCTCCGCTCCATCGACTCAGGTCTGTGGAGACGTTCTTACCGTGTGCTTGACAACTTTCCCCAGCAGAGGGGTGCTCGAAGGGATGGAGAGGGGGGTTTTACACTTGTTAAACAAAAGTCTCGGCTTCCTTGTTCCAAAGTAATGAAGCGAAAATACAGGTTTCTTCCCGTTTCGTTTTTCCAAAGGGGGAAAAAGGTTTAAAACTTTAAAATTTTAACTGGATTATACTTTTGATATACGGGGTTTTTTGGTTCTCTTGTATTTTCAAGATTCCGTGATCCAGATTTCTGGATTTTAAATTCTGGATCATTATCCTAATGCGATTCCATAAATCTAAGAATGTGATTCTGTAATTCTAAGATTTCATGACCCAGAGGCTAAGTTCTTTGACTATATGATTATAAGCCTGTGACTTAAAGCTTCTGGTCAAAGTCTAAAAACCCATTAATTATAGTAAGATACTGGGACTATGCCGTTGCTGTGGCATGTGCCTGTCGTCCCAGATAATTGGGAGGCTGAGGCAGTAGGATGCTTGAGCTCAGGAATTCGACACCGCTGTAGTGTGTGCTACGGTCCTGCCTGTGACTAGCCACTGCACTCCCGGGGGAGGGGGGCAGGCAAGATAATGAGACTCCATCTCTACAAACAAACAAAACTGGCATACTGGTACACTAAGATTTTGTGCCAAAAAATATGATGCCACTCCTGGGAGCTGCCACTTCTGTAGTTTTAGATTTTTTTAAACTCTAAGGTATGTATGTATTATTTAACTTGAATTCCTGTATAGAAATGTCTGACTGGAAGATTTGCATCCTATAAATCTACAACTCTCTTCCTTAATTCCAAAATGTTAGTGCCGGGTCCACTATTCTGTAGCTTGAAGAATCTGACTCTAATAATTCTTCTAATATTCATGACTATGCTTTAATGATTGGTCCCATGACTTTATGATTCTCTATTTTTAAGCTCCAGCTATGGTTAAAAGCTTCCATGTCTCAGGATTTTCTGATTCTCAGTATCTCCTGTCTGTGATCTTGATCCAGAATTCTGATTCTTCTTTCTCAAACTGTTATTACCAGAGCTACACCTGTGCCTCAGACCAAGATCATGAGATTAGATTAGAATTTCCAAGATCATGATTCTAAGATTTTCATGAACAAAGAGCCCCTAAAATTCCATTTCATGTTTTATTTAAATAATGTGTTTCAAAGATTTTATGAATCCATGGTGTTAAATTTAGATTAAATGATTTGATGAGTGCACAGGTCACCAGTTTACCCGTTTGGATCAAAACCATGCATAAAAATCCCTTCAGTGCCAGAGCATTTCCTCTATTTTTCCCTTTGCTGCTTTCTCAGTTTCTTGACAAGGAGGTGGGGTGGTCAAGGGCAAATCCTCACCTCTGGCATCGTCCTCTTTTAATATTTGTGGGGCGACAGAATTTGCTGAGAATCATTTCAGAGCTAGAGAGGGTGGGTTCCAGCCTCTTGGAAATCATTCTCCCAATCCAGTAGGGGTGGTTGGTGTTGATGTGGGCAGGCCAGGTGATTGCAGGCCACTCCCGGCTGCTCTTCAGCAATGCAGGTATCCTCAGCACACCTTGGAGAAACCTGCTCCATGGCAGGCCATTTTATGTGCAAGGTGGGTGGGGGACTGGGGATTTGTAGAAGGTTGTCGCTCTTTCGCAACGACTGCTTTTCAGGGTTTTGAAGTGCCCTAGGAGAGTTTGTAAATAAAAATGGCGGGGGGGAGAGAGTTACAAAGACTCACGGAAAATTCCTCCACATTCCTTGATCCAGATTTCCCTCCGTGCAGGTGTAAAAAAAAGTAACCAGCTCTCTACTTAAGGGAACCTTGGAAATTAGAGCTGGAAGGAGATGGGCTCAAATTGTGGAAGGAACTTGCTTAAAGTCTTGCAGAGAGGAAAGCACTGGGCTGAGAGGGAAACTCAGGTCTTCTGGCTCTTACTCCTTGCCCACCCCACCTCCCATCCTTTCCTGAGTCCTTTCCTAGAGCCTGCCTGTACTTAATTCCATGGCCTGGGACACTCTCCTCACCCAGCAACAACAGAAACTCCGGGCCCCACACTTGCAAATCTGATGGGAGACTCTGGTTACAGGCGGTGGCATCACAGTGACCTCTGGATTACTCTGGTATAATCTGTCTCTGGGCCAGCGGGCTGAATGACGCCAGAGAGCATCAGAGCAAGACACAGCCACAAAGTCATCCCCCACTCCCCTCTCACTCAGCTCTGTCCACTACCGCAGACGTTTGTCCAGGACCGTCAGGCGTTGTGAGGGCTCCCACTCCAGATCTCTCAAAACCCACCCAGCAGCTTTGGGACATCCCCAACCTCAGTCCCCATCTGTGACGTGGGGGATCCTGTATCTGTCTCCTCTCTTCCACAGAGTCAAGAGGATGGAGTGGGGCATATCACCAACCGATTGTGTTGTCTTTTAAATTGTTTCAGGGCAAAACATGAATGTGGGAAAAAGACAAAACGCTGGGGAAAATTCCAGCCTGTTCCATTCATGGTCTGAGATGACATGCCTTTCTTGAAGCAGCAGTGGTTGATTAAAGTAAAACATTTTCTGTGGCCTACCGGGAGAATTCAAGTCTCGGAGGCCCTACAGCGGTGGATTCTTTTGGCTCCTAGCGAAGGACTCCTGGAGCTCAGTCTGGGAGCCACCTTTCAGCGCTTTGTCACCGCTGGTTTGCTTAAACATTGTGAACAGAGAATTACTGTCATCCCGCACTGGATGGGGGAACTGGGGCCTGGAAAGGGGAGCCCCTGCTTCCCCACTCTGGGTTTGCTTGGACTCCGCACCACCAGCCTCCCGGGTTGCCCAGAAGAGCACCTCCCGTTTCTTCCCCTCTCTCAACCCCTGCCCTAAAGCCCTCTCCCAGCCCTGCCTGCGTGGCCCGAGGCACCCCAAGTCCCCTGAGCGGGGAGCGCAGGAGCGGGCTTGGACATCCAGGATCTCTGCTCAGCGGAGGCAAGCAGGGGAAACTGCTCCAGAGAGCTTGGACCTGTCCCACTGCGCACGCACGATGAGGCCGAGAGAGTCGAGCGGGAGCCAGGGCCCACGCCTCGCTGTATCCCAGGTTAGCTCCCCAGCCTTCCCCTGCGCTCAGCTGGGGTTCCAACCTGAGCAGCGCCTGCCTCTGCTCTGACCTAGGCGCGCCAGCGGGCGGGAGGGAGTTCCGATGTGGCGGTGGACGCTTTTGGGAGAGCCGTGGCCGGGGGCGGAGGTGGCAGCGAGAGTGGAACCCCTGTGTGTTTTCCGTGTGGCTAGCAGGCATGTGTCAGATTCTAGGACCCCAGGCACAGGATCAGCCCTCTGGGGATGTCCGGGTTTCTTGGCTTGGTTCCGAGCTCTGGGCGCGGCTTTGGAACTCTTGGAAAGCCTGCACTTTGCATGGCTGATTGTGGGTGTTCATTTCGGGGGAGGCGGGGAGAGTCCGTGGTTTGCAAGACAAGCTCGAAAGGGCTGACGATTCTTCCTCTCCTTCGCCTCTCAAACGGCAGACGCACCAGACTAGATTCTAGTTTGGCCATCAGAGGCACAGGGAGAGGCAGTGACTTGTCCCCCTTCCTCAGTCAGCGTCTGATTGGATCCTTGATGCCTCCTCTTCTGGGCGCCCAGCGGGGGGCCACCGGGCTGGTTGGCTGGCTGCTCGGCGCCCCGCGGTGGCACAGTGAGGAGGTGGCACAGTGAGGAGGTGGCGCCGGGAGCTGGAAGACACTTGTGCCTCACATGCATGCGGGGGCAGCCCAGCTCAGCTCTCCTCTTGGCTTCTTTTTTTCAATTTTTTTTTGTCTCTTTCTCTGGGAGTTCTTGTCTATGTTTCACTGTCAGTCTTTTTGCCTCTATTACAAATATGCTTGCACGTGTCCTGCTTTTCTGGGGTGTCTTCTGAGTCACTCCCCACCTGAGCCCGCAGGCGGGAAGCGAGGGGCCAGCCACACACTCCAGCAAGGTCCTGGTTACCCATACCAACTTCCTTCCAAGAGGATGGTGCAGAAAGTGGGCAGGACAAGGACATCCACCAGGAGGACCCTGGAGCCATGGAGTCGTGATCTTCTGCCTTTCTTTTTTTTTTTGAGACAGAGTCTCATTCTGTTGCCCGGGCTAGAGTGAGTGCTGTGGCGTCAGCCTAGCTCACAGCAACCTCAAACTCCTGGGCTCAAGCGATTCTACTGCCTCAGCCTCCCGAGTAGCTGGGACTACAGGCATGCGCCACCATGCCTGGGTAATTTTTTCTATATATTTTTAGTTGTCTGATTACTTTCTTTCTATTTTTAGTAGAGACGGGGTCTCGCTCTTGCTCAGGCTGGTCTCGAACTCCTGAGCTCAAACAATCCGTCCGCCTCGGCCTCCCAGAGTGCTAGGATTACAGGCGTGAGCCACGGCGCCTGGCCCCGATCTTCTGCCTTTCTGCCCAAGTGCCCTCTGCTCCCTCTGCTCTGCATAGCCTGGTCTGGAGGGAAGGACACTGGGTTACAGGCACCAGCTCTCTCTACATGCCAAGGGTCCCAACAGTCCTGCCAAGAGGTGCTCCCACTGTCTGTCTCTGCACAAACTGTCACAGGCCCCCAGTGTACCCCATCCTGGCCTTCAAGATCAATGCACTCTCCTGTGCCTGGCATTCAGGGCCCTTCCTCCACAATGAGCCCCCTTTCCACCCCTCCTCTCTCCCTTGCTCTTCCCTTTCTCCAGCACCCAGGACATCGCCCCCTCGCCCCCCATTCTTTGGTTCCTCTGCATATACTCATACCCAAGCATAGAAAAGCCAGCCTCTTTCTTCCTCAGCTCAAAGATCTCCTCCTGCAGGAAGTCTTCCCTGAACTACCTGGAGTAGGTCAAACAGTCTCTCTTTGGGCCTGCCCCAGCTTGTTTGGATTTTAGCGCTTGTCAGACATTTTGTGGTGTAATTATTTGGTTACGTGACTGTTTCTTCACTTCTCTGGGAGCTTCTCAGAGGGTGGGAAATGAGGCTTCCTGACACTGGGCACCCAAGTCACCAGCACAGGGCACAGTGAGGCCTTCCTGTGAGAACCTGTTACTCAGAGTCTTGGATCAGTTCCTATCTCTGTCTCTTCCTAGCTATGCAACCTTGGGTCTGTCACTTATCCACTCTGAGCCTCAACTTTTTAATCTATAAAATGTGGATAATACTGTCATAAGAGAGTTGTGAAGGTTACTAATATTAACTTACACATACATAGCTCTTCTGTGTGCAGACACTGTTTTAACCACTTTATGTACATTAAATTCACTAATGTATCAGGAGACCTGGGAGCAAGTCTCAGGCCTTGTCACTAATTAGGCCTTGGGGGTACATCTAGGAGGCTGGCAGGGCATGGGATCTGGAAGGCACGGTAACTGGAATGATGTATTATCTAGGCACGTGGGCAAAGGAGCCCAGAAGCAGGTAATAAGTGGGCATGAGGGGAGATTCAGGTTTGGAACATCTTACTCTAGCTTCTGGTACAGGGGACCCTGGAATGATCCTGGGGCCTAGATACAAGAAGCTGTCTTAGGGGGGCAGTTTGGCTAACTTGGCCCTACTGGGCTGGGGTCTGAGGGTCTCACAGGGGCAGCCTCTCTCCCTGGTTTCCTGGAAACTTAGGGCCTTGGATCTGCATGACGCCTTCACCTCTCCCCAGGCAGATCTGGCACAACCTTTTGGCAGGAGGGTTTGGGGAAGCTTCAACACTGGGCTAGGGCCCCACTTCTGTAGGTTCAGAGGCATTTTCTTCAGTCCTGAAGCCATCCACATGCTCCAGCGAGTAGGGTAAGACTCCAGGGAGCCCCAGGGCTGGCTAACGGAACTGGGCTTGCCCTCCTGGTGTGGGTTTGAACATAATCCAGGAGTGGGAAAAGTGAGAGATTGCTGCTGGGGTCCCTCTAGGGGGTCTCACCCTGGGTAGGTAGTATGGTGTGGCTCCCTGACTTTCCTGAGCTTTGGCCAAGCTAAACTGTCCTCAGCTGGTAGGACCAAAGGACTGCTGGAACTCGGCTCCGGGTCAGTGGAATAACACAGTAGTGAAGCCCTGAGTGTGTGCAAGCGTCATGGGGATAGAGAGAAGTGAAAGGATGGATCTCTCTGGAAATGGCCATGCAGTGGAGTTGACAGGGCTTGGGAAAGACTGTTGGTCAGCTGCCAAGTGGGGTCAGTGTGCCAGTACCCCCCGAGCTCTTTGAACACATGGGCTCTCCCCTACAAGCCTATCTTACACAAAAGTAGGGGCCTTATTAGTGCCCTCTGAAAACCTTTGCAGGCTTCTGTCCCTTCTGATTTCAAAGTTCTAACCCTCTCATTGACTTTCTACTATATATCCCCCTCCCTGGTTTGTGGAGCTACCTCTGGTGGTTGGGACATTTGCTGGCCAGAGATGATTGACATCGGCTTTACCCAATGAGTGAGCAAGACTGTCCAAGCTCAGGTAAGCAGCACCACCTCTTCCCCCAGGTTCATTTTGCTGACCTGCCTCCTAGTGCCCCTCCCTTGGGAACTGGATTTCCAGAATTTGTCATTTATGGTATTGAAATAACCTGAACAGACGAGCAATGATGGATGATTTCCACCAAGAGAAGAAAAGGGAGTGTCCTTCATACCACACCCTAGGCCTGTTCAGCATTTATCAGTGATTTAGAAGAAGACGCAGAAGGCAAGCTGATGGGACTTGTGGCTGACCACGAGGAGGTGCTGATGCTGGGAGCTGACAGATGTAAGCCTTGGAAAAAAATCCCTGGGTTGGGAGACTGAGCCAAAACCAACAAGAAGACATTTAAAAACTGTTATGAAAACATCGTAACATTACAGGAGACAAACGAGGAAGAAAAAAGTCACCCACATGCCAATTACCTATCAATCATCAACTAGGTTTTTCTGTTCTGTTTTTTTTCTCCTTTGTGTTCTTATGCATATATGTGTATGTGTACATAGGTGTAACTGTAGTGTATCTACAATTCTGTAGTCTTTGTACACAGTGCATTTGCATTATTTTGTAAACATAGGTAAATGTTACTCCCCACTTCTTGTTTTTTATCTGTAATTGTGAGTGAAATAGTCTAGTGTTGACTTAACCCATTCACAGTAGCTGGGAAATTAGGTAATTTCCAGTATCTTTGATATAGGTAAAGCTGCTATGAATGTGTTTGTGTAAAGAACTTTTTATTTCTTTTGAAATCTCTGTAAGACAAATTTTTAAGAGCAAGATTTATGGGGCCACAGACATTTTTATGGTTCTTAATATATAGTGTTACCACATTGTCTTCAAGGGTGTCTTGTAACTCCCTGTAATCAGGAAAATTAACATATCTATCACCCCTAAAAGTTTCCTCATGTTTTTCTGTGACCAAATCACATGCCCCTACTATCCATAAGCAATCGCTGATCTACTTTATGTCACTGTAAACTAGTTTGCATTTTATAGAATTTTATGTAAATGAAATAATATAGTGTGATCTTTTTTGTCTCACTTCTTTCACGCAGCTTAACTATTTTGACATGCGTCCATTTTATTGTTGGTCCCATGTATAGCCATCTGAGTTTGGAATTAACTTGTAAATTTCTGCAAAAAAAAAAAAATGGAACATAAGTTTTGGTGTGTTGTGTTTCCATTTTCATTCATCTCAAAGTATTTTTGAGCTTCCCTTGTGACTTCTTCTGTAACCCATTTACTATTCAGAAGTGTGCTGTTGAATTTCCACTTATCTGTTAATTTCCTAATTTTTTTTTCTGCTATTGGTTTCTAGTTTAATTCCATTGTAGCCAGAGGATATACTTTGTATGAGTTCAACCTTTTAAAATTTATTGAGGCCTGTTTTATGGCCTAACATATGGTCTGTCCTGGAGAATGTTCCATGTGCACTTGAGAAGAACGTGTATTCTGCTGTCGTTGGGGAGGACGTTCTATGAATGTCTGTTGGGTCTGGTTTGTGCATCCTATTGTCAGGTCTTCTGTTTCTTTGCTGATATTCTGCCTAGTCTTTCTATTGTGGTGGTCCTTTAAATTATCCCCCTAAACCCACTCTTGCCCTGTTCTGTTTCATTCTCCATAATGATCTTCTAAAAATTCAAATTAAATGTGTGTGTGTTATTCACTGTTTGATCCTCAGAACCTAGCAGAGTGCCTGGCACATAGTAGGCACCAAATTACTATCTGGTGATGGAGTGAAAGAATGAATGAGGGGCTGAATGGAGAGGTTAAGTGTGGAGCGGGAGGGAGGGAGGGATCAAAGGAAAAGCAGTGACCACATCCTCTTCTTCCTTTCTTCTCTCCTGCGCTACCCACCAAACACAGGCTACCGTGGACTGGTCATGAGGAAATGCAAGGAACTGGAATGGGTACATGGGGGAAATGGTATTGGTGGAGAATATATTAATAATTTCTGCCCTGGTGCCAGCAAGCTGGAACCAGGACAGTAAGATCATCCAGGTAGCAGAATTGACCCATCTGAGCTTTAGGTTGCTTTGGAGCAGCGCTGGATATAAGAACCTTGGAGAGAAGAAGAAATGAAAGAGCGAAGGGTTGAAAAAGTAGACAGAAAAAATAAAGAATTTAAGGAACTTGAAAGATTTACTGTTCAGAATAAGCTAGAGGTTATTAAACCAATTGTCAGACTGCAATTTTGCTCTTGGAGGAGTTTTTATTTTGGTTGATGATTCTGGGGAACCAAACATTTTTTGAGCAATGCAGTGGCTGTTGATCTGTGGGCATGGCAGTGTCTCCATGCTCAGACTGCATGTAGGCCGTCCTTCCGGCTATCGCACTGAGATGGCATATGATGCCTGCGGCACAGGCTTGGCCTCTTGCTTCCGTACAGCTGAGTCTGCGTGGCCACGAGCCCACCTGGTGTCAGTGAATGCACCCTTCTGCCCCAAATTTGACTTTAAAATGCTCCATAGTGCTGGGCAGTTTTCCATCCAGGTGGTAAACTTGTGAGCCTCCAGATCACGTTTTGGTTGAATGAGTTCATCTCCTCCTCACAGCCTGTGTACAGGTGAGCTGGGTAGGGAAAGAAGGCCCAGTTTGGGGTCAGGAGCCTGGTTCTGGGCTCAGTCTCAGCCCTTCTCCTCTTTTCCTGTATGGTCCTGGGCAAGTCGCTTCATCCCTGTGACCTCAGTTTTGTGGACAGTAAAACATGATGGTGACTTCTGCCCTCACAGGGCCATGCCGAGGCTTAAAGAAGAGAAAATAGGGCCAGTGCTTTGCAAACTGTAAAGTGCTGTGCACCCATGAGCAGGTCTCTGTTCCATAGACTGAAGGATTTGGCTGCTCAGAGTGTTGCTTGTCTATTTCTGATTAAATCAGGGATGATATATTTGCTATTTATTTAGAATGTTTCCTGACTATCCTGAAATATGACCAAAATATAGCTTCAGCGTTTTGTAGGTAGGGGGAGTGTGGGCTACAGAAAGTGTGATCTTCCTTTCCCCTTAACCCTACAGAATCACACAAAATCAGAGCTGAAATGGGCTGCTAGAGAGTACCTAATCCACCTCCCTTGGTTTATAAATGGGATCTCTGAGGTCCAGAGAGTGCCTGCAAGTGGCCCAAGGCCACGTTGTGAGTTGGTGGTGGAGCCACAACCAGCTCTTCTCATCACAGCATGTGATGTGTCTTGTGGCAACCCATTCATCCAAATGTAAGCTTTCGTTCATTCAACAGCAGTTATCGAGTCCCTACTAAGTGCTGGTGTCTGTGCTGACCATTTGGGGGTAGACAAGTCAGGTGCAATTCTCCTCTCAGGTTGCTCATGGCTCCGGGCATAGAATGCTCTTTCAGAGTCCTGAGAGGCAGCAGATAAAAGTTCTATCTGCATAGATTTGGCAGCCTCCTTTGTGGGGGAAGGCAGTTTTTGAAACAGTCAAAAAGTGTGGTGATGAAGCTCAGCCAGAGGTGCTGACCTGCCGCCAGTGAGCCGCCACGTGTCCTCACTTCTCTGTCCCATTTAAGTTTTGCAACTGTCTCCTGCCATATTGCCAATGGGGAAGCTGAGGCTCAGAGAGGAGCAGGGATATGTCCAGGGTCACTCTGATAGAAAACGGGATGTGGTTTCAGGACCCTGTAGGTCTTGTGAACTGGCTCAATTGAGGAAGAAAGAGCATGGGCTCAGGTGCTTGGGAGACCTGGGTTCAAATCCCAGCTTTGTGACTTGGGCGAGTTACTATTGCAGAGACCCCGTTTTCTCACGTGCAACATAGAGATAGCAGGGTACTTGCCTTATGGGCTCCTGCTGTGCAGGTGAAATCAGTGACTGAGGTAGAGCCCCTGGTTAGTGCCTGGTGTGCAGTGGGCACTCCATAGATGCTCCTCTGCCCTACCCTACCAGCCCCTGATGTGGGCGGCCCAGTCAGCAACTGAGGGCTCTGGAGCAGAGTCCTGTGCTTCCAGGAGAGAGGCAGGGAGGCTTTCCTCTGCTGGACAACAGCAAGGGCGGTGGCAAAGGTGAACTCCGCTGAAGGTTTGGGCCTGAAAACTGGGGCCCTCTCTCCCAATTCTCTCTCCCTTCCTCCTCCTGTCTCCCTATCTGTTTCTCTCTCAGCTCTTTGACTCGGGTGGAGCTACTCAAAGCTCCTGAAGGCCCCGTTTGGATCCCAGGGCCGCCCACCATGCCTGACGGCACAGGTGTCAGTGCTGCCATGTCCCTGCTGCATTCCGGCTTGTATGTCAGCACCTGTGAAAATCTTCCAGGTCCTGGCTTTGAATAGCCCTGTGGCTGCCTGGGAGCGAGAAGGCTGGCTCTGTTTTGCCTGTCAAATCATCCGCTTTGTCTGTCTACTGGCAGGTAAGCCGGGTCCTCTTACATAATACCGACCTGGCCATCACTGTCAGCGCTGACTGTGCCGGGCTCAGGCTGAACAAACAGCCATCCAGCCCCAGCAGCGAGGCCCGGGCCACACAGCGGCAGGAGCTGCTATTCTTCGGAGCGCTCTGATGACAGGCTGCGAGCAGATGCCGCCCTCCACCGGGGAAGGGGCTGGCTCAGACTTGCCTCTCCCAGCCGGCACATCCTCCTCTCTCGACGATGGTGTTCAACCTTCCAAAGGACTCCCAGTTTCACTCCTGCCCTCACTGGTCAAGTGACACAATGTGGCCCAGGGAAGTGGGCAAAACGAAAGGAGACAGAGACCTTGCTACACAAAGAGCCCATGAATATACATCGGACATCCCATAATAAGCTGCCAGATTCCTTCTTTTGCTTTAACTACTAGGAGACTTGGAACAAACTTAGCATTGGCGGTGATAATTAACTCAACCCAATGGTCTGGCAACATCCTTTGATCCTTTTAATTGATTCTCTTGGTTTTAAATCCATTTTTCTTTAATGTATTTTTATTGTAGTAAAAAACATGTAACATAAAATTTACCATTAGTGACATCAAGTATATCCACAGTGCTGTACAACCTTCACCACTATCTAGTTCCAGAATATTTTCACCACCGCAAAAGGAAACCCCATACCCACTAAGCAATCACTCCCCATTCTTTAGCTTTTAAGAAACCGTAGATACCTTTGGGAAATGAGTGGGGGGTATGAATTCTAAAAGAATAGACGACTCATAAATTTCATTGCATTAGCTGGATACATTCACCTTTTATTTTATTTTTCCACATTCAGTTTTGTTTCATGCTCTTTTATTCATTTAGGGACTGAGCTATGGCTCATTCCTGATTTGCCTGTGTCATTCCAAATTCCCTCCTTTCTTCCCCTCCCTTTTTCCTCCCTCTCTCTTCCTTTCCTTTAGACCTTCAGATCTCCTACCTACCTACCTACCTACTATCCATCTACCTGTCTATTCATTTATCCATCTCATCTGTCATCCATCAAAAATCCATCATCTATCATCTACCAATCAAAAAGCTATCATCTGTCCATCAGTCATCTATCCGTTATGTATCTACTTATCATCCATCTATCTACCTATCATCTTCCTACTCTCCAGCCGTCTAGCCATGCCTCTTTAAATCTACATCACTGGTTCTCAGACCTGTACATGAGAATCGCTTGGGAGGGTTTTAAAATCTGCAGATGCCTGAGCCCTATCTCAGGCCAAATGAGATGAGATCGTTTGGTGGGGGGCCTGGGCACCTGCATATTTTTTAGTTCTCCCAGGTGATTCCGATGCACAGTGAAGGTTAAGAACCACTCACTTAGATCCAGGTCAAGAACATAAATTAGTCTGAAATTAAGGCTTCTTTAGTTCCACATGGGAGCTCTACTAAGCCTACACTTCTTCCTTTTAAAGTAAGTGATACAGGGCCATGGTGGGAGTGGAGAAATGAGCTCAGTAAGAGGACGGAAAGGGAAGACACTGTGTAAGGCACTTGAGTACCAAAACATGGGACTGAGAAATTAGGCAGCCAAGTACTCATCCTCTTTGGTTTTTGAATAAAAATCAATTAACTAACCCTTCAATGATAATAATAATAACAATAAACCACTCACTTAGATTAACCTCTCCGATATTTAACCTTCTACAAAAACTTCTTATCCCAGTTCTAATCCTCAGTTGGTCTTTTTTTTACATTAATGGGTGTTTCCTACACATAATGTTTTATAATCTGCCTCTAGCAATATGTATAAAGGACTTTCTATCAATACTTATGTTTTCAGAGCATCATTTTAAATGTTGCCTAGTATTCTATTTATATATGTCCCATTTATTTAGTCTCCAGTTGGCATTTTGATTAGGATTGTATCGAATTCATAAATGAATTAGGGAAAGCTTATGTATATTAGATACATATTTAATTTAATTTAAAGTTTTGAAATTTCAAACACATACAAAACAAACAGTATGATGCACCCGCAGGTAGCCATTACCCAGCCCCAACAACCATCCGTCCATCCAGTTCTGTCCCATCCAGACCCCGATCTCCCCCTACTTTTGTGTGACTTTGAAACAAATCCCAGCCATTATGTAAATTCATCTGTAAATATTTCAGTATATATCTCTAAAAGATAACAAAACCCCAACCGTTGGGTTGTACCAAAAACAATAACAATAATTTCTCAATACCATCAAAGGCAACTTGATGACTTGTTAAAAGGCAGGGTTCAAATTTCCAATTGTTTCATAAGTGTATTTGTTTTTATTCTTACATTTTGTTTGGGATCAGTTTTGAGTGGTTTTATGTCTCATTTAATACATAAATTCCTGCTCCATCATTTAGTTTCTTCTTGGAATTTATTTGTTGAAGAAACTGAACAATTGGTTTTGCAAAGTTTCCCATATTCTGGATTGTATTTTTATGGTGTAGTTTAACATGTTTCTCTATCTTCTGTATTTCCCATAAATTGTTAGCTGGGGCTAATAGTTTGTATGACACTGAGCCTTCCAATTAATGAATGTGCTTTATTTATTACTTTGGGTTTTCTTTAATGTCTATCAATGAAGTTGTCTATTTTCTCTGTAAAGGTCTTGTACATCTTATTAAAATTATTCCTAACACTTTGTCTTTTTTTGATAAAATCAAACATGGTAGCTCTTCTGAAATTGAATTTTATATGTGTTTGTTATTAATGAATATAAATACAGCTTTTTTTTACATTAATTTTGTATTCAGCAACTAATTAAACTCTTAAAAATCGAATAATTTATCCTAACTTTCTTTGGGTTTTCAATGTAGATAATTATATAATCTGTGATTAATGACACTTTTGTTTCTTCCTTTCAAATATATATGTAACTTTTTTTTCTTGCTTTATTGCTTCCAATACAATGATGAATTAAAGAGATGATAGTGGGCATCCTTGTTTTAATCTCTATCTTAAAACAATGTTTTAATGTTTCACAAATAAATATCATATTGTAGACTTTGGGGGCTATACTTACTAAGTTAAGAAGTTCCCCCCATACCTAGATTTTAGCAAATTTTGTCATAGATTGGATGTTGATTTTTCAAATACTTTTTCTATATCTGTTGGGATAACCTTTTTTTTTGAGGCAGGGTCTCATTCTGTTGCCTGGGGCTAGAGTGCAAGTTGTCATAGCTCACTGTAACTTCAAACTCCTGGGCTCAAGCCATCCTTCTGCCTCAGCCACCTGAGTAGCTGGGACTACAGGCACATGCCAACCACACTTGGCTAATTTTTCTATTTTTTTAGAGACGGGGTCTTGCTCTGGCTCAGGCGAGTCTCAAACCCCTGACCTCAAGCAATTCTCCCACCTAGCATTCCCAGTAGCTGGGACTGTAGGCATGCACCACCTCCCTCAGCTGAGACAATTGTATTTTTAAATCTGTTAATCTGATTTTTTTTCTTCTTTTTTTTTTTATTTCAGCATATTATGGAGGTACAGATGTTTAGGTTACGTGTGTTGCCCTTGGTTCCCCACCCCCCAAGTCCGTGTTTCAAATATGTCCATCCTTCAGGTAGTGCGACAGAGTTTCACTCTGTTGCCCTGGCTAGAGTGAGTGCCATGGCATTAGCCTAGCTCACAGCAACCTCAAACTCCTGGGCTCAAGCGATCCTTCTGCCTCAGCCTCCCGAGTAGCTGGGACTACAGACATGTGCCACCATGCCCGGCTAATTTTTTCTATGTATATTTTTAGTTGTCCGATTAATTTCTTTCTATTTTTAGTAGAGACGGGGTCTCGCTCTTGCTCAGGCTGGTTTCAAACTGCTGAGCTCAAACAATCCACCCGCCTTGGCCTCCCAGAGTGCTAGGATTACAGGCATGAGCCACTGCGCCCTGCCCTGTTAATCTGATTTTTAAAAAAGTTAAACAACCTTGCATTTTGGAGCTAAATCTTATCTAGAACAAGATGTACTATCACTTTTACGTATTGGTGGATTTGATTTGCTAATACTTTGTTTGGAAGTTGTGCATCTAGCTCATGAATAAGGTTGGTCTGTAATTGTCCTTTCTTTTAATGTTATTTTCAAGTTTTGATATCAAGTTTATGCTATCATCATAAAATAATTGGGGAATAGTCCTGTCTTGGTCTGTTTGGGCTGCAACAACAATCTGTGTGTAGATTTGTTTTTTTTTTTTTCTTTTGCATGTGGATGTCCAGTTGTTCCATTGTCCTTTTTGAAAAGATTGTTCTTCCTCCATTGAATCACTTTTATAAAGATCATTTGACTATATTTTTATGAGTCTATTTTTGTGCTCTCTATTGTGTTTCATTGATCTATTTTTCTATTCTTTTGCCAATACCACACTGTCATCTTGATTACTATAGCTTTATAGTAAGTCTTGAAGTTGAATAGTGTCAGTTCTCTAACTATGCTCTCCTCCAATATGGGGTTGGCTGTTCCGGGTCTTTTGCCTCTCCATGTAACCTTTAGAATCAGTTTGTCAATGTTCACAAAATAACTTACTTGAGATTGTGTTGAATCTGCAGATTAAGTTGGGAAGAACTTATATCTTAACAACATTTCAGTCTTCCTAACCATGAACATGATTATAGCTCTCTATGTATTTTTAGTTCTTTGATTTCTTTTGTCAGAGTTTTGTAGTTTTCCTCATATAGATATGGTACATACTTTGTTAAATCTATACCTAATTATCTCTTTTTTTGGTCTAGTGTAAATGGCATTGCCTTTTTAATTTCAAATTCCATTTGTTCATTTGCTGGTATATAGGATGGTAATTGATTTTTGTATATTAACCGTGTATTCTACAACCTTGCTATAATTGATTATTAGCTCCAGAGGGTTTTTTTGGTTAATTCTTTGGGATTTTTCTACATAGATAATCATATCATCTGTGAATAAAGACAGTTTTATTTCTTCCTTCCCAATCTGTATACCTTTTATTTCCTTTTCTTATCTTATTTCATTAGCTGGGACTTCCTGTTATTGGTTTCTAATTTAATTCTGTTATGGTCTGAGAGCATTAATGGTATGATTCTTCTTCTTTTAAATTTGTTAAGGTGTGTTTTATGGCCCAGAAGGTGGTCAGTCTCGGTAAATGTTCCATTTGAGCTTGAGAAGAATATGTATTCTGCTATTGTTAAATAATCTCTAAATGCTTAGTTATCTTCATAGTCTTGTGTTCATATTTTCAAGACTCTTTTATTTCTTGATACATATTAAATACAGTTTTAAAAATTATTCTGATAATTCTAATAGCTTAGGTCTTTGCAATTTTTGCAGTTCCGATCTGCCATCTTGTTTTCTTGTGTGCTA
>NW_012136969.1:625870-630525 GCF_000956105.1 Propithecus coquereli | reverse complement strand
CGGCCCAAAAGAGACCAGTTTTGATAACTGCTTCATTTTTCATGCTTGCTTGTTGCTATCATTTGAATGTCCCCACCAAAACTCATGTTGAAATGTAATTGTCATTGTAACTGTTGGGAGGCAGGATCTCTAAGAGGTGATTAGGTCAAGAGGGCTGCACCCTCAGGAATGGATTAATACCATTGTGGAAGTGGAAGTGGAAATGGGAGCCTGATAAAACGATGAGTTTGCCTGATTTCCTCCATCTGTCCTGCATGCTTGCGTCTGCGCTCCATCCTTCTGCTGCAGGATGACCCTGGTCAGATGCTGGTGCCGTGATCTTGCACTTCTCAGCCTCCAGAATCATGAGAAATAAATTTCTTTTCTTTATAAATTACACAGTCTGTGGTATTCTGTTACAACAGCAGAAAATGGACTAAGACAGCAGTATCCTTATAATCTTAAAGGATATGGGAGGGCAGCATTTTCTGGAGTGTGTATGGGGGTGGGGGCGGTAAATGCTGGCTGTGTGCGATTTTGCTAAGGTTATTTTGAGTTTATTAACTTGTAGACTCTATGACTTCCTGCCACAGATATTAGCCTTAGCCACGGCCTTACTCATATTCACACTATTTATTTTATTTACTCAATTTATCCAAGGTCCATTGAAAGATCCTCAATTCGATAAGCACTGTGCCCTCTGGCATCAGAGATGAACAGATCTGTTTGATGTATTGGAAAGTGTGTTGAGCCAGGACCCTGGACTCAAGGTTTGTAATCTCAGATTCATCCTCTTTCCTCTCTGAGCCTCGGTTAGAGTTGATGAAAATGGGGCTTAGAGAGAGGCAGGGACTTACCAAGATCAAACAACAGGTTAAATATGGAGCTGGTTCAGAATCCAGCCGCTTCGAGACCCTAGGACTAAAAACAAAGCTAAACAAACAAGCACACAAAAACCTTCTGGGTTCCCCACTCCCGGTCTTTGCCCAATTTTTCTAGTTCAAGCAGATGTTCAACCTGCTACATAGGTCCAGGGCGTCCCTTCATGATCAGGGCTCTGCCCCTCTCTCCAGGATCCTCCACCATCTCCCCGACTCCTTGCTTATGCATCCCCAAACATCTCTCTTGCTTCTCTCTTATCTGGTCCTGCCCTGCCCACCCCTCCACCTTCCCCAGATGATTCCCAGGTGCCACCTCTGCAGGGAAGCTGTAACAGGAGATGGGTTTGTCTGCTTCCTGGACTAGTCTAGAGGCTGCTGATGCGAAGAATGGGTCTGCGTGGCCCCTGTGTCCCCAGCACTTAACACAGTGCTTAGCCCAAAGCAGGTGCAGAGCAAACATCTGCTAAATGGGCAAATAATTGAATGAAAGGAAAATGAATGGAGGGCATTCGTTGATCTCCCTGAATGAGATTTTGCTTGAAGATCAGCAGTCAAATTATTTAAAATCCCGTCCCCACAGAGAGTTAGGAAAATGAAACAAGAATGACAGGCAAAATGGCTGCTAAAAATACCAGTGCCTCAGGATCTCATTCTTCACACCTGGCTTGGCCAGTTTTGTTTATTCAGAATCTTCTTATTTCCATGTAAATCACATTCCCTGATATCAATCTGGCAGTGACTCTATGTCTTCCTGTCCTTTGGTTTTAAAAAAAAGACCATGATTAGTAAGCTCCTGGGTCCTGGATTTAACCTCCTGCTGTTGTTAAGGGCTTCTGCTTAGTAGAGCGTCCTGTGTCAGGGAGTGTGGCAAGAGCCCAGTATCTGATCCAATTAAATCCTCACTGGTCAGTACTATTACCCCCATTCTGTAGGGGAAGAAACAAGTTCATAGAGGCTAACTTATTAGTAGTCACACGGGAAATGAGCAATGAAGCTGGGATTTGAACCCAGGCTGGATCTTTTCACACTGCAGTTCTTGTCTTCCCCAGTTTACAAAGTGGTTCCACTTCTGTCATTTCAATGTCCTCCCTGAAGCCCCTCTTCAAGAGAAGAGAGCAAGGACCCTAATCCCACCTTACGTATGTGGAAAGTGAAGGAGTTAATAGTGAACTGAGAACTCGAACCCAGTCCCGCAGACCCCTCCCTTGTCCCTTGCTAGGAATGTGACTGTGGACAATTTACTTTCCCTCTCCAAGTGTCAGGGTCCTCATTTGCAAAATGGGAATCATCGCAGAACCCTCCTGCAGGGTTGCTGGGGGTGTGAAATGACATGAGATAGCAGGGGTAAAGCAACTAGCAAGACTTGAGAGGTTTGTGGGAAGCCCGAACCTTTCAGGCAAAGGAAGGGAAGACAGCCCTGAGGCTAGCATGGCGAGGATGAGCTGCAGCCCCAGGAGCAGCTGGGATGGATGGCTGAACGCTGCCGGCCTTCTGGTGATCTCCAGCAGAGACCCACACAGTGTAATCTGAGAGGGGTCAGAGCTGAGAGAATGGCCAAGTCCAAGCTGCCTGGATGATACCAGTGAGGGCTCAAGTCCTCAGCCAGCCCCTTCTTCTCTGACCTCCCCTTTCTCCATGTCTTCCCCCTCACCCTTCCCTCATCAACCTCTCGAAGGCTCTGGTCTCCTCTTCCTGCCTTCCAAGTCCCACCTACATATGCACATACACACACATACACACTCCCGGGGCCCAGACACTCTGCTCCAAGAGCCAGCCCATCACTTCTCCCAATAGTTAGCATCAGCAGCTTCCTATGTAGCTCTCCAGGGTCACTCACCCATTCATTCATTCATTTATTCACCAAGCATTTCCCAAGCTTTTGCTTGCCCTCGACTCACTGAGCTGAACAAGTCATACTCCCCTGCCTGGTAAAGGAGTTTTCTCATCAATTCAGCAAGGTCTTAGTGATGGTATTTCAGCTGCATACCCCGTCTCCAGATAGTCTCCCATGCCGCTGCCCCTAAGAAATCCTATCATTGGCATCCTGTTTCTTATCCTTAAAAATACTTAAAAATTATTATTGAAATAATGTTGAATAAAATTGTTAATATTGTACCCATTACCCTACCAGCTGAACTTTTAGCTTTCATTTCTGCATGAATACTACTATGCTTAGAGAGTTGATTTTGCTGGCAGGAAGTATAACAAAATGTTTAAGATCTTGAACTTTGGGGTCAGCATGGACCACCTGGGTTTGAATCATGCCTGTATACCTTACCAAGGTGACACCTTGAGCATGTTACTTAACCTATACAAATCTCCATTTTTTTAATCTGTAAAAGTGGAATAATAATACTTAACTCAAAGAGGTGTAAGAATAAGATGGGACCATGTTTATAAAGTGCTTAGCATTCAATACGTGTTTATAATTATAGCTGTAGTTACAGAATATACACATTTCTGTGACCCCATTTCTCTGCTTAACTTCATTTCATAAAAATTTTTAATTTTGTTATTCATCATTCACGTTCATTATTTTGAATGGCCACAGAATGTTTCATCAAGCTTCACAATAAATAACTTAGTATTTTCCTTATTGTTAAAGCCTTATTGTTAGGCTATTTCCAGTTTTTCTCTAGTATAAATAATGCTGTGATTAATATTTCAGAACATAAAGTATTTTTTAAAATAGCGAAACAAATTTAATCCCACATATTTTTGTCTCAAACTCATGTAAAATCTTGTATTAAATACTCTGGGTACAAAATGATTCAGACCTGGTCCCTTCCTTCAGGTCGCTCACAGTCTTATGTAGAGAGAAGCCTTAATAAGTAACAAGATTAAATCAGTAAGCAAAAACCTCCCAACAAAGAAAACCCCAGGACCAGATGGCTTTACTGCTTTCACTTCTGTTCAACAAGGTACTGGATGTTCCAGCCAGAGGAGTGGGCAAGAAAAGGAAACAGAAGGCATCCAGATTGGAAAGGAAAAGGTAAAACTATTGCCATTTGTGGAAGACATGATCATATATGTAGAAAATCCTAAAGAATCCACATACACACAGAAAAACCATTAGATCTAATAAATGAATTTGGCAAAGTTGTAGAATACAAGATCAACACACAAAATTCAGTTGTATTTCTGTACACTAGTAATGAATAATTCAAAAAGAAAATAAAAAAATTGATTCCATTTACAATAGCATCAAAAAGAATAAAATATTCAAGAATAAATTTAACCAAGAAGGTGCAAGACACACAGTGAAAGCTACAAAACATTGCTGTAAGAATTTAAAGACAACCTAAATAAATGAAAAGACATCCTGTGTTTATGGGTTGGAAGACTTAATATTGATAAGATGACGAGACTACCCAAAGTGACCTGCAGATTCAATGTAATCCCTATTAAAACCCCAACAGTTTCTTTTGCAGAAATGGAAAAACTCAACCTGAAATTTGTAAGGAATTTCAAAGGATCCAGAATAGCCAAGACAACCTTGAAAAAGAACAAAGTTGGAGTATTCACTCTTCTTAACTGCAAAACTTATTACAAAGCTACAGTAATCAAAACAGTGTGGTACTGGCATGAAGACCAGTGGAATAGACCAATAGGCATATAGACCAATAGAATAGAATTAAGAACCCAGAAATAAACCCTTACATCTATTGTCAGTTGAATTTTGACAAGGGTCCCACAGCCATTCAATGGGGAAAGAACAGCTCTTCAACAAATAGTGCTGGAAAAACTGGATATCCACATGTGAAAGAATGAAGTTGGACCCTTACCTTACCTTAA
>NW_012136969.1:614675-624832 GCF_000956105.1 Propithecus coquereli | reverse complement strand
ACCCCAAATCACTGAAAACAGAATTCAAACAAACACTTGTACAAGAATGTTCATAGTAACACTATTCAAAAATAGCTAAAAGGTGAAAACACCCAAGTGTCCAGCAACAGATGAGTAGGTAAACTAAATGAGGCACATATATTAATATATACACAATGGAATGAATATTATTCAGCCATAAAAAGGAATGAAATTCTGATACATGCTACGACATGGATGAACGCCGAAAGCATTATGCTAAGTGAAAGAGGCCAGACACAAAAGGATAAATATTGTATTATGCCATGTCTATAAAATATCTAGAACAGGCAGATTCACACAGACAGAGAGTAGATTAGAGCTTACTAGGAACTGGAGACGGGGGGAATGGGAGTTATTGTTAACAGCTACACAGTTTCTGTTTGGATTGATGAAAAAATTTGGGGACTATATAGTGGTAATGGTTGCACAGCATTGTAAATATAATTGATGCCACGGAATTGCACACTTAAACATGGTTAAAATGGCAAATTTTATGTTATATATATTTTACCATAATAAAAAAAAGCAATACTTACATGTCTCTGCCCCCTGCTCCTCCCTTGGTCAGCACAGTGCCGGACATAATAATAGAAACTCAGTAGATGTTTGAATTGAGGTAGGACTGAAGCTGGGAGTCCAAGAGCCTATGCAGAAAATGTTTAATGCTTATGTTTTCTATAAAAATATTTTTATATTGACCATCCAAGCGATTGTCAACCTCTTTCCTTCCTAGAGCTACCAATGTACCTAGTGCCAAGGCAAGAGAGAAAAAGATTTCTTATCTTTCTGAGACTGGGAGTGGCCCTTGCCAATTCAGAGTAAGTATCTCCTCCCACGGAGCTATTTTCCTCTCAAGGAGCTCTGATGGATTGGGCTGTTGTTCTCCAACTAGTTCAGGCAATTCAACCATTTGGGGTTGAAGAAGGAGAGTTAATCTTGGAACAGTGAATCATCATGGTTTTCAGAGCCAGGTGAGGGGGAATAAGGACAAATTCGAAACAAGTGGATGGGATGCTGCAGCACTCCTCTGAGATGGGGGACATGACAGTTCACCGCTCTGTAATCAAAGGTTTACAAACAAATGACTGTATTCATACCATTGGCAGCAGGCATGAGAATTAGCGCCCAGTCCATAGCATCTTGGGGTGACTAGAATTTTTTAGCAATAGCTGCCCTCATGTGGAAGGGCATCTGGTCTCTGTGTGAGATGCCTCAGCCCCTTACTGAGCACCTACTATGTGCCAGGCTCTGGTGGCATGCCAGGAATACAAAATGAATGAGGTAAGGAATGAAGTACTGTGCATGCTGCAACATCGGTAAACCTCAAAAAAATTATGCTAAGTGTAAGAAGGCAGGTATGAAAGACCCCATATTGTATGATTCTGTTTATGTGAAATGTCAGAGAAAGCAAATCTGTAGAAACAGAAAGCAGATCAGTGGTTTCCCTAGGGCGGGGGACGGGAATAGGGACTGACTGCAAATGGACACGAGGCATCTTCATGGGATGATGGAATGAGCTCTAAAACTGCACTATGATAATGGGTGCACAATTCTGTAAATTTACTAAACATCATAGCGTTGTGCACTGAGCTGGGTGAATTTCATGGCGTGTAAATTATACTTCAGCGAAGCTTTAAAAAAAATTCATGAGGTCCCTGCCTCTTCTCTGGGAATGTGGACCTTCCTCAGTAAGAAGGACTTGGAGGAAGCACATTTGACCTTGAGGTGGAGCCAGCACGTGCCAGACACAGTGCCAGCCCTCGGGGAGGTGGGGGATGGGGAGGCCCACTTCCACTGTGGGCGACACGCACTGCCCCCCTGCGCGTTCTGCAGCCCCACCAAAAGCGCTCTTCACTCTCTGCCCACCTTGGCCGTGTTCACCACCTGCCTGTGAAGGAACGCTCTGCCTCTGGCCCTGCACAGTTAGCACCGGGAGGAAGGGGTCAGGGGCCTGAGTGGCTGTCTCACCTGTGTGACGGTGAGCAAGACCTGAGCACTCTCAGCATGGACGCGAGACGATGAGCTGGGCTACCTGTCATAGTTCTCTCTTCGTGGTTAGAGGACCCCGGGAAGAACTGCCTGTGAGAGACGGTGTGAGCAGGGCTGAGGATTGCTGGCTCCGTCTCCCTAAGTGGCCTCCTCCTGTTGTCCCAGGACCCCTGGCCAACCTCATCCCCAGCAAGCAAAGGATTAACGCATAGCCCAGAAGGGGGCCAGCAGGACCTGCCAGGGTCTGTTCTGGTCTGTGCTATCCAGGTGGTTTTTTGGTCAGTCCACTTCTCCCCAGCCCTAGGACGCCAAGGCCTGGAGGCAGAACTAGCCACATGGTGCAGTCAGGCAGCAAATGGGTAGATTTAAACCCTGGTCTCCTGCCTCTTCCCAACAGGTGGTCTCTCTGGGCTCCTGCACAGCAGGCTCCGCGGTGGAGCCTGGGCCGGCCTGGGGCTGACTCAGAGGCACAGCCTTCCTCTCCTTAGATGGCAGGAATCTGGACCCGAAGTCCAGCTCTGACCCAGGACAAATTATGTTCCCCCTTTTGGGAGCCTTTCTCCGGGGAGCTTGATGGTTCCCACCTGCCCAGGAGCCTGGGACGTCTTTGCCCCTGGGCAATCCCTGGAAGTGAGTCACTGGGAAGGGGCCACCCACTGGGGCTTTATGATCCCGCATAATAGTAAAGTAATTGCCTCCATTTATGCAGGCTGCACATGCACCTGGCATTGTGGGAGGTGCTGCCATGCCTTATCCCACTTAATCCTCAGCAAGAGGAAGGTCCTATTAATTACATTTGAGCAAAGAGGAAACTGAGGCAACCTGTTATGCATTCCCCGTCCTCAGCTGCCGGCGGAAATCTCACTCACCACTCAAGATGCACCGCTGGCACCCACGGCTCTGCTCAGGACCACCTTGAGGCCTCTGTGCCACCACATCTGCCTGTCTCCTGCGGCACTTTGGCTGTAGATGTCGGAGTCTGTGTCAGTTACCCCACTTGGTTGGGAGCTCCCGGAAGACAAGAAACTGCTCCGACTGGGCTCTGTCCCCCAGAGCCTGGCCAGGCCTTCTGGGAATGTGGGCTAGAATGGTCCCCAATTTACAAACTGGGTCAAGATCCACAGGTAACAAGAAGGAGAAAGAATGTAAGGTCAGCAGTGGTGAAAGTAAGTCATACTCCTCCCTCCCACCCTATGAGGTCTGGATCATGATCTCCATTAAGAAGTAATGAGGAAACAATCTCAGGGAGCTTGAGTAACGAGGTCACACTGCTAGCAAGTGGAGAAACTGGATTCAAACCTTGGCCTGACTCCAAAGCCCGTGTTCCTTTCGTCGTTCCAGGGAAGTTCTCTGTAATTTTAGTCTTTTGATTCCTCCTTGACAATTTTTGCCATATCCACAAACCACCTGTGAGATTAATCAATACTTTTTCTTTAAATCTATTCACTTTTTAAAAACATACACTTATTCTAAAAAGGAACTTCAGATGGAAAGCCAGTATCATTTGCCAGCCATAATTAATTATATGAATTAGCTATTATAACAACGAAGTTCATCCTGGTGCTACCTACTCTCCCCTTTGGCAGTACACATACAACTCTGGGAACCCACACCGTACACACCCTGCACTCTCACGCTGTCCCCAGGAACCCTTTTAAATCTCTTCTCTGCTCCTCTCTTGTTTACTGTCCATTTGGTCACATGAAGCTCAGAGTCCTGGCGGGTGAGCATTGCAAGGGACACGGAAGAGGTCCATCATGTCACTGAGCCTGAAAGAGCTCGTGACATGCCCACAGGCGTGTGGGAGTTAGTGGTCCTGTGGCCCAGGTCCCACTGGGGCTTTTCACTGCTCAAATTTCATTGGCCAGAACTAGCCACAGGGTGCTGCCTACTGCAAGGGAGCAGGAAGTGTAGACTCCTAAGTGCCCAGGAAGGAAGAGAGAACCAGATAATGGTGAGAATCTAGAATATTTCCCACATGCCATTCCGTACATCATTCCTATGGCAGAGGAGGGTGCTAAATATTATTTCTCTTCTATAAATGAGGGAATCTGGGGCCCACAGAGGTGAGTGGACTCAAGCCACACAGATGGAAAGTGGTGGAGCCAGGATTTGAACCCAGGCAGTCTGGCTCCAGAGTTCATGGTGTGAACTACCACACAGTCAGCAATCTCTCTGTACTAGATGTGTGGCTGCTGAAACAAAAGATCACATTTAGGGCCCACCCGGATAATCCAGGATACTCTCCTTACATTAGGATCCTAATGTAATCACGCCCACAAACACCCTTTGCCATATAAAATAATATTCATAGCTTCCAGGGATTAGGACATGGATGTTTTTGGTGCTGTTACTCAGCCCCCCACGCCATCTGTGGGAGTTCTCGTTGTCTGGGTTTCAGTTGGCTTTGGTCTGTCCCTCCCTTTGGGCCCTGATCAACTTCGACTTGGTAGGATAGTAATTAGTCCTTTCATTCAGCTGGAATTTGAGCTCCCTGAGGGCAAGGATTGTGGGTGATTCACTGTCCTCTCTACAGAGTTGGGCGCATACAAATCACGTAATTGTGGAAGTGATGGAATTGAGGGAGCTAAAAACTTCCCTGCAGGGCATCAGAAACAGCTGTGGCACAGGAGGAGCTAGTGGATGGTGGTGCCCTGATGAACCACCTTTTTGAGGATGAAGAGAGGGAACCAGCTATCACCCAGGGATCACGTAGGACTGCTTTGCCCTGCCACTGCCTTGTGCCTATGTGCTGGGGGAGTGGGAGCAGGCAGAAAGTTGGCCGACTCCTCCCCAATGCCTTTGATTCATTGACTCATTCAGCAAATGTTCACTGACTGTCCCTACACTTTAGTATCATCTTCAGCTGGGGCAGCCATAGAATTAGAAACCTCTATTTGGTGCCACATGGAAAGACTCTGGGTCACACCTGTATGTGCAGCCCACAGGCAAATTCCCAATCGACGAGGCGGAACAGACAGAGGTGCAGGGTAGAGGGGCTGAAGTTCTAACCTTGCTGCTCCCTTAAATAAGTCACGTCCACTGTCTGGAGTGTCCACACACATCTCTGCTATTGCATTTACCATATTGTTAAATTGTAATTATATATGGTTTCTGCACCCTCCTTCCATCGGATGAGTTCCTTGAGGAGAGGACAGTGTCCACGTCATCTTTGTCTTCCCATTTACTCTCTCAAGACCTGGTGTATCATAAACTCGTAGTAGTAGTAATAACCGTGTAGTAACAATGATGATGACGATGATGATGGTAAAAGTTCTCCATTTATGGAGCACTTACTATGTGTCCAGCACTGTCTTATGTACTTTCATGTTGTAACTGATTTCCTCCTCCTAACCTCTCTATGACTTAAATACTACTATTATCCACACCCTACAGATAAGGAATCTAAGGCACAGAGAGGTTAAGTAACTTACCCAAAGTTGTACAGTTAGTGAGTGGTGAAGCCAGAGTTTAAATTCAGGTCCTCTGTCCAGAGTTCATGGTTTAAACCATTCTATACAACATGGTTTGTTTGACGAACGGAACAAAATGTGGAATGAGGACCTCCAAGGTCACTTTAGCTCCCATTTTCTGTGAGTCTCGAATGCCTCTCTGCAAACTATAAAAAAGGACATCTTCTCTGTCATGGCAGTGTGGACCCGGGACACTGGTACAGGGTGGGGTCTCCCGAGAATGGGAGTTTGAATCCTGGCTCTGCCACTTAATGCTGTGACTTTGAGAAAGTTATTTAACCTCCTTGAATCTCAGTTTCCTCACAGGGCAAAAGGACATTAATACCTACATTGTAGAGTTGTTGGGAGAATAAAATAAATATGTAAACATAAAATAAAAGAGAATAATTTATGGAAAATATGGTTAGTACAGAGGAAGCTCTTTCCAGAAAATAGTGGAGTTTGGAATGTAACTGCTACAGAGTTGAATATTCCTCTTCAGAACAGAGCTTGGTGGGAGATTTACACTAGTCTACTTCTCTCAAGGATTAGTAGGAAAGACCCCCACAGTGAGAAATCAAGTGATTCCAAGCTTGATCTGCTTTCAGGATGTGGAGAATTTGGATGGAAAACTAGTAGGCTGTCTGTTTTAGTAGCGTTTGTGTGTGTGTGCGTGCATGCGTGCATGCATGGAGTCTTGGAGTCCTTGACTGGAATGGGTAAGGACATATATCAGAATGAGCAAGGACCAGGGAGTGAGGAAACATGTTCAAGTTCCAGCTCCGCCATTGCCTTCCTGTGCCCTCTGGTAGGCTTGGCAAGTCATCAGTCATTTTTGGGTTTCCAGTTCCCCAATCTCAAGATGGGGGTAGAATCTGAAGATCTCCAAGGCCTTGACGAACTACCAGTCTAGAAATCCACAAGCCAAGTTCTTCAGTGAATGAAAATTCCTCAAGCTGCCATTGCTACCAAAGGTGAAATTGTTTTTCCCCCCTGCTGACATTGCCATGTATTTGAGTCAGGTACAGGTGAGAGGCATTTTTGTCCTGGCCTCTACGTTCCTCCCCTCAAGCTGGCGAGGAGCTCGAAGGCCCAGCTAACCCAGCCACGTTGCCTCAGGCCTGTGGATAAAGATACCCAATGTCAACAAACATTTATTTTATTTTTTAAAATCACAAAATTAGAGAGCAAACACAGAAGATACAGATAACCAAAATGAACAAAATTAAAATCTCCTATAATCCCATCACTATTAAAATTTTGGCATGTATCCTTCCAGATACCTCTATATACATTTTAATGAAAAAAGAGATTCATACCTAGTACACACCTAATATTTTGCAACCTGCTTTCCCCACCTAACATTATATTGTGGTTGATTTTCCCTTATATTACATAATTTCCTACCTTTTTAATGGCTGCAAAGTATTCCATTATATGGGCATAATATAGCTTATTTAACCAATCCCTTATTTGATCTTTTGGTTGTTTCCATTTTTCACTCTGGTGAATACTGGTGTTCTTTTTTTTTCCCCCAATCATCCCATCTCTGCCAAAAATATTGGTATTTTTAACTCTTTGAGTATATCTTTGGGTTTTTCTTAAATGTTTCAAAAGAGGAATTGCTGGCTGGAGGATATAGACATATTAAAGGATTTTGATATACATTTCCTTTTGCTCTCTAGAAAGTTTGTATCAAGTTTGTATTAAAAAATCACCATGAGAGTGAGTTCATGTACTCCTACTTTGAGAGCAAACAGGAGGGTTGCCTAAGTTAGTCAGGGGTCGGGGAGGTCAGGGAGAGCTACGTAAAGGAAGTGTCTAGGTAGAGAATTTGCAGGACAAGTAGGAGTGAGCCAGAAAAAGAGGGAATGGAAGCATTCTATACAGAGGGAACAGCATGTGAGAAGGCCCAGAGGCATAGCACTCTAACGACAGAAATAAGTTCTGTATGGCTAGAGTTGGAAAGGAATTGGAGAGATGAGTAGGAAACAAACGTGGAGTATGTATTAGTTCATGTGGTCTGCTATAACAAAACATCATAAACTTGGTAGCTTATAAACAAAAGAAATTTGTTCCTAACATTTCTGGAGGCTGGGAAGTCCAGGAGCAAGGCACTAGCAGATTGAGTGTCTGGTGAGGGATGGTTTCTTGGTTCATAGATGGCACCTTCTCTCTGTGTCCTCACGTGATGGAAGAGACTAATAAACTCCCTTGGGCCTATTTCATAAGGGTACTAATCACCTTTCAAAAGGCCCCACCTCCTAATGCCATCACTTTGGGGGGTTAGGATTTCAACATATGAATTTTGGGGGGACACAAACATTCAGATCAAAGCAGAGTGACATGACAAGATTTGTATTTTAGAAAGATTACTCGGGCTTTGGTGTAGAGAATGGATTGGAGGGGCAAGACTGGAGATGGAGTGACAAGTTAGGAGGCCGTTGCAGTCCCTCAAGTGAGCAATATGGCTGTGGCCAAGACTGGGGCAGTGACAGTGGAAATAGAAAAGAGACCGAAGAGACACTAAAGCTGTAGAAAGGACAGGAAGTAGTGATCCCGTGGACAGTAGGAGGATGGTTAGAGGGAAGCCTTAAGGATGGCTCTCAGGTTTCTCTCTGACATGGGGGGGATGTAGAACCTAGAAGTCGCCCTATGGTTTTGGGATAGGAAGATGATGTGTTCAGCTTGGGATATGATGAATGTTAGGTTCCTGTGGGACCCATCTGAATGGAGATATCCTGTAAATATCTGGATCCACAGAAGACAGATCAAGGCTGCATGTGGCTGGTGGGACCTGAAGTCTTGGAGATTCACCAGGTCACCCCTCATGGAGGAAGAGAGAGACTTAAGACAGAGCTCCAAGGCACACCTATTCTTCAAGGATGTATAAAGGAGGAAGAACCTGCAAAAAGACTGGGAAGCAGTAGCCAGAGAGGTAGGGAGTAAACTAAGAGTGCCTGTTGTCATGGAAGTCAAGGGAAAGGAATTTTCCAAGGAGGACAGTGGTTGGCAGAGTCTGATGCAGGTATGTCCCTCACTTGCTCAAGGGTCACCTCATTCAATCCTCCCAACAATTTGGTGAAGTGGAGACCATCATACTTCAATTTCTTTTTTCTATTTGTTCATTTTTTTCATTTTGAATGATGGGTATTTATTACTTTTATATTATTCTTTGTTCCTTTTTGTCCTTCATAATTTTATTTTTCAAAATTAAAAAAGGGAAGAAGGAAAGTAGGGGCTCTTGGGACAGATCCAAGGAGCGGCTCCACTATGGAAACCATCTCTGGTCACCGCAGATGTGAGCCTGAGCAGGTGGTCAGCTCTGCTTCCTTCCTACAGCCCCTAAACTATGGCAACAGTGAGCACTACGAGCTCAAAGTGTCCATGCAGAATGAGGCCCCACTGCAGGCAGCTGCCCCCAGAGTTGAATGGGGCCAGGCCAGAGTCAGCATGCATGTGCAGGATGCCAGTGAGGCTCTTGTGTTCTAGGAGAATCCACTGCAGACAGCCTGGCAGAGGGGGAAACTTTCCTTCCTGGAACCCAGACACACAGCAGTTGCAGAGACTCAGGTGGGGCTCCCCAGGGCCCTTGGGCTGAGGCAGAGGGGAGCTAAAAGCCCAATTTCAGCTGAGGGTACCCCTGGCTCTGAGGATCGAGGGTGGAGAGGCAATTTGTGCTCATTCTTGAAGGTCCAGGGGGTCTCAAGTCCTACATATGCCTATGTGTGTGTGTTGGGGTGGCCCTGTCCCATAGGGCAGAGCTGGGCTCGAGGTGGTGCACACTGACGTGCCCCCAGTCTGTTCCCCATCGGCCTCTGAGTGTCTGGCCAAGTCCTTTCTGGCGGGCCCTTTTGCTCTCTGCACTGACTGTTAATGTTTTAATTTCACCTGAGCCTGGCCCTGCGTGTCCATGTCTGTCTCTATGGTCCCCTTACATAGGCCCAACACCCACTGAGGTGGAATTCAGGCTGTCATTCAGTTGCCACAGGACCCTGGGCAGCACATCTAACCCCCCTGAGCCTCAGTTTCCTCATCCGTCAGGTGGGACAGAAACACTAACTTAGGGCTGTTGGGAGGACTTGCCTCAAAGGCTCACAGAAGGTGCTAGGTGACTGCAACTCCTGTCAGACCTGCATGGGTTGTGTGTGCAGTATATAGTATGTGTGTGTGTGTGTGTGTGTGCGCGTGTGCATGTGTATGTTGTGCATATGCATGTGTGTGCGTGTTGTGTGGTGTGTATGTACAAGAGATTTGTGTGTCTGTGCGTGAGCACACTTCTGGGAGTTCTGGCATAAGCTCAGGATCCTCCGTCCCTTTCCTCCCCCCGCCCCCAACAGCTACTCCAAGGACTACGACCCGAGGACTGGTTGTAAGTGGATCGAGCCACCGGCCATAACCAGACGCAGTACATGCTCAGCCTTCCCTGGAGGACAGATGGTACAGGGCCATCATCTTGGCCCAACATGATGGTGAGCAGCATCCTTCAATTTCTGAAGAGGAAACCAAAGACCAGAGAGAGGAGGCAATGTCTTCCCCAAAGTCATCCAGCAAGTCAGTGGCAGAAACAACGAGAATGCTGGGGTTTTGTTTGGTTTTTTGCCAGCTCTGTCGCCTGGGCTAGAGTGCAGTGGCGTCATCATAACTCACTGTAACTCCTGGGTTCAAGAGATCCTCCTGCCTCAGCCTCCCAAG
>NW_012136969.1:605671-614250 GCF_000956105.1 Propithecus coquereli | reverse complement strand
GTGGCCACCATTCACGCACCTATGTGCGCCTGGCACTGTTCCCGGCCTCAGCGGCATTATTTCTAAGCCTCACGACCACCACAAGAGGTGGCGACCTGACTCCTAGTGCACAGAGGAGCCTGGGGCTCAGGAGCAAGTAAGGCATTTGTGCGACATCACGCCCCCCTGCAGGTGGCAGGGTTGGGCGGGGAACCCGGTCTCCCCCAGCCCCAGAAGGGACGTGCAGTCATGCAGCGGCTCCTTCCCTCTTACCGAGGCGGCGTCTGGGCGGGAAAAGCCGGCGGCGCCCGGGACCCCGGCCCGCCCCTCGCCCCCGCACGCATGCCTGGCCGCTGAGGCGTGAGAGCCGCTGCCGGGGGCCGGCCCTCCCGCGCGCCTTGCACAACCGACGCAGATAAACGCTGCGTCTCTGGGCAATTATCGCCCTCCCGCCGCAGGGGCGAGCCGGGCACAGGGCCAGAGGCCAGGGGACTCGCAGCCACCCAGGAAGAGCGGTACCCCCCAGCCCAGCAGCCAGCAGCGCTACCCGCCCTTGCGCAAGGCCCGGACACGGCCGGGGGGCGGGGCCAACGCCGCGGCGACGTCACACGCAGCGGCCCCGCCCCCTGCGCCGGACCTGGGGAAGGCCCCGGTGACGGACCACGTGCCCGAATGCGTTCTTTCCGCCTTGTTTTTCCTCTTGTCCTCTCATTTTTTTTCTTTTCTTCCCTTTTTCCATCTCCCTCATTGTCCTCCTTCCTTTTCTCTCTTCCTGTTTTCTCCTCCTCCCTTCTTCCTTCCCGTCTCCGTCCTTCCTTTCTTCCTCCTCTCCCTCCTTTCTCCTCCCCTTTTTCATTTCTTTTAAAATTTCATTTCTTTTACAAATACATTTTTAATATTTTTAATTGTGGTGAAAAAGACATCGCATAAAATCTACCGTCTTAATCATTTTTAAGTGTCCAGTTCAGTAGTGTTAACTGTATTTGCATTGTTGTGCAACAGATCTCTAGAACTTTTTCATCTTGCAAAACAAACTCTAACTCTATACCCATTAAACAACTCCCCATCCCCTGGTAACCGCCATTCCACTTTCTATTTCTTCACTTCTTCCTTTTCCCTTTTGTGCCTTTCTTTCTTTTCCTTTATTTCTCCTTTTTCTTCCCTTCCCTCTTTCTTTCCTTCTCTCTCTTTCTCTCTCTCTCTTCTTAAAAACTGAATGGCCCCTTTGCACCCTGGGCAACCCTCTCCAGCCTCTGCCTGGGCTGGGCCAAGATGCCTGTCAGCAAGGCTGTTAGAGGCTGGTGAATCATCATTCCTCCCTGGTTTGTCAGGGCCGGTGGGCGGCCCCTGGAAGCCTCACCTGGCTTTTCACTGGTAGGCAAACATGTCCAGCAAGAAACTTCTGCCAGGAAGAGTTAATTAGAGAGAGGCCCTCACTGCAGCAGAGTCAGAGGGTCGGGCTAGAGCCCCTCTCCTCTGGGCCTTCTCCAGCCCTGGGGCTCCCCTTCTAGACAGTGCAAGACAGCCATGATGCTGCTGATGGCGTTGATAACTTGGACTGCCACAAAACGTTGCACCTTACAAAGCATTTCCATAGACATTATCTCATTCCTGTTCTCACAACAATCCTGGGAGGCAGAGGTTATTATTCCCATTTTACAGGTGAAGAAACTGAGCCTTAGAAAGGTGAAGAAATTTGCTGATGGCCACAAAGCTGCTAAGCTGCAGAGTTGGCAAGGTGGGGACCCAGATTTGTATCACAAAACCAGAAAAAAGTGACTGGGTAAGAATTTAAAACATTTTTTAAAAATTTTTTGCTCCCTCTTCAAAGTGTTCGTGTAGCACTTTGTTTAGACTCCTTGAGTTGTGGGCCCCACCTGAGGGGTTTCTCCAACAACTGCGCATGGTGGAGGTAGCAGACAGTATGCATAGCAAGTGTGAAAGGGCTGATTTCCAGGCAGCTAAGAGACTTTGTAATCAAATAGAGTTGCCACCCAGATGTCCCTGGGTCATCTGGAATTTTGACCCTCCATACAGGGAATGTATTGAAAGAACAGAGGACTTCCAAGTGTGGCTGGAGTTGCAGTGCTCCCACCTTTTCTAAGTAGAACTCCTGGTTCACAGGAGACTTCACATTTGTTGAGTATGTTCTGTTTCAATCTCTTTGCAATATGTTGGTGTGGAAATAATTTTAAGTGTCATGGGAAATTGTGGTAGATTATTAATGGTCACCAATATCCAGTTCTTCTCTACTTCTGAGTACGTGGAGGCACTTCTGTCCCCTTGAAGTAAAGCATGGTCCTGTGACTATTTTTGGTCAATAAATGTGATTAGAAGTGGTGTTTGTCACTTGTGGGCTGGAGCATTGAATTGCTGGTGCTGGATTTTTTAGTTTTCTCTTCTTCAGCTGCATTGACCAAAGAGGCCACATATTCCAGGATGTTTGAGCTTTATTGGCCTGGGCCTCGGGGAGGCTGTCATGAACAGAACCCCTGTCAACTGTTGTAGATGAAGAGTGAGAAATTAATCTTGGTAGTAATTAGTCATGCGAATTTGGCTTGCTTGTTACTGTAGCTTAATCTAGCCTTTTCTGACCAACATAGAAATGAACACAATTCATTGAGTGCTTAGTCAGTTTTTAAAATGTACTTCACCTTTTGGAACAAGATTTAAAATTTTTAAAGATAAAGAAAAAAATTATAACTGCACAATCTAGTGGAAAATATGTTTAATTTATTAATACATTGTCTTCCCTAAACATCTCTTATTTACATATACTTTAAAAATGTTTTTAAGAGCTTCACTGAGGTATAATTGACATACAATAAACTTTGCATGTTTAAAGTATGCAATTTGATAAGTTTTGGTATGCGTACACATGTGTGAAACTATTACCAACAAGTGTGTTAATGAATATATCCATTACTTACAAAAGTTTCCTTGTGTCCCTTAGAAATCCTTCTCTCCTGTCCCCTCCCACCCACCTCACCTAGTCACTAGGTAACCACTGATCTGCTTTCATCATCATGGCTTAGTTTGCTTTTCTAAAATTTTGTATAAATAGAGTCACACAGTATGTTCTCAGTTTTGTCTGACTTCTCACTCCATATAATTCTTTTGAGAGTCAACCAGATTGTTGCATGTGTTAGCAGCTCATTCTTTTTATATTGCTGAGTAGTATTCCGTTGTATGGATATACCACAATTTGTCTAGCCATTCCCCTGACTTTGGTTGTTTCCAGTTTTTGGCCATTTTGGTAAAGTTGTTGTGAACATTCATGTACAAAACGTTGTGTGGACATGTGCTTTCACTTCTCTTGGGAGAAATGGAGAGGAGTGGCTGGATCCTGTGGTAGGTGGTATACGTTTAACGTTTAAAGAAACCACCAAATGGTTTTGCGACGTGGTTATAACATACATTCCCATCAGTGATGTATGTTGGAGAGTTCTAGTTCTTCTACATCCTTGCCAACATGTGGTATGGTCAGTTTTTTAGTCTTTTTAATTTTAACCATTGTAATAGATGTACAGTGTATCTCATCATGGTTTAAAAATTTGTGATAAAATACACAAAGCATAAAATTCACGATTTTAACCACTTAAAAGTATGCAATTCAGCAATATTTAGTACATGTGCAATATTTTGTAACCATCACCACTATAGTACCAGAATATTCTTATCACCGAAGAAGAAAACCTCGTACCCATTACGAAGTCACTCCCTGTTTCCCCCTCATCTACCCCCTAGCAACCACTAATTGCTTTCTGTCTCGTGGATTTGCTCCTTTTGGATATTTCATAATGGAATAGGGAATAAATATAATCATAAAATGTGTAGACTGGCTTCTTTCACTTAGCATAATATTTTCAAGGTTCACCTATGTTATAGTGTGTATCAGTGCTTCATTTTGTTTTGTGTCTGAATAATATTCTGTTGTGTGTGTATACCACATTTTCTTTGTCCATTCATAATTTGATGGACATTTGGGTTGTTTCTACTTTTTGGCTATTGTGAAGAATGCTGCTATGAACATTCATGTTTAGGCTTTTGTTTGGACTCTTGTTTTCAGTTATTTTGGGTAGATACCTAGGAATGGAATTGCTGGATCATATGGTAATTTTATGTTTAACTTTTGGAGGAATCACCAAACTGTCTTCCACAGTGAGTGCATCATTTTACATTCCCACCAGCAAGGCACAAGTATTCCAATTTCTCCATATCCTTGCCAACACTTTTTATTTTTCTATTTTTGTGTAATAGCCATTCTAATGGACGCGAAGTGGTATCTCATTGTGTTGCCTTTGTTTTCGAAAGATAATTTTACTGTGTGTAGAATTCTAGGTTGATATTTTTCTTTCTCATATTGAAGATTTTGCCCTATTGTCTTCTAGCTTGCATTGTTTCCAATAACAAATCTGCCGTCATGTTTATCTTTTTTCCCACTGTATATAATGTCTGTTTTTCTGACTGCTTTTTAGATTTTCACTTTATCATTTGTTTTGAGCTATTGGGTTATGATGTGCCTTGGTGTCGCTTTCTATATATTTCTTCTTTTTGGGATTCATTGGGCTTCTTGGATCTTCGCATTTATACTTTTCAACATATTTGGTTGAAAATTAGTTTTTAGATAGATTTATTGAGATATAGTTTACCTACCATACAATTCACCCATTTAAAGTGTACAATTAAATGTGTATTATTGTATGTGTGGATGATGTGCATCCATCACCACAATCAATTTTAGGACATTTTCATTTTAGCCACTACCTCCCAACCCTCCTCACACTCCCCCCCTCCACCCAAGCAACCACCAATCTACTTTCTGTCTCTAGAATTTTGCCTATTCTAGATATTTCACATACAGAAATCGTATACTATGTGGTCATTGGCTATTATTTCTTTAAATATTTTTTCTGTCCTTTCCTCCTTCTCCTCTCCTTCAGGTACTTCCATTTATTTTAAAGTTATTTTGAAAACCATATTTGAGTATAATTTATTTCCCATGTATTCATTTATATTTTTTACTGCAGTTTGAAATATTATGCTAAGAGGATGTCCACAGGCATCACTAGACTGTTAGAGGGGTCCTTGGCACAAAAATGTTGCGTTAGAATGTCGCTATTCTAGGTAGATGAGTGTTTTCCAAACTGATTTTTCAAAGAAAGCGATTCCTTAGGATATTGATAGTTGCTGCAGTAGAGGTGTTATTTGCTCAAATCAGCTTGGGAGACACTGAGTAAAACAACATTGACATCTTTTTCTTTTGGATTTCTCTGAGTCTTTTATTCACTAAAATGCTTTGTGTATATCTGAGAGGAGATTCGATGTGCAACATTTTCCAAATCCAAGGTAGCATTCATTACACTCTTTTTTCAATTTGTTATTTAAAAACCCTGTAATAGTATCTAGTTCAATGAATTCTGCAAATTAAATGCTCCAAAACCACAAATTCCCTTTAAAAAGTCTTTTACATTATTATAAATGTTTCTCAAACTAAGAATAACAGGCTAATGGACCCATTTAAAAGGATAAAAATCTCATGGACTCCTCAGTATTGAATTAAATGTGTTTTAGTTTAACATTATTTAAGTATGTACAGATATAAAACTAGATATAACCTCCTTATAAACAATAAAACCAAAACAAATTTACAAATTAAATATAATACTACAAAAAAACATCAAAATCCAAACCAGTATATTTAATGTGATAGGTTTGTTTTTCTTGATAATACCGAATGGCTATTTGCAATGTGACTATGGGGCTGAGCTTTTAAGGGGCAGGTTCGTTTAATTTGTCATGGCTATAGTATGTGTGTGTGTGTGTATGACTCAGTTTTCCCACAGCCCCTCTTTATATTTGAACTTCTGAGAAAGCTTGCTTCTTACAGGGCTGTTTTGTCTTTAGTTAACATGACCATATCACACCTTGAGGTTAGGTCTGCCTCCCTTTTATCACTAACTGTTACAATTAAAGTACTATTGCTTATCCCAATTCCATCATATGCAGCGCAAACACGACCAGTGTAATGGTTAATTTGATGGGTCACCTTGACTGAGTCATGGGGTGCCCGAATATTTAGTCAAATATTATTCTGCAGGTTTCTGCAAGGGTGGTTTTGGATGAGATTAATGTTTAAATTAGTAGACTAAGTAAAACAGATTGCCCTCCCTAGTGTAGGTGGGCCTCATCCAATCAGTTAACACTTGACTAGAACAAAAAGCTTAGCCTGCCTACATTTTTTTTTTCTTTAGAGACAGGGTCTCGCTCTGTCACTCATGCTAGAGTGTGGTGGCATGATCATAGCTCACTGCAGCCTTGAACTTCTGGGCTCAAGCAATCCTCCTGCCTCAGCCTTCCGAGTAGCTGGGACTATGGGGGCATGCAACCACACCTGGCTAATGTTTTCTGTTTTTGAGACAGGGCCTCACTATGTTGCCCAGGCTGGTCTCAAACTCCTGGGCTCAAGCAATCCTCCTGCCTCAGCCTCCTGAGTAGGCTGGGACTACAGGCATGAGCTACTGCATCAGGCTCAGCCTAGCTTACCTTAAATGTGCTCAGAACACTTCCATTAGCCTACAGTTGGAAAAAATTATCTAACACAAAGGGTACTTTATTAAATTTGTAATTTATTGATTACTGGACTGAAAGTAAAAAACAGAATGGTTATATGGGTATTTGAAGTATGGTTTCTACTAAATGTGTATCACTCTTGCACCATCGTAAAGTCTAAAAATACTAAGTCAAACCATGGAAAGTCAGCGACTGTATCAAGGCCTCTGCCTCAGGCTCTGCTTTCTGGGGAACCCAGGTTAACTCACAGCAGTGGCCTGACTCTTACTCTAATGACACCCCTGGGTGTCATGGTGGTGGGAACAGGATTGTGAATTACTGCAGGAGAAAGGAGTTTCTCTGAAATTCACATAAGTTTTATTGGAACCCATCCAAGGCCTCATCTTCCAATCACATGAGCTGTGTCCCGGTTGGCCCTTTTCTCTCACCACACCCTACCTGCATTTTATCACCCAGTGTCACTGTGCCATAGGTAGCTCCCCGTACATGCCACGCTGCTTCAGACTCAAGCCTTCTAGTTCATTCCTGGAATGCCCTCCACACCTTCTTGTGAGCAACTCCTACTCATCCCTAATGAGTCAGCTCAGACGCTACCTCCCCCTGGAGCCTGCCAACCCTCCTGGCCAAGGCTAGGGACGGGGGGATCCCGGCTTACTACCTGGTGCTTATCTCTGCAACTTCATGTCCGTATTGTTTTATATGGTATCTGTTCAAGCACTAGAGAGTGAGCTCCTTGCGGGCAGGGATTTTCTCCCATTCAACTCCATATCCCAGCACTTGCCAGACTCCCTGCTCAATATGTGTTTGTTGAATGAATGAATGAGTTCTCCCAGCAACCCTGTGAGGTCAGTTCTGGTGACATCATTTCGAGTTAAAAGATGATAAAATTGAAACTTAGAGAAGGGAAGAGTAATGTGGGAAGTTAGAAGCAGTGCCAGGTGAGGGGCTCTTCCACCGTACCAATCATTTCCCTAGACAAAATACTGGAAGCTTTTCCAAGCACTGTGCACAGAGGGCAGCCAGGGACTTGAACTCTCACAGAGGAAGACTCTCGGGGGCCGTCTAGCACATCCTCCCCAGGCTTCCCTCCTGCTTGGAAGACAACCTCCCGGTTCCACTGCTACCCTGACATCTCCTGCTTCAAACTCTGCAAGGCGGCTGCAGCCTTCTACCAGCTCCTGTTTTCAGCTCTCTCGTTGTTTTGACCTTGAAAACGCCCTCACTTTCTTGTAAGATCAGCTATACATTTAAATCTAATGATTTAATTTTTTTTTTTTAATCTAGCATTTCTGTGTGTTTTGCAGCAGGAACTTTCTCCACCACTCCCGTTCCATCCTGGCATGGTTTCTGCAGAGGCGAAGGGCAAATGTGTTGAGAAACCTAAAGGGTTGCCTCTCTTGACCCTACAGTTGCTGCTGAAGCCATTCTAGAAAGGAGTGATCCTGGGACTGAAAGATTTATAGCTGAGGCTTTCCAAGTCCAGGAGGCTGCAGTACAATGTCCCAGGAGAAGGTCTGGGGCAAGCATGGGGTGGGCGCTTCACGCTGGTTGGGGCCCTCTTCCCAAACCCAGCTTGATCCTTCGGCTCTCTGCTGCCAGCGCAATCAAGATCGTTCTCCTTGGCCTGACCTTAGGGCCTTTCGCCACCTGGCCCCGTTGTCCTCTCCAGCCTTACCCCCCCCTTCAACCGACCATACGATCTACCTGGCATGACTCAGGTGCGGGCCATCTCTCCTGCCTCATTTTCTCATCCAGAATTGGAGCTGGGGGCTCAGAGGCAATGGAGGGAGCACAGCTTTGCTCTGAATGGAGGAGGGTCTACGGCTTTCACGGTGCAGGTCCTGGAAGGAGACAAGAGGCCACATCCTGAAAGATCCCTCAGCCACCATCACTCTGTTGCCCGGAACATGCAGGCTCTGCACCCCCCAGCAGCACCTCTGAACGGGGGAGCAAATGATTGTGTGGTCAGCTGATGATGGAAGGATGTTCAAGCATAAATGCTGAGTTTTTGCCTAATATGCTGACTT
>NW_012136969.1:598242-603826 GCF_000956105.1 Propithecus coquereli | reverse complement strand
AGTCATAAAGGCAAGATAAATGCTTGATTCTTTACCTTTATTTACCTATCTTTGGAGAAATGAGTTCATTCTCAAGCATCCTCCAGAGGTGATGTGCTGGTTATATATCATGCATATTAGTCACCCCCAAACTTAGTGGCTGAAAACAAAAACCACTTTATCATATCTCATAATCATGTGGGTCAGGGATTTGGGCCAGGATCAGCTGAGAGATTCTTCTGCTCTGTGTGGTGTCACCTGAGATCACTTGGATGGATTCAGCTTGTGAATGGGCTGGTCTGGAGGATCCAAGACAGCTTCTCTCATATGTGTGACACCTTTGTGGGAATGGCTGGAAGGCTGAGCTTTGCTGGGACTGTCAACCAGATGCCTACATGTGGCCTCCTCTGCGTGGCAGACTTCTTACATGGGAGCCGAGGGCTCTCAGAGAATGTTCCAAGGGACTCGGGTAGAAGCAGCAAGGCTTCTTCTGATCTAACCTTGGAAGTCATATAGCAGCACTTCTGCCATAGTCTATTGGCTGCAAGTGAGTCCCAGGACCAGTCCAGGTTCAAGGGGAAGGTAGTGCACAAATGCATGATGCTGGGAGTAATAGTTCATTAGGACCCTCCTACAGTTACATGGAGCTCCCCCAGCATCTTTGAATGCACTGGGCTCCTTCTCCTCCCAAGGGGTCTGGCTACCCTCTTAATTTTGGCTGGGAGCTGGCTGCAGAAGACACTATCATACTTCAGCAGAATGTGGACAGCCCCATTGTGAGCAGGGCTGACAGTAAGTTACCAAGTTTCTGCAATGTTGGAGTGATCATTGCCAGCTCCTGCCCACCCACTGCCACATAGTATCTCACATGCTCTGGCTAAGGCTGAACACCTTCCTTGGGAACACCTAGGAGAACTTGGCCTTGACCTGCTTAAACATTTGAGCAAGGATCTATTCTGAGAGCGTGGCTCTTCTCTGATCACGAAGAAGCAACCCAATGAGACTCACAGGAAGGTTTGTGAATGGAACTAAGAGCGCCACAGCCATGCACCCATAATGATTGCTTTTAATGGCTGTAAGATATTTCATCCAGTTGATGCAACATGCTTTTCCAAATCATTTCCCTACAGTTGTAGTCATTCGCACTTTTTGATTATTTGCAAGTAATATTTTCTATTTTTGTGCACAATGTTTTTTTATGCTATTGAGCTCTTCCTGTAATATTGATTTTCAAGTGCAAAATTGATGTTTGGATCTTGACGTATATTACCAAATTGCTTTCCCAAAGAGGTGAGCAATTTATATTCCAACAGCAGTGTATGTGTATACCAATATTTCTATACCCTCAACAGCATTGAAAGTTATCATTTTAAAATGTTTTTGCTAATTTCATAGGTGTAAAACTAAACTGATGTTTGCTTTGGATTTCTATTTTCTTAGTTTCCCTATTCTGTTCTAAGTTGTCAGTTCTTTCCTCTTACACCCATCGTATAAAGGGTTACTTTGTTTGCTTTGGATCAATTTGGTGTTGGTTGCTTAAGTGAAAGTTAAGTTGTTTCCCCTCTAGTACCTGGTGCCTCTAGTACAATTTGTATCAAAGGTTCTCTTAACCATTTTTTAATAAAAACATTTAACTTCTAAATCTCAGAGATAAGCAGCAGCAACATTGTTCTCCTTGGATTCTGCACCTGCAGGAATTCACAAGTAGGGATAATACCTAATCATATCAAGGATAAGCATGTGAGCCAAGCTTCTACAATCAGAATCCTTTCCTAGGATTTGTGATAGTGGATCTGGGAAAGAAAATGACTTTTTCCTCCCTGGTTGTGGCTGGGAGGATACAAGCCTAGAGCTAGGGCAGCCAGTCCTGTGCCACATGAAAAGAATGAGAACAGAAGGAAGACAGAGAGAGGGGAGAGGTAGACAGATGTTGAATTACTTATTCTAGTCACCAAGGCATATTCACCCTGAGGTTTTTTTTTTTTTCCCAGCTCAGCTCTTCCCTTACGTTTTTTTAAAAAATGATTATTAAAGCCATGATAATATCCTTCTAATAACCACCCTGTTCTTCTTCTTTTTTTCCTTCTGCTAAAGTAAGTTGGAATTGGGTTTCTGTCACTTGAAGCCAAAGAGTCTAGCCTGGGGTTTCTCAACAGTAGCGCTATGGACATTTTGGACCAGATCATTCTGTGTTGGGAGCGGCTGCTCTGTGCACTGTCAGATGTTTAGCAGCAGCCATGGCCTCTACCCCCCTAGATGCCAGTAGCACCCACCCCAATTGTGATGATCACAGATGTCTCCAGACATTGCCAAATGTCCCCTAGGGATAAGGGCAAAATTGCCCCTGGTTGAGAACCACTGGTCTAGTCTAATATCCCTGGTTTCTCTTACGTAAACAAACAGATGGAAAAACCGAAGTTAAGCAAGATGGTGGGATTTTTTTCATGGTGGTAAAGACAGGACTACCAAATCAAGCAAAAAGGGATCCAGGAAGTGATACTAAAAAGAGATGTTGGTACATGCAGATGTTGGCTCTTTTCTAGCTGTTGGAACAATAACAAACTCCACAACATGATTTGGGATTTTACCCACGACACAGGTGGTAACTCTCTACCTAAGAATTCTCACGCATCGCACGAGATGGTGAGACAAAGCACATTTCTGTTATTTTAGATCTTTCTGGTGAATGACTTGGAGGTTTGGGTTCAGCGAAATTTGATTGGGTGTCTCACCACATGCCCTCTGAAGCAGATATCCAGGAAGCCAAACCTTGCTACAATTAAAATATAAGATTCATTGCACAATGATATTTGCGTGAGATCAGTAAAATACCATGAAGAAGCAACTTCATTTTTTGTTAGAACTGTTTTTAAGAAAGGAGGAGGCATTGTGAGGAAAAGAGCACTGGCACAGGAATCCAGAAGTCTGGATGTGACATTGACTCTGCCACTAATGTTGTGTGACATTGTGCGAGTGTCTGCCACTCCTGTGGCCTCAGTTTCCTTCTCTATACAACAAAGGGTTGGATCAGACAGACTTGGAGGGGCTTTCCAGTGCTGCCTTCAAAGATTCTTGCAGGCGGATACCATGTCTATCTTGGCTCCCCAACCCCAACTCAGGACTTGGCACAGCACCAGAAACAAAACAGGCACTAAGCAAATGCTTATGAAATGTACAAATAAATTACTTAGAAGATGATGGTAACATCCCAACTTCCACAGTGCATAGAATTGAAAGGAGTCTTAGAGTTAAAAAGGATAGGAAAATTCATTTTTTCTAACTTCCCTAACAAAGCTAGAACCCTCTACCTTACTTACTTCTGATAGGTTGGGCATGTAGTTTCTGTTTAAGTATTTCTGTTAGATAGTGAGAGAACTCACTGTTTGTAGGACAGCCAGCTCCACTGGTGGATAGATCTAGATTTTAAAAAGTTCTTTCGTATCTCAAACCTCACTTAGCTTCCTTGTAGCTGTCATCTGCTTCTAGTTTTATTTTTTTAAATTAATTTTCATTTTAACCCAAGAAATACATGCACAAAGTTTGAAAAATCAAATAATACTCAAAGTCTTATTTATAATTAAAAATAACTCTCTTCCTCACTTTTTCACTCTGCAGGGCCGCCCTCTCCAGATAACCATTTTCTATTCTTTTAGCTGTTTCTTCTGATACTTACATCTGCATTTCTAAATGATATTATTTCTAAATGTTATGTTCTAAATGTTATTTTTCGCTTTATCAATTTTAAAGGTTACCTATTGATTTCCCATTTTTATAGAAGAGGGTTTAGCTCTCTTAGCCAACCTTTTCCTCCCTTCACCCTCTGACTACACTATCACAGTTTTGGGGTTTATCAGCATTCAGTGTTGACATGAACATGACTACGTAAACATTGTTCAAAGCTAAGCCGAGTGGAGCACGATGCCCCTCTTTTTTTTTTATTTCTTTTTGTTTTTCCTGGCGTTAATAATTGCTTTGATGAGTTTTCAATGTACTTTTCTCTAATTCTTCCCAAATGTTTCAACTAAACGGTAAAATACCTATCAATACATCATTTTGTAAAAGTTTTTATTTTTTCAAAATTGTACATTAAAGAGTCCAATAACTCTATAAGATTTGATACCAAAAAAATAAGAGAGAGAGGGAGCAGTCCTTTTTCTTTGCCTTTTCCCATTTCCCTACCCTAAAAGCACTTTTCCCCAACTCCTTTGATTTTTCCCCCATATCTCTATATAACACAATTAAATTGCCTTTACTTGATTTTTAAAAATTGAGTTATAATGGACATATGATTGTATATTAAGGTACACAACATGATGTTTTGATATATGTACACATTGTGAAATGATTACCACAATCAAGCTAATTAACACATCCATCACCTCACGTAGTTACATTTTGTGTGTGTGCTGAAAACACTTGAGATCTACTCTTTTAGTACTTTGGAAATACATAATACAATAGAGTATTATTAACTGTAGTCGCCATGCTATACATTAGGTCTCCAGAACTTATTCATGTTATAACTGAAAGTTTGTACTCTTTCACCAAAATCTCCCCTTTTTACCCACCTCTGAACCCCTAGTAACCACCATTCTATTCTATTACTATGAGTTTGGGTTTTTAAAAGATTCCACATATAAATGAGATCATGTAGTATTTTTTTTTTTTTCTGTGTCTGGTTTATTTCATGTAGCCTAATGTCCTTCAGGTTAGTCCAAATTGTTGCAAGTGGCAAAATTTCCTTCCTTTTTAAGGCTGAATAATAGTCCTGTGTGTGTGTATTACATTTTCTTTATCCATTAATCTGTTGAGGACACTTAGGTCGATTCCATATCTTGGCTATTATGAATAATGCTGCAATGAACTTGGGAGTGCAGATATCTTTTCCATGTACTGCTTTCATTTCCCTTCCATATATACCCAGGAGTGAGATTGCTAGATCTTACCGTAGTTCTATTTGTAACTTTTGGAGGAGACTCCATACTATTTTCTATAATGGCTGTACCAACTTAAATTCTCACTAAGAGTGTACAAGGTTCCCTTTTCCCCACATCCTCGCCGACATCTGCTGTCTTTTGGCATTTTTATAATAGCCATCTTAACAGATGTGAGTTAATATCTCTTTGTGGTTTCATTTGTATTTCCCTGTGGATTAGTGATGTTGAGATTCTTTCATACACTTGTTGACTATTGGTATATCTTCTTTGGAAAAATATCTATTTCAGGCCCTTTGACCCTTTTTTAATTGAGTTGTTTGTTTATTTTCCCTATTGAGTTGTATGAGTTTCTTACATATTTTGGCTATTAACCCCTTATCATATATGTGGTTTCCAAATATTTTCTCCCATTCCATAGGTTGCTTTTTCATTTTGTTGATTGTTTCCTCTGCTGTGCAGAAACTTTTCAGTTTAATGTAGTCCTACTTGTTTATTTTTGCTGTTATGTTGCCTCGTGCTTTTGGTGTCAGCTACTGCTTGAATTTTAAGATTTAAGACTTACCACTATGAAGATGAAGATTTAGCTCTTTTACGCTGACCTCCACTCTGTGTACACGTCCCAATATAGTCACATCATGGTGTTAATTAGATCAATAGTCAGTGTTTAT
>NW_012136969.1:579381-597218 GCF_000956105.1 Propithecus coquereli | reverse complement strand
AGAAATAATTTTCCTTCAGAATTTTGAAGGCAGTGTTCCATTGCCCTTTGACTTCCAGTGTTACTTTTTGAGGAGTCTTCAGTCATTCTAATTGCTTGCCATTTGTATGCGACCTGGTTTTCCTCTCTGGAACCTTATAGGACTTTTTTTTTTTTTAATGACCAGTATTCTCAAACTTTGCAAGGATTGCCTGGTGTTTTTTCGTTTTTGTTTTTGTTTTCTTTCATTCTGGAGACTTATGTCCTTCAGTTCTGGGGAAATAAATCAATCTTTTTTTTCCTTCTAAAATAATTTTCCATCTTCTATTTTTTCTCTGTGTGGAATTACTAGTAGTCAAATTTCCTGAAGCAGCCCTCTAGATTTTTTACATTTTCTCCATTATTTTTATCTCTGCCATTTGATTCTTTCTATTTTTGAGAGATTGCCTTGATAAGAGGATCAGTGCAGTTTTGCAGATCCACCTTCTTTGGTTGTTTTAAAAATCAAAACATTTACTGCCACCCATCTTTCTGCTACTTCTCCTTTTCTCTATGAGTTGTCCTCAAAGATTACAGGAAGTACTTTTGATATTGCAATTACAACTTCCTTTCACACATCAAGATGGAATTTAGCTACTTGGAGATAAACTTGTTATTTTGTTAAAATGCAAATGCCTATACAGTATGTATTGAATACTGACTATGTGCCAACCCTGTTTTAAGTGTTTCACGTGGCTTAGTGTATTTAATTCTCAAACAACTCCATGAGGTAGGTGCCATTAATATCCCCATCTTCCAGATAAGGAAACTAAGGTCCAGAGAGGTTAATAGCTAGTAAATTGCAGAATCAGCTTTGAATCCAGGTGGCAAGACTCCAGAATCCATGCTCTTAACCACCACACTATGTTGCCTCTGTATATCTCCTAAAAACTCACTTTTAGGAGAAACTTTCTGATTAGCATCTGAATGGAGGGAGTAACAATCACCCTGTGATTATAGCAGCTCTGGGATGTTACTGGCTTAACCATTTCTTGGCCAATAAAACCAGCTTAATCGGCATAATCTTGGTCTTCTAAACCAGTGGTTCTTAGACTTTTGTATTGGCCAAAATTTGAAGTAAAAGTGGGGAAAATCTGCATGGAATATCTAATTTTTTGTTTTCCAAGTCGCGACAAAGAAACTTACAAACCATCAAGAAGTAAGGTCTACAAAAGAAAGATATTTTAACAGCCAAAAAAGAAATGAATTAGGAAAGACATAAATTTAGAGTAAAGGCCAATCAGTGCTTCCCAGTAACGATGATCTGATAATCTTACACCAGCATTTCCACTGTGGACTGATGTTTGGAGGCCATTGCTCTAAGCATATTTCTTTCTTTTCTTTTTCAGAAGACAATGATAAGCCCTTGAATTTGTGCCACAATATACATTTCAGAAGTTCACCTACCCATAAACAATAGACATGGCTGGAGGTTATTATGTTTTGGTAACAGGTTAGGAAATACAAGCCCAGAGAGGGAATATGACCTGTCTAAGGTCACACAGCAAGCATCTGGAGGAGTGGAGCCTTTTAACACTGACCCAACATTTCTCCAGCTACACTTGTGTCTAAAACATCCCTTGGACTTCACACTGGTCAACTGCAGAATGTACTCTAAAGATAAGGGGCCTCTGGGATGTTAATTATTCGAAATATGCTGGAATAAATCACTTCTTTGCAAAGGAGGGCTCAGCGGCTGGCAAGACTGAGTGGGGTTGGCAGCCATCCGAAGCCTCAGTGTGAAAGGCGAGAATGTCTCCACACCCTATAATCCCAGCAAAGGGTCTCTATTTTTTAAGATTCCTAAGCAGTATTACACATAACCCTCCAGGGGCTTAAACTTGACACAGAGACAGGTAAGCAAGAACTGGCGAGTAATCTCCTTACACGTCCTGTTGCACCTCCCTAGCTGGCGAACAGTGTTGCCTTAATCCCCACAAGGCAGATCTCTTCTTGCTCCTGTTGGTAACGAGGAGGCAAAAAGTGAGAAATGGCACCAGGCCTGAAACAAAATCATTCTCATTTTTCAGAAGCGAACTCTACAGTATAGAAAGAGGGCTGCACCCAGAAACGCCCAGGACAATTCCTGCACAGTTAGGGCTGTGGTGAAAACGCCTTTGAAGCGTGATCCAGGGAGCTGATGGAGACTCTAAGTCCTCTGGTAGGGGGATGCCTGTGTCTCCAGCTGTTTGTACCTGAAACAGGGCAGGGGGATTTGTCTCCCTACATCCTTAGGGACAGCACTGCCAGAGAAAGGGAGCATAATGCTCTCCCTTTCAACCCCGAAATGTCCCTAACCTTCATCCTTGGCCCTAATCAAATTCTCCCCAGCTCTTCAAGGCCCAGGGTCTAGAATCTGCAGTCACATGCAAACCTTTTGAACAGCACCAGGAGTGACTCAGCTGAGCAGCTCTGGGAATGGCCAGACCGGCTGCTGTGCGGACTCACACCCAGAACATCCTGCCGCAGCACGTGGAGCCTGGGGGCAGGGCAAGCAGCCTGGCTAGAAAGGGAAACAGGAAAGTGATACTGTTTCCCCCACCCCCAGTACCTCCCTGACTCTGGGGTCCATAGTTTCATTTGGGTTGGGTGGTGGAGACCACAGAGCTCTGGAGTTAGAATAAATTGCGGTGATATCTCATTTGAGAAAGAAGTGTTAGTACAGTTGAGGGCCTTGTCTAGGGCAGGCTAGTGCTGCACTTGCTAATAGCAATGGTGATAGTTGGGTGCTTACTATATGCTAAGCATGGAACTAAATATCTGCATCCATTAACACATTTAATCATCCCAGCAACTCTCTGAGAGGGGTACTGTTATTTCTCCCATTTTAGAGATAAGCAAACTGAGGATCAGAGCACTGAAGTACGTTGCCAAAGCCAAGGGGCTGGCGAAAGGCAGAAGCAGGACTTGAACTCAGATCTATCTGCTGCCAGAGCTTGAGCTCCTGGACTCCAGTGAGATGCCAAGTAGGACGGTACTGTGGATAGAAACTGGAGTACTGCACTTCTCTCTGTTCTAGTGTTCATATGGCACTTGGCACTAATTTAAGGAAGAATTTGGGGGGCTTGGTGGAGTGGAAGTCAGGAGGTCTTGGGTCTCAGTCTCCTGCCTGACTTGCCATGTGACTTGGGCCAAGTGTCTTCCTTTCTCTCTCTGAATCTTCGTTTCCCCATCTTGGGGCCATTCTGTACTACAAAGCAGGGGTGGTCATGAAGAGAGGACTTGTGTGGTGCACAAGCTTCTGTCCAGCACTCAGTGGCAAAAGGCAGAAAGGCCACCAGAGGAGATTCCAGGAGGTGGCTCAGGGCCTGGCCTCCCAAGAGTCTGGGAGGCTTCTAGCCCACCAGCTGGGCCAACACAAAACCTCAGCTTTTGTTTGACTTGGCTTCTTGCACCTTGTTTAGTCTGCAGAGCAGGGAGCTTATCCTGCTGCCTTTGTCACAGGCCATTAGTACACACATAATCCCTGGGGGCTTACAGCTGGCTGCTTTCTCTAGGAATTCAGGGAGGGCCACAGAGGAAGCTCAGCTCTTAGGAGCCATGCCCCCAACCCCCGTCAGAGCAGCCTCAGCTGAGAACTCACGGAACTATGCACTCCTGGTCTGCAATTCTGGCTGTGTGACTTGCAGCCAGTCTCTCCCGCTCTCTGGGCCTTGGTCCACCCATCTTTGTACGCAGAGCTGGCTCAGACGCCCCTGGAGGGCCTTCCACTCCATGGGGATCAGAATCACATTCCTGGGTGGTTCCCTTGCCCCTCTGCTGTCCCCGCCCCCCAATCCTGAAGCAATTTGTAGTGTCTGCTGGGTTTTCACTGATCCCATCTCTGCCTGGAGCCTGGGGCCAATCCTTCTCTCAATTCCTCTTTCCTTCAACCTCCTGCTTGTAAATTGGGGCTAATAATACCTGATAACTCACCCTGCTGCTACGGGGATTAACTAATTAGCGGTTATTAAGGGATGGAGGAACACAGTACTCTGCTGCCATTTAGGACAATTTCCCTCCTCTGATTTCCTGCTGCTGTCTACACCAGTCAGACAATCCTTAGAGTCCTGACTTCCAGTACCCCCATTATGCAAATGGAGAAACTGAGAACTGAGGAGTGGGAATAGCCTGGGCCCATGCAGCCTCTTGAAGCAGAGAAGAGACCAGAACTCAGGGCTCTGGATTTCTGTCCAGTGCTCCTCCCCTACCCTCAGCAGCAAGTGGTCCAGGGCTGTGTAGGTGGTCCTTGTGCTAGGATGGAAGATGTTCCCAAAGGCCCCCGCACGCAGGGCCTGGCTCACTGGGGATCCACAGTTTGGTTTCCAGGGAACAAAATTTGGCATTAGCCAGACCTGGGTGCCAGTTCTGGCATCTTGGCTTACTGGGTGACATTGGGCATGTCATCCTGCTTCCTGCTTAACTGTCAGTTTGTTCACCTGTAGATGGCATAATGACATCTTTCTCAAAGGTTGCCATGAGGATTGGCCAGCGCGGGTATTTGGGAAACAGTAGGCATTGTGTTGTTATTATTGTATTGTTGTTTTTCTGGACTGCCGTGCTGGCCAACGCTCTCAATGCTTCAGGAGCAGACGTTCCCCAAGGGCTTCTGTGAGCTGCACCCTGGCTAGGGGCTTCCACATTCAGCACCTCACTTGTCTTCACCCCAGTTGAGCAACAAAGGTGTTACTACCCCATTTGACAGAGTTGCACTTGGAGGCTCGGAGGGCAAAATAACTTGCTCAAAGCCTTGCTTTCTTCAGGAGTGAGATGATCTCATTTTCTGTCTGTCTTTATCCTTTCTGTCTCCTTGCTCCCCTCTACCCTTTATTTACTGAACTTCGACTCTCTCTTTTCTGTATAGAAGTGCCCAGCTCCCCAAAGGGACAGCCCATGTCCCTCAGGTTCCTCACGCCCCTCGCCCATGGGCACATCTGGACTCGGCTCAGGTTTCAGGCCACGTGGGAGCCACGTGGGGGTGCAGGCAGCCATCGGGTCTGATCAGGCTGAGCGTGGGAGGGCAAGACTATGAAGTGCACCTGCCTCAGCCCCGCATATGGTCTCTCTATAATGACATTGATGATAATATTGGTATTAGCTGCCGTTGCCGCGCACTTGCTAACTGCCACGCACACAGCTGAGCATTCGCTGTCTCCTTACTGCCACACTGGGCGCCATACTGCTGGCTCCATGCTACTGGCTCCATTTTACGCATAAAGAATTGGACACTCAGTGAGGTGACGTGACTTGCTCAAGGTCACACAGCTAGTCAAGTGGCTGCAATTTAAACCTCAACTGCTCCATCTTCCTTGGAGCCTGGGGTCCTGGGACTGACCAAGGCCCAAACCTGGGTTATCCCTGGTCATATCCATCCTTCAGATTTCTGCAGTCGTCCCCTCGCCCAGGGTGACAGCGTGTATATAGGCAGTTCATTGTCTGTGAGATGGGAATAATAATGACCACCTTGCAGGGTTATTGAAGATCAAATAGAAGCAGAGCACTACCAAGGTGCCTCGCACATGGTGAACACACAGTAAATGGCAGTAGTTGTTATGGACATGACCTTGGCCTCTTGTGGGGTCCATGGAGTAAAGGGGTCATGTGCTTGTGGGCTAGGAAAGCCAGAAAAGGTCTAGTGCTAGTAGGACAAGCATCCTGTCCTTCGTGACCTGTTAAGGCTGTAGCCAGGACAAATTAAAGTTAGGGGTACAGTCATTGTCTCTGAGGGGCTGCCCTGGGGCAGAGGGAGCAGATAGAGTGTGAGGAGGATTCCAGAGGACAAAGCCAGGAGGGGGAGAGGCAGGAAGGAGGCTGATTTTTAAATGCTCAAAGAAGGAAAATGTTGCTCTGAGTGGTGTCGAACTCGCCCAAACTGGAGGCGGAGGAGCAGAGGCTGGAAGCGGACCGGCATCAGCGTGGCAGAGGGCATCTGCACAGACAGGGACCTTACAAGAAGGCTGATTTTGATGCAGCATAAGCTGATGTTTTCTGGCAGGGCTATCGAAAGATGAATTTCACTGCTTCAGGAAATCGTAGTGAGGCTCCCATCTGGGAGAGTATTTAGGCAGAAGCTGGATAAGCACTGGACAGGGATGTCGTTGAAGCCATCAGTGTATCAGACAGCAGGTTGGCTTAGATGACGCCTCAGTGAGAGGTGACATGGTACTAGAGAAAAAGAAAGGGCCTATGACTGAAGTCTGATCCAAGCTCCAACATCTGCCCGCTGGGTGAGCCTGGGCAAGTGTCTTCACCTCTCTGAGCTCTGGTTTCCTCATTTGTAAAGTGAAAATTATAATCCCTACACTCCTTACCATCCAGGATTGGAGTGAAGGGTAGAGATACTCAGACTATTAAAAAGCTTTGTGAACTCTGAAGCTACTGCGAATTATTCACTTGACCCTGTGGGGGCATAGGGAGAGAAGGGTTTGGATCATGATCCCAAAAGACAATTCTGAGTGCATAATCCTGAATGTTGAAATCCCAAAAGCTGAATTCTGGGGAAGGGATTAGTGGATTTGGGGTTGTACACAGGAGAGTTACATCATGTTAGTTGCATCATGATCGGTGTGACTATTACCTTGCTATTGTCTTTGTTTGCATTTGGTGGAAAATTCAGATCAGTGGATTGGCAACATGATACGGCAATGAAGAAAACATCAGTTCAAAAATGCCTGCATTGACATTCCTTCCAGCTAATGACATTCTAGGAGTTTATAATGAATTAAAGCCACTGAAGAAGCCAGTGACGCTACTGGCTGGTTCAAAAATAATTATGTGCATGGTAGGATAAGAAGACGTTTGCCCAACAGTGTTGCTGTTTGGTTAGCAGTGTTGTTTCCACAAAATTTGTGGTCTGCATGAGTACATGTGGAATGGATTTTCACATACCCACAACAACATAGAACCATGACACAGAAGATGTGAAAATTTAATAGGAGATGCTCATGTCAGCATATATTGAATCATAGAAAAATTGCAAAAAGAGCAGCACTACGTAGAAAATGAATGTGAACATATTTTCTGAGGAAAGCTATGTCCTAAAAGAAAAAAAGCAGCTATCCACCATGATGCAAGACTTCAAAATGCGGTTAGTGATTGTGAAAGTTGGCCAGCTGCTACGGGCCATCTTCATGTAATTGCCCATAATCTCCCTGTAACATACTTTTTCACATGTCAATTTTTCTTTTTCTTTTTCATTATTTTAAGTTGTCAGCATTATTTTTTACAAATCACTCCACTCTGCCATGTATTTCATCTTTGCATCATTTCCGATGCTGGAGGCATAATTTCTGTGGAGACTCTCAGAGTGCATTGTCACAATGTTGGCTTTGTGTGTAAGCAGTGTGCTTGCATGTAACAACATTGAAACTTCCTCAATAAATGAAGAGATGTCCTTTGAGTACATCCACATTTGCGACAGATAAAATTTCTTGAGATCTCGGCTCTTTGGGTGACTGCATATTTGGTGGTGACCCATCATGGTTTTCGATTAATCTTCTCAAAAGACTTAGGTTATTTGTCATGGCATTTCAGGTGACCACAGTTATGCATTTGAGTGCCCACGATTACCAGGCATAGTAATGTGCATTTATACATTTCTCTTTTTAATCTATTTCTTCACAAATATGGTTCATCTGCTCATAACTGTTAAACCCATGCAACTGTCATTAGTATACCTGTGTGTTTATGTGTGCAAAAATATGTATGTTATTATTGCATATTTTATGTGTAAAGTGGCCTATGAAGTATTCTGTTGTGTTTTTATATATATTTCTCAAATCTTCTTTAAAAAAGTAAGTAATTATATTTTAAAGAATTTTAAAATTCTTTTTCCAAGAATTACATTTCGGGACTTTGATTTTTTGGGGATTTCAATGTTTGGGATTATGGTGTTCAAGATTGTGTCTTCCAGGATTATGATTGCTTCCTGGAGAGGGGCGTGGAGAACAATGGGTGAAAGGAAGGAGAGAGAGGAGGAAGGAGGATGTCTGGCCTTTCTCTGGGTGCTGGGTTGGAAAAGAAAGGAGCTTGTAGCAGATGGTCTGCCCTTCTTAGAGCTGCAGCAATAGTCTGAGTCTCTAGAACAGAATTTTCTACTGCAATGGAAATGTCCTATATTCGGGTTGCCTGATTAGTAGCCTCTAGCTACATGTGGCTATTGAGCCCTTGAAATGTGGCTGGCGTAACTGAGGAACTGAATTTTACATTTTATTTAATTAGTCTAAATGTGAATAGCCACATGTGGCTAGTGGCTACCATAATGGACAACTCAGCTCTAGAGGAAGTGACAGGAACCTCCCTTCTTCCCAACTTTCCTAGCCTTGCTTCCTAAGCAAGTGTTGTGGCCTTACACTGTCCTGGGCACTGCAGAGGTCACCAAGACGAACATGACATGGTCCCGGCTCCTAAAGTGCCCACAGCTCATTCTGCAAGACAGACAGACCAGCATATGGCTGGGAATTACAACCCCAGGGGAGGCACACAGCTCTTCCTCTGTGTGGCAGGGAAAGGAGGAAGCTACTCACTCAGTCGGGGCTCCAGTGGCTGCCTGTGAAGGATGAAGGTGGGAGTCCTGGGTGGGAAAGAGCCTTCCTTATGGAAGAGCAGCAGAAGCAGAGGCATGAAGGCAAGAAAGAGCAGAGCATGCTGGGAGAATGCAGGGTGGGGTGAGGATGAGGGACAGCCAGCAGCAGGATTCACATCCAGGTTCCCCGTCCCCATCACCAAGGCCTTCCTAGCGAGCATGGGGTGGACAGCACCAGGGGCAGTCCTGGCGCGGGTCCTATCCGCTCAACCTGCCTGGCACCACCAAGACGAGTGCAGGGGAGGATTTAGGGGCCCCTTACTCACAGAGTCTTGTGTCTCCCCTTGTCCCCATGGAAGGGCTCAGGGCCTTGACGTCCCCCTTTGGCAGAATCCCCAAGAGCTCTCTCTCTGAGAGCACATCCTTCTTGTCCTCAGCCTTCCCACTGAAAACTCACTCCTGACTCATGCCTCAGTGTTCCTGGGCTGGGCCGTCTCCTGGGTTCACCGGCCCTGGGCTGACAGCCGGACTGACTTCCTGACTGGTGTTCCTGCCTCCAGCCCCACCTCACTCCAGTCCAGCCCCGCAGCAGTAGTCCCAAAGCGACTAGAAGGGCAGACAGCAACACCTGAAGGTTGGTTCTGGACAAGGTGTGTGGATGTCTTATTGATCACCCTTCTCTTATATATGTATGTGTTCTGAATATTACCATTTGGGAGGTGGTGGGAAGAAGGAGAGGGCATTTTTATTCCATTTTGGTGGAGACACAGTGAAGAGGACTGTGCTTTGAGTGCCCAAGCCCACCTCATATTGTTCTTCTGGGTCCCTGTGTGACTGTTCTAGACTCGTACTTTGGGAAACACGCTACTGGAGGGTTGTTGTGTACTATGGACTGACCCTGACTTTGGGTTAGTCCCGTTCCTACTGACCAGGGTTGAGCTATTCCTAATCGGTGGAAGTTCATGCGGTGAGGGACTAACAAAAGGATTTCTCTCTCAGAGAAGGAAACGGAAAGTGGTCTTCAAGACAAAAACAGAAGAAGACCAGTGGTGGAGGGTTTATAGTTCTTTGTTTTTGACTCTTGAAAGAGTCATATTTGGAATCGGTTTTATGGCCGCAACTGCCTGTTGTTCCCTCTGACCTTCAGCAGAGGCTCATAGACCTATTAATATATAGCCTGGTAGGTGGGCGGTGGGCTGTTGAGGATGGGCCGGGGACACAGAGTGGGCTTTTCAACAGCTCCTGCATGACGAGGCCCCGCAGTGGCAGCCTTGTCGTATGGCAGATGACCACAGCAAAGCAAGTGGAAGCCCAGCATGGAGTTGGGAGTGGCAGGAAATTGAGACCCTTTGAGATCCATCCCTCAGTCCCTAATAGGCCTCCAAATGTTTCCCATTTTGGGCCCCAGTGTCAGGGCTAGGGTGGGACATGATGAGGGTGGGCCCAAGATCTAAAAAGTTGCACTGCCCACTCAGCAGCCCCTCTGCCCTCTTGGGCCCTTCCAAAGCCACCCCCTGGGGATAGGTACCCACTTCCCCTGTGGGGTCTGAGCTGGGGCCCAGATGAGGCTTGCAGACTGGGAAGTCTGCCCTCTGCAAAGAGCAGTGATGTTATTACCTCCTCCCTGGTGCTGGGAGACTTAGGGACTTAGTGCAGCTGTTGAGAAATAAAGCTATTTAAGTGGTGAGCATTATATTTTGATCCACAAGCCTGCCTGTTTCCAAAACTCCCTTGCAGACACCAGCAAGCAAAGCCTGGCAGGTTTTGTTTTGCTTTGGTTTTTTTCCTCCAAAAGGCTGCTAAAATGGCTCGGTTAGATATGACTGGAGCAGCCACTTTCTCCTGTGTCTTTGGGTTCTGCACCACCCTCTCCACCAGGGCCAGCGGCTCAGAAGCTCTCTGGGTGCAGGGCAGGGGCTGCTCCTTAACTCCCCTGCCTTAGCACAGCATTCAAGGCTCTTTTTCAGGAACTGGTCCTAATTGGCCTTCTTAGATTTAACTCTAGCTACTTCCCAGCACATATTCTATTTAAAACAAACAAACAAACAAACAAAAGCATCTCTATCTTTTTAATCCAGGGATCCACAATTACCTCCTCCCTTCACCCCCTGTTTTATTCCTCCTGTCTGAAATACCCTTTGAGCCATTCCCCATCCCACCCTTACCTCTACGTGTCCCAAGTCCACCTGGCTTCTAAAGCCCAGGGCACATGCCTACGCCACAAAGCCTTGCCAGAGCACGGTTGGAAGCCATCAGAGAGCTCTCAGTTCAAATTTCAGCTCCACCGCTATTAACTGCGTGACTGCAGACACGTAGCTTAATCTCCCTAAGCTTCGTTTTCCTTGTCTGAGAAGTGGAGACAACAGTTCCCACCTCACAGTGTTGCAGAGTGGACACGACGTAGGCGAGGCGCCTGGCACATGGTCGTTGCTTACTAACAGGGAGTGTCCCCTCCTTCCCTTCCTAGGAGAGTGGTTTGCTCGGGAGAATACTTGGCCGTAATCAGTAGGAGCTCCCTCCACATTCTGCCTCTAAGGGTCACGGGCCAAATGTGCTCTGGGGCAGCCTGGAATTCTCAGCCCTTGCTCTTCCCTGGGTGGAAGTCTCAGGACTTACAAGCTGGCTGTCCTGCCCCTGAGCGCCACCATCACCTTCCTCTTCTCTTCTCCCTCTCCATGCCCTTGATGGAAATGAGGTCACTGGCTCACAGGCTGTGCAAGCTCTGCATGTGGGTCTGAGAAGGCTTCCTGGAGGACCACAATGGAGTAAACGCTGTTAAGTAAAGGCAAGGACAGCCTGCGGCCTGTCTGGGAAAAGGCAGGGAATTGAATATGGCTGGAATATTGAGTGTGTGATGGAACACGGCGAGAGATGGGGCTGGGAGGCGAGGGTGGTGCCGGATCAGGAGGGAACTGGAGGTCTGACTTTGCCCTGAAGACAAAGGGAGCCACCGAAGGTCTTTGTGCAAGGGAATGGTAGTGTCCAAGGTGCATTTTGGAAGAGCTCTCTGGGGGCAGCTTGGAGGATGGGTTGGAGGAAGTGAGACTCAGTGCAGGAGATCCATGCAACAGTCAGGGGCCAGGGAAGAAGAGCCTAGAAAATGCAGATTTTGGAAGGCAGGATGGGGGGAGCGGAAAGGGGACCTCCAACCCAAGGGCGTGGACTCCTCTGCGCCCTTCTTTCCCAGACTTCCATAGGTGGGAGCCAGGAAGGTGGCCTCTCTCTGTCCCTCTCTCTCTGGCCCCACCTTGGCCCCCAGTCATAGCCTTGGTTGCTCCTTTGTTGGTATTTTTAACCCTTTCTGTGCTGAACTCAACTTTCCCACTTCAAACTAATCTTGTCTGAGCTGCTGCAATAGCCTCCTAACTGCTGTCTCCACTTCTGTTCTCACCCCAGCGATCTTATTATATCCACCCCGTGGCAAGAGGGAGCCTGCGAAAACAGAAGTCAAGTCCTGTCACCTCTCTGCAGGGGCTCCGCATCTCACCCAGAGGAAAAACCAAGTCCTTGCCATGGCCCTCGGTGCTCTGCCTCCCTGGCCACCCGCTCTGAGATCCTGCGCTCCTGCTTTCCCTCCCCAGCCCCTCGCAGGGCCTCTGTCCTCCTGCGTCAGGGACCTCACACCTGCCGTTCCTTCTGCCTCAAACACTTTTCCCCACGGACGCCTCTGACTCTCTCCTCCTCCTCTGTCATGTGCTTGCCCAGCTGTGCCTTCCCAGGAAGGCCTGCTCTGACCGTCCTATCTGAAGTCACGACTGCCCACCCCTTGCTGGCACTCTGGATCCCCTCCTATTTATTCTTCCCATCATGTGTCACCTTCTAATATGATGCATAACTGTTCTATTGGTTATGTTCATTTTCTGTCTCTCTCCACTAAAAGGTAACAGGATTTTGTCTGTTTGGCTTTCTGAAGTCTCCCCCAGCATCCAGAATGGGGCCCAGAACATAGTAGGTGCTCAATAAATAGCTGTAGAATGAACGAGTGAATGGTCTCTCACTGCCCTTGAGTCCCGAGCGCCGCCGAGAGCTGTCCCGGGTGCTGCCCTGCCCTGCCCTGGCCCCTGCCCAGTGCCTCCTGTCCTGTCACAGTTCTGCGCTGCCCGCAGCTTGCCGTCACTGTCAGCTCCTCGGACTCCTGCTCCCACTCACTTCTCAGCTGCTGGTTCTGCCGTCAGAGGGCAGACGAGGAGGCCATGAGGACACAAAATGCACAAAATGAGGATGTGAATCCCACTCTCAAGGGCCCTCAGGACCAAGTCCGAACTCCTTGACATGTGTCACAAGACTGCTGCCTCCCTCTGCCACCAATCCCTGTACCACTCCCTCCCGCATCCTGCGCCCCTGGTATCTGTCTGTCCCTCCAGTTCTGTTCCTTGAGCACTTTGGACTCCACACGCCACCGTGCTGTTTCCTCCTCCCTGACTTCTGGTCTGGCTGACTCGTAGCCAGCCTTCAGCTTTATCTCAAATGTCACTATCTCTGGAAAGTTCGCACTCCCGTGGGGCCCCGACTCTCCCCTTTGGTGAGAGTTTTTATGTTTGTAATTATTCGTCACTGCTTGTCCCCCTGCTAGACTGAGTCCGGAGGGGAGGCTCCAGGTCTGTTTGCTTATCTCTGGCCTAGTACAGTGCTTGGCGGAGAGAAAGCATCTAACACGTGACTGCTGAATGAAAGGGTGAAGAGGACAAAGGAAGCCATCAGGAAAGGAAGGAAGGAAAGAAGGGAGGAAGGGAGGAAGGAAGGAAGGAAGGAAGGATGGAAGGAAGGAAGGAAAAAGAAAAGTAGGTTCTGGAATCTGAATGACCCGGTTGCAATCCCAGCTTTGACACTCACAAGCTATGTGACCATGGGTAAGTTGTCCCCCCTCTCTGAGCCTTCATTTCTCATCCCTAAAATATAAATGATAACACAGCTGTACTAGGGTTGTAGGAGTAATGACACGTGATACTGATCAAATCCCGGGTGCTTGGAAAGGTGCTGCATAAATGGCACGCACGCCGATGATGACATTATGAAACACTGGTACTCGTCTCTCCCTATTCAGTTTCTGTCTGCAAAGTATGTCCCAGCCCATTGTCTGATTTCCTTTACAGAGCAGCTCTTTGAGGAAGGAAGGGTAAGTGTGGGAACTGAGAGTAGAGATTGAGCAATTTGGCCAAGGCCACCCCGCATTGCAGGGCTAAGCTGTGCCTGGGCCGGGCAGCAGGATTCTGGGGTCCCTCTTCTAGGGCCCTGCCACACTCTGCTTTGCAGTCTAGTAAGAGTCCACATCTTACTGGATTGTAAAGGACAAACAGAGTGCCCAGTTCACTGCAGAGTCCCCAGTTCCAGTGCGGAATCTGACAGAGAGCGGGCCATCGACCAGTGTTTGTTGAACTGAGTAAATCCGTGCAAGCGTTTGTCCACGGCTCTCTCAGCGCGCTCAGCTCCTGCTGGCTGCTCAGGTCAGAGCAGGAACCCCTGACTACTTCCCACTGGCCCCTTTTTGGCAGGGCCAAAGGCAGGCTCCCAAGAGGCAGGGTACCCTATGAGGAAGTAGCCATGGGTGTCACTGGAGCGTGTCCCTGGCTCCACTGAGTGACAAGTCAAGTGTGCCCTGGAGCCCTGGCCCCTCTCGGCAGCCCTGGCCACCTCTCCTTCCCAGCCCCTGCTTGGGGATCCACTCAGCTGTGACAGCCAGGTCCGGAGCAGTGCTAGAGTCAGCACTGTGGTGTCCCGGCACCCTGGGATCCTGTGCATCTCTGAGCCTCTCGGGCAGCCAGGCCCAGGCTCCCGGGAGACACCCCAGCCTCAGGTCCCCTGGGCAGGCAGAACACGGGGCCTGGCAGCTCTTCTCCTAGTCGCTCACTGGGGGGATTTGATTTACCGGGGGTGTGAGGACATGAAGTATTTCTCTTATTTCGTCAGTCCCAAGTACCCCTGCCTTACATCTGTTTCCTTTTGAATATAAGGCGCAGGGCAGAACGAGAAGAGCTCAGTGGAAAGAGTTGAAGAACCCAGATTTTTGTCCCAATTTGGTTCCCACCGTGTTGTACCCTGGGCCAGGTGCCTCTCCTCATTGGGAGAACCCCTGCTAAGGTTGAGAGAAACATTACTGGGAGGCAGGCACAGAGATACCACCTTCCCTTCTAGTCAAAGATAAACACACAGCTCATTAGAACATAAAGACCACTGGCTTCTGAATCAGGAGATTTCTGCGATCTTTGACAAGTCATGTAACTTCAGAGACTTGATTTTCCCATCCATAAAAAGGGGATGACGTATACTTTCTCAACCACCTTCCAGGCTGTTGGGGGCTCTGGTGATTTCATAAATGTCCCAGTACCTGGTAAGAGTGCTTACGAAGAGTACGAGGAGGTGGCAATGATCCGAACCTCAACCATCTACCCTTTAAACCACGAAGTCAACCAATATTGCTTAAGCACCTACCATGTTCACAGCACCGCACTGAATGCTGAGACACGCAGACATACGTCCAAGGAGTCAGAACTTTGGGTCGCTGGGCCTTTGGCTTTCTACAAACCCCAGATATACTTATTCTCAGATGCCGTTGCCATAACTACCCAGGAGGCCTCAAGCTGGAATGTGTTTCCAGGGGGCCGAGAGGAGTCAAAGGACGTGTTGGGAGGATGTGAGGACGTGAACCAAGGCAGAGGGCAGAGAGTCGGGCATCACTGAGGGCCTCCTGTGTGCCACGTACTGGGTACATGTGTCCTCCTCCAACCCCCAGACGACTCCCTGAAGACAGGCAGCAGCAGCTCATTCCACAGACAGGACACCGAGGCCCAGCAGGGGAGGTGGGCTCAGACCCCGTAGCCTGATCCCCAGCTCTGGCGTTTTGGTGCATTCATGGATGCATTCATCTTCCCCTTCCTTTATTCCACAAATATTTGTTACTCTCCGACTGGAGGGATTCGATTTTTTGCCCGAGCCTCATTTTTTGCTTCCTCCTCGCCAGGCTCCTGCAGCCTGCTCAGCCTTGTCCCTCTCACAGGGAGACACGTCAGAGAGGATCAAGCTGGGTGTGGGCTCAGCGAAACTGGTCGGCACCAGGAAGTGGCAGAGCAGAGGCTGTTTTCCGGGCAGGCAAGGAAAAAGGGGTGGTTGAAGGCAGACTTTACCTCACCCTCAACGATATCACTTTACAGTTCTCAAGATCCTTGCTAACTTAATTAGGGAGTTTGTAAGGCTGAGTGATGCTTCTGTTTAGAAGCGGGGAGATTTTTGTGGTGAGGAAACTCCGTCGTGGGTGTTGGTGTGGCAGGGTCCTTGCCCATGGAGGGGCGGGGTGTGGAATGGGATGTGTTCTAGACTCGGAGCCAGCAGACCTGGGTTTAATCCCAGTTCAAAACGTATTGACTGAGTGTGAACTCGGACAAGTCACTTCATCTCGCTGACCCTCGTTCGTCTCTGCAGAGGCAGTAATGTGTGGGGTCCCACAATTCCACGTATAAACACTCGGATTATCTGGCACAGAGAAAGTGTCCACTAATGTCAGCTGTCATCTGTAAGAGGGCAGGAAAGCTCCACGTGGCTGATGTCACACGAGGAAAGGGTCTAAAAGCTTTCTGTGAAGTCACTGTCCTCTTGCTTATAAATGGTGAGAAATAATTATAGTTTACATCATGTAAGCCCCAACTCTACTCTGAGATAAAAGGATTCAAATAATCTCTGGGGATTTATTGGCAGCAATTTTTGTATAGTGAATCACCTGTCCCTATTCTGTCCATACTATATGAGACCTATAGAGATCATGCAGCCCCAGGGGCGGAAATTCTAGTAATGATGATGATGATGTCAATGAACATTCATTGAGCATTTACATACCCCAGGCATTGAGCGAGACATCATATATAGGTTTTCTCATCTAATTGCCATATCATCCCTGTGCAGGCGTGAACGTGATTCCCATCTGCAGGTGAGGAAGCCGAGGCACACAGAAAATAAGCAACTTGGTTGTATCAGCCTCGACAGGAAACAGAACCCATCCAGATGGTTCAAATAAAGAGACTTTAATGAAAGGACCACTTACAGAGGAGTAAGGGGGTTAAGGGAGTAAACGAGAGGGGCTGAGAGACCCGGAGGCCAGCCACAGTGGGGATGACCCAAGGGAGGTGTGGAGTCACCAGTGCCCAGCAGGAACTGGGGACTGTTGGGGACAGCTGCCCAGCACAGCCATGGGCTCCCACGCAGGGAGGGAGTACAGTGCAATACGCAGTGGTCGCTCTCTCCTCTTACCCTTTCATCTCCTGCCAATGCCTTCTACAGCCAAACCTGCCTGGAAGCCAGCCATTGAGAGGGTCTGGAAGACACCGTCGCAGCCTCAGTCTCTCAGGACACAGGGCAGAAAAGGGAGGAGGTGGGATCGGGGGCTAGGAAGTGGTGCACATGGAAGACAATCGGCACGCTTGCCTGGAGTCACTCTCTCGTAAGAGGCAAAGCCTTGTTTATGTGCTTACCAGGACTGGCAGGTTACCTAAGGAAGACAGGAGGGGACTGCAGTGAAAGCATCCCTCATGCTCTGTCCAAAGACAGCTACCACTATTCAATTCCCACCAGTTATTGCCATCCAGGATGATAGACCCAGTGTTATCAAATCTTTCCATGTTTTTAGGAGAAGCTGAAAACTTGGATTTCAATGTAATGTCTTCCATTCTTGACCATCAGAAAATAATTCCGACTTAGAATTACATTGGTGAATGGATAAACTGTGGTACATCCACACAGTGGAATATTATTCAGCAATAAACAGGAATGAACTATCAAGCCACGAACCTTAAATGCACGTAGCTAAGTGAAAGAAGCCAATCTGGAAAGGCTACGTACTGTGTGATTCCACATGTATGACATCTGGAAAAGACAAAACTATAGAGACAGTGAAAAGATCAATGCTTTCTAGGTATTTGAGGGGCAGGGGGTGGGTATGAATAGGTGAAACACGGGATGTTTAGGGCAGTGAAATGATTCTGTGTGCTACTGTCATGGTGAATACGTGACAAATGCATCTATCACAACCCACAGATCTGTACGACACAAAGAATGAACCTGAATATTAATTATGAATGTCACTTAACAAAGATACATGGAGGTGGGTTCATCAATGATGACAAATGTACCATACTAACGCAAGCCGTTGATAACGAAGGCAACTGTTGGGGTGTAGGTAGAGACAAGGGCTAGGTGGGGACTCTCTATGCTTTCTGCTCAATTTTTCTGTGAGCCAAAAACTGCTCTAAAAATAGTCTATTAAAAATATAATTTACCTAAAAATAAAACAAAATTGCTTTGAAAAATTTTTAATGAAAAGACAAGTTGCA
>NW_012136969.1:539853-579331 GCF_000956105.1 Propithecus coquereli | reverse complement strand
GCAGTGAAATGATTCTGTGTGCTACTGTCATGGTGAATACGTGACAAATGCATCTATCACAACCCACAGATCTGTACGACACAAAGAATGAACCTTAATATTAATTATGAATGTCACTTAACAAAGATACATGGAGGTGGGTTCATCAATGATGACAAATGTACCATACTAACGCAAGCCGTTGATAATGAAGGCAACTGTTGGAGTGTAGGTAGAGACAAGGGCTAGGTGGGGACTCTCTATGCTTTCTGCTCAATTTTTCTGTGAGCCAAAAACTGCTCTAAAATATAAAATCTATTAATTTTTAGAAAACATCCTGAAAATGCTCTGTGGGCCAAATGGAACACATGCTTCCTAGATCCAGCTACTGGTATATGACTTCGGATCTAATCCAGCTCTCTCATTTTACAGATAGGGAAACTGAGGACCAGAGAAGGGAAGGGTCCTGCCAGATGGCTACACAGAGTGAGAGAAAAAGTCCCCATACCAGGGCAGGGGGAGGCCCCCGGGAAGGCCTGCTGCTTGTGGAAGAAGAGGGAGCGGAGGGTAAAGGCCAGTGGTGAGCTTTGGCTCTGGCCAGGCTGGTTGGGCTGCAATGCTCCAGTAGGCAGTGAGAGCCTCCAAGAGCCCAGATGCTCTTAGCGTCTGTGTTTATTTAGCCAGAGACCAGACTCCCTCCCAGCACGGCTGGCTCAGACTCACTGAGTTGGATGCAGAAAGGAGTAGACACTTGTGTCCCTTGAATGTGCCTTGGAGCAGGACAAGACTCAGGGGACAAGAGCTACTGTCCACAAGGACCAAACCTGGAGCTCATGGACTATGATGTTATGATAATATTAGGCATTTGAGGTGTGCTAAGAGATTTTTCTGAGCCCTTAATCTTCTCTAATTCTTCCCTTCCCATCAGGTCTATAAAACAGGTCAGACATAGTTTATTATTTTCATTTTATAGACAAGTAAACTGAAATGCAAGAGAGGTGAAGCATGTGCCTTACATCATCAACACAGCCAGTGAGTAGCAGAGTAGGGGATTGAATTCAGGCCTTCTTTTAAATATTAAAAATTATATTTGGTGAAAGATAAAAAGAACTATTTATAAACACTGTACTTTAGTTGGTAACGATGTCTCTCATAGGGATACAGGTTAGCATTCTGAAGCTGTCTTACATGTATATGAGGGTTAAACAAGTAAATAAATGGTGGATGATGGAAGCCAGGTTTCTCACTGTCAGAGGAAAAAAGTGACAAATGAGCATGGAGGAAAGACTAGAATGAACCCTGTGGGGCTAGATTAGAGTTGGAAGCATCAGTACAAATTCATGTTTACTTTCATATGTATACACAGATAGATACAGAAATAAATATAGATATGTGTCTATTCATGGGTTAGCATACATGTATATTTACATATATGTCCTGGCTCTGTCTGCTGAGCGGGCCTAAAAGCAGTGACTCCTCAGCAGCAATGAGCACACTCAGTGCCCAGATCTTGGTTTCTAAATGCCATTCTCCAATAAAAGCAATAAGGGCTCCTTGGGGAAATAGCTGGTTTTAGGGCTGAGTCAAGGAAAATACAAGATACAAGATAATTCTGAGGCTTAAAAGAGTGACAGAAAGTAAGGAAGTATTTTTCAAAAATAAAGATGAGATGTGTCCAAAGGACATAAGAGTCAACCTGAAAGAGCTCCCAGTGGCTTACTTTGAGCAACAAAGTCAATAAATGTAGTATTGGATTATAATCCCCCAAATAAAATACACATGAGTCCTTCTTGACATAAATGAATAAACAATTTAATATGGGAAGAAGAGACAAATCTTCCTTACAGAAAAATTCCAATAGAAATTATAGAAGAAATGAAGAAAACAGAAATTCACCACTGAATACCACAATAATAATGGCAAGATCCACTGATTATGATAAAATTGGTGGGCAAACTTTAAGGAGAAACAGGGTATTTGTACAGCCTCAAAGGCTCTCCCCCAAAATGTCTACTAATCACTGTGGTGGTTTTAACATATGTCCATGAACTCTTTGATATATATTCCTTCCACTCCTTGAACTCAGAGTGCAGTGTAGGCTGAACTCAGTGACTGTCTTCTCTGAGTAGAGTACGGAAAGGGAAAAACAGTACTGGACAGTGGAGAAACCTGGTGGACACCACTTTAACCAAGTGATCAAATTTAACATCACCAGTAATATTAATAACATTATTAATATCATGCCACTGATAATAATGCACTAAGAATGAAACTTCATCTCCGTGATATTCTCCCTCAAAGTTCATTGGCTCTATCAAGTCATGAGAAAACATCAGTCAAACCCAAGTTGAGGACATTCTAAAAAATACCTGAGCAGTACTCTTCAAAAATATCAAGGTCACGAACAAAAGGAAAGACTGAGAAACTGTTAGATTGGAGGAGGGTAAGGTGACATGACAGCTAAATGTCATGTGGTACCTTCTGTTGGATTTTGGAACAAAAAAAGGATATTAGTGGATGAACTGGTGAAATCTGAGTACAGTCTGTAGTTTGGTTATTAGTATTGTACCGATGTTAATTTTTTAGTTTGATAATTGTTCTGTGGTTATGTAAGATGTTTAACGTCAAGGGGAAGCTGGGTAAGGAATATATGGAAACTCTCTGTTCAATCTTTTGCAACTCTTCTGCAAATCAAAAATTTTTTCAAGATGAAAAGTTGAAAGAAAATAAATTATATCTGTTGCACAAACAGGTTGATAGCCACTACCAAGGAAACATCAAAGCCAATGAGAATTTGCCCCTATATTATAGTTCTAACACATCCACTGTCAAAAGAAGGCCTTCAGTTCTCAGATCTAGTTGACATTACTCCATGTTGACATATTAACCAGGAAGGTAAAGTCAGATATTTACTGCAATGCCCATAGTACAGATGAGGAAGCTGAGGCACAGATCATAGTACCCCATCTTCTCATCGAACAGATGAGGAGACTCGGGCCCCAAGAAAGGGAAGGGTTTGGTTTGCCCCTGGTTATGTAGCAGGTTAGGGGACCAACCCAGGGCTAGAACTCCTGAGTCCCTATCCTTAAAACTATCTTGGCTGCTTTTTCAGGGCAGCTGCAGACAAAGCTCAAATTTGAACTGTCTGGGAAGCAAGGAGAGTAATTCTCTTCTGGCCCCCACCCCCTTCTCACCTTTGAGTTAAGCAATAAAGCTGAAAAGATCCTTCAACAAACAAATCCCTTCTCATTATAGAATCCACAGGCACATCCATCGGCTCTTAGGAAACCTGAAAGGCAGGCTCCTTAGGAGGGAGGGCTGTTTGTACATGCCTGTCCGGGTGCCCTCTTCCCTGCTCACTCTGAAGAAGGCAGAATGTCTGCTTCGGGAGCAGCAGCACAGTGGGCACTCAGGTTCCCAGACCCCCGTGGTGGGATGGGTTTGGGGTGGTGGAAGCAGTGGGCTTCCAAAAGTAGACTTCCAGAAGGCACATTGGCCAAAGCATGGTCTACGCTTCTCTATTCCAAAGTTAGCGTCATTCTGGATGTTGGAAAATGCTCCAAAGTGCTCCTTGTTGGTGGGAAAAGGAATTTGTGGGGTCAGGCCCATGTAGGTGATCAAATAAAGACTGTCCCCAGGCCAGAGGGTGAATCCAGAAAGATGAGCCTTTTTCTCTTCAAAAGAAAAATTGTCCCTTATAAACGATGAGAAAACTGGATTAATAAGAAGTGGTTTTGCTCACGAAATTGGGCCCAGGACCTCTGGGCAAGGTTTGGCTGCATCCAGGTGGAATTGCCTTAGATAAGGAAAATGTTTGCTTAAGTCTCAGAAGGGCAGCGAAAAGACCCCACTTGGGCACCTTCTTTGAGAGATAGAGAGTAGTTTCTCCATTTGCATAAATAAAATATTAAAGCTTTTTGTTGAAGAAACCTATATCTCAGGGGAAAGGAATGCAATCATTCCAGTAATTAACAATTTCCCCCAGAAGTGTAGTTGGCATCATACGTGATCTTCTCATTCTGATCCTCTTGGTTCCCAGAAAATGCAGTGTTTCTTCTCCAGAGCCCCTGGGAGAGGAGATGGTATTGACAAGAAGACTTTGCATACCTATGATGTCAGAGTCCAGAGTTTCAACTCTTGGCCGATCAGCTTTTAAGATTAGAAAATACAGTGTGCTGCAGGGAAAGATTCCGAGTGTTCCTGTCACAGAGTCCTGGGCTTGAGCCCTGGTCCTACGTGGTAGCTGTGTGGCTGAACTTTGAAGAATTGGCTAACCTCTCTGACCCTTTGGCTTCTCCTCTTTAAAGGGAGATGATAACTCCTACTTAATGGCGCTGCTGGGAAAACCCCCACAGAGTTCCGCCATATAGGAGGGGCCCAGAAGGTACTCTTGTTGAGTATCTCTTGAATGTGCTCATAAGGAGAACTGTTTTGCAGGAATACATGTTGATCAAGGATTCCTTTTGATTTGCCCCAGATACACAAGAACTTCTTTCTCCCTGCTGTCTTTTCATAACCGCTGTATGGAGCTATGGAAAAGTTAGTTTTAATGACAGCTGATGACAGTGCTGAGCAGATTAACCAGCACTTTACTCCGATCAAGCTAATCGCAGTGCAGCTCTCTCTGCCTCTCCTTCGTAACAATTACTACCACTTAAATTGGCTAACTAATTGTGAAATCAATAGTTTAAGGAGAATCTGTCTTCCCAGAACGTAAGTTTTCTGAAGGCCAGGACAGCAGGGACAGTGTCTGTTGTGCTTATCCCATATCCCTCACACCAGGGGCTGGTTGGGGTGTGTGTGTGTGTGTGTGTGTGTGTGTGTGTGTGTGTGTGTGTGTGTGTGTGTGTGTATGTGTGTTCACACACATATATGTTGTTGCTGTTATCCTTTGGTAGCAAATGTTTATCCTTTGAAGGTATAGTAACTTTTAAAAGCAGCCAAAAGTTAATCAAACTGAGAAGTAGGGTATTCGGTAAAAATAAAGTGTTTTATTCATCATTAATCAATATGTCTTTTGCCCTAAATGCCAGGAGCCAGGAAGTCAGGCATGGACCGGAGACTCTCCTGGCTCTCAAGGGGCCTCTGGCCAGGCTGAGGAGACAGACACATGTATCCCAACTGCAGGGAAGGCCAGGCAGAGCCTCGGAGCTGAAGGCAGGAGGCCTGGATTCCAGTTCCAATTGTGCTTTGAACTTGCTGTGTGGCTTTAGACAAGTCCTTCTCCTCTCTGGGCCTTTGTGTCGGGGGAGTTAGATTTGATATGATCTGTGAAAGTGTCCACCTTTCTGGTCCTTGGATCTTAATGATTCTTTTCAATAAGATGGTATGCCTTCCAGCATTTTCTGTCTCCCGAAGCCTGTGCGACCTCTACAGGAAGGCGTGTGAATTGCACCTGCTGCGAGGTTTCCAAAATGCCAGCCCCACCAGCCTGTGTGGAGAAAAGTCCTTTCTTGGCCCTGGGGAGGGAGTCAGGCTCCTGCTTCCTCCACTCCTTGGCTGTTCAACCTGAGAACAGCTCCCGCTCTCTGGGCCTCAGAACCCCATATGTGCAGCAAAGAGGTTCTGCACAGAGGTCTACAGGCTTCCTCCGCCTCATCCGTCCTGTGCTCTCAGGTGGCTAGGACAAGAGCTGATATTTCCCAGGGCAGCGTTTCACAAACTGTTCAGTGAAACATTCATATTCTGTGGGACAGGAATGAGATTCAGCAAACAAAAGGCCGTGGTTGGGAGGGAGGTGTTTCAGCCTCAAATAAGCGTGGGAGATGCGTAGTTAAACAAGAATCCTCAGGATGTTTAACATGATAATTGCATCTTGAATTTCCTCCAGGGACAATGCAGTAGACAGAAAGGTAGACTTGCAAAGTGGCCAAATGCACAGGTGGGGTTTTGAATCCCATTTCCACTACTTTCTAGCTGTGTGACCCTGGGGAGGTTCACCAGCCTCTCTGAGCTGCAGTTTCTTCATTAATAGTTCAGAGAAAAAACGGAACAGGCCTTTTAGAGTTACTGTGGGGATGGAATACAGTGTTGCATGTAAGACACTCTGCACGGTGCCTTGATGCACAGCCGGTGTTATTATTATATTGCCTGTGAGGTTCTTCTGCGGAGGAATAGCTATAAGCACCTCTTGGGATTGCAGTGTTCCACAAACACAGTTTGGGAAGTGCTGATCCATCTGTGTGATCTGAGCACGTCACTGTTTTTGTCACGCTGATGTTGGAAGACTCCTGTGAACATCTGCCCCACCTCTTCAACCAGTTGCCCTGATGATGGAGACCCAGGATGCAAGGGGGGCAGAGTTCGGGCGCCAAGTACAGGGTTCTGGAAACTCGGGTGAGCCCAGAGAAGGCTGAGTGGGAAGGTGTGGCTCAGCAGGGGCACCTGAGAAGGGGTTTAAAGGTTGCAGCTGGAGAGATGGCTCGGGGAAAGCAGTGGGAGGCCCTGACGCCAGGAGGAGGAATCGGGTGACAGGGAGCTGTACTGGGGGTGTCTGAGCACAGCTGCTAGCTCCAAAGTGCCAGAGGCACGGCCTCCTGCTCCACCTTGTTACAGCTCCTCTGACCTGGACATCAGGACTGGTCTGGGGCAGCTGGACCAGGACACAGGTAGGTAAGAGGCCGGCTTCCCACTCGGCGCTGGGAGCCTGGGACGCGTCACTCTCCCTCTCTATGTCTCAGCCTCCTCTTTCATGAAATGGGAAGAATCATGACTCCCGAGCAACCTAACCCACAGGGCTGAGTGAGGGTTCAGGGAGACAAAGTATTTCAACAAGAACATTAAGATGAGATCCTACTACGTGCCAGGCCCTGTGTTTAGGCCTGGGGAAGATTGAGATGAACACACAATCCCGGCCCTCGAGGGGCTCACAATCTGCCGGACCTATGTGCCATGGTCAAGTTAAGCCCATGAAAGGGCCCTTCACCCAGTATGGGGGGGTGAGAAGGCTGACGAGGGGCAGGAGGCATTCAGGAAATTTCCCTGGAGGAGGTGATGCCTCAGCTGAGTCCTGAGGCACACCTGGTGGTTAGTGGAGGAAGAAGGAAGAAGTAAGTTTCCAGGCAGAGGAAACGGCATGAACAAAGTCGCGGAGAAATGAAATACCATGGTCTATGTGGGCAAATGGGTAGCAAGTGGTATTATTAGGACATCAATTTGCAGTGTGGAAGAAGACTTAATGGACACTTAGCAGAAACAATGCTCACATTTGAACAGAAAATACGGTCCGAAGCTAAAGAAGTGAAGCTCTAACTGGAGAACTCCAGGAATTAGCTAGTATAAAGCTTTTCTGTTTCCCCTGAAATTGTGCCATGGCCTCCTTGGTATCTATGACAGGTGACATCGGAGGTGTTGGGCAGAGTATAGGCCTTGAATGCCAGGCTGAGGGGTTTGCTCTGTAGTTTGCAGACTAATGGAAGAATTAGTCATAAAAGCCAGGGGATTTAGAATGGAATCCCTGGCATTCTCTGCATGTGCAGGGCTGGCTAGGCAAGGAGGTTTCCAGAAGAAAAACAGAGCAACCTTTGGCCTCCCCCTGCACTTAGGTGAAAAGCAGAATTAGGGTAGGGTCGCCTGAGTGATCCAGCTATTGTGCCTGCCCCTTGGGCTTCAGTATCCAATCTGCCGTAGTGCAGGGGGCTTAAGGCATGCCCCTCGGGCGGCCCGGCGGTAAGCCCCCACTGCTGCCTAGGCTTTGGGGAGCTACTGCACACAAACATTCCCTGTGCCAGGGAATTAGTCCTGTTGCTACCAAGAGAAAGGGGCTTGGCTGTAGCTTCCCAGCTAGGAACATACACTAGTACACTATCCAGCCCGCCACCATGGAGGGAGAGTGTCTCAGCCTGCTCCTCCCGGACACTGCCCCCCACCTCTGTGCTTGACAGTTGCAGCTTCTCATTGTGAGGCCCCTGAGGTGGGGAGAGGCCAGGGCTGGGGTAACCCCCAACCTGGTAGGTGACCTTGAGTGAGTCACCCACCTCTGTAAGCCTTTCCAGAGAGACTTTCTTACATTTCCGGAATGAGGAAAGTCCTGCCCCATGTACTGCCAAGGGCAGGGGTGAGCCTTAAGTAAGACTGTGTAGAAGGGCTTTGCAGCGGAAGAGGTATCATTATTGAAGAGGCAGCAGGGAGAGCAGAAGAGCACGACAGTGATTGAAAATGTGAATCAAATACGCTGCCTTGCTATTTGGTCATCTTAAGAAATTATTGTAAAGTTTTAAGTTATAGTAATGATATTTTCGTTATGTTTTTTAAAATTTGCTTTATCTCTTAAAAACACACACTGAAATATTTATGGGTAAAACTATATGATGTCTGACATATGCTTTAAAATAAGGAAAGAGTGAAGTGAGTGTAAAAAGGAATGAGACGAAATTGGCCATGAGTTGATGAGTGAAGCTGGTGACAGGGGCCCGGAGGTTCATTATACACCTGGAGTGCAGTGGCACGATCACAGCGCACCACAACCTCGAGCTCCTGGGCCCAAGTGACTGTCCTGCCTCAGCCTCCTGAGTAACTGGGACTACAGGCGTGCACCACCACACCCGGCTTAAATTGTTTGTTTGTTTGTTTCCAGAGACAGGGTCTCACCATGTTGCCCAGACTCGGCTTGAGCTCCTCAAGTGATCGTCCCTCCTCAGCCTCCCAAAGTGCTGGGGTTGCACGCATGAGCCACTGCACCCAGCTACCCTTCTATGTTTTAATTTTCCCACAGTTTAAAGTTAAATCAAAGAGCATGTCATTTAGAGTCAGACTGACCTGTCTTCACCACTTAATGTCTGTGTGACCCAGGGAAAGTCACTTCATCTCTCTTAACCTCTTTAGTCATCTATTAAATGAGGATACTAATAATAGTACCAACTTGTAGGGCTCTCGTGAAGACCCTGTGTGTTAATGCATGTAAAGTGCTCAGCTCCTTCCCCCTCTTAGAGAGCTCCATCAATCATCTGTCACCCAACAGCCTGTTGGATGTAGCCCAATGCCCTGGGCCGGGGTCTGTCTCCTCAGGTGGAGGAGGAGGCCAGTCACACCCCTAGGCTTTCTCCAGTGGTTGGTGGGCAGTTGGCATGCCAGGGCTCTGCTGTGGGGGTGAAGGAAGCTAACGTGGGGTCCCCACCTGTCCTTCCCATCTTGGAGAAATGGGAATGGTGAATGAAATGCACTCGGATTGGGCATCTTTTCTAAGCTGACCGCTGAGCTTACAACCACCCTGTGAGGTCAGGGCTTTCACTCAGAGAGGCTAAGAAGCTTGCAAGTGGTTGCACAGCTAGTGGGTAAAGAGGAAAGAGGGAGGAGGGAGGAAACAGAGAGAAGAGATAGGGATAGAGGGAGGTGGGAAGCCAATGACTCCAGAGGAATGGAAGGAGGCTGGAGGGGGGCAAGAGAAGAGGAGAAGGATGAGTTAGGGAGACAGAGGCACCAAAGGGCATGGAGTGGGGAGAAAGTCGGGGGAGCAAAAGCAGCCAGTTCTCCTTTCTCTCCCTCTTCCCAATCTTTCAGCTGCTGGTCGGGAAGGGTGGGAGGTGGGAAGGCCAAACCCCTCTCCCTGGAGGTCTGTCTTTTCCCAGCCACGGAGACCGGTCAGCACTGTGGGGCAGACAGAACCCTGGCCATGCCCTCAGCTGGTGGGGACGTGGCCCTCACTTCCTGGATCTTACTGTGGGGTGCTGGGTCTGCCCCAGACCCCCAATGCCCAATTCCTCTCCCTTAGGCCACTGTTCTCAACCAGCTTGGGACCTGACCTAAAGGACCAGGCAGAGGATAATGCTTGGGACCATGTTTCTCCTGGGCAGGGCCAGACACATGGCAGGACATTTTTCACCAACCAGCCCTGGGCAGGCACCCCAGGCATCCTAAAAAGTGGGAGAGAAGACCCTTCCTGCAAAGGCTGAGTGTGCTTGGACAGATAAGATGCATATGAAATTCCTGTAGGACGATGTTAGGCATTAGGATCAAAGAAAGCCAGCATGGCTGGGAGACCTCTTCTTGGGGACTCAGGGAACCCCAGCCCTGCCACTCAACAGCTATGTCACTTGGAACAGTCTTTTCCCCTCTATGAACCTCGGTTTCCACATTTGTAAAGTGCAGATTGCAATGTCTACCCTGCCTGGCTCTCAGGAGCTGTTGGAGCACAGGTAGGATGAAGGATGTGAAAGCGCTTTGTGAACACTGGCGCATTGTGTCCATGTGCGGGCCTATTCCTGGGTGCCAGGCGGGGTGGTCAGGAGGTTGGACTGTGTTTCCTTGCTGGGCTGTAGTGTTTATGGAGAGATGACCCAAGAAGCCTTCGCATGAGGGTAGTCCTAGACCTCCGAGTCACTGTCGAGTATCTATCTCTTGCCTTGTTCAGTGCCCACCGTGTGAAGACATGCTTGCTCAGTTATTCTTAGAATACAACATGAGGAAAAGATGCGTGTTTCTTGAAGAACAAGATTGATTCCTTTTTACGAAAAAATGAAAATTATATAATCCACCCCGATTCTCGTTTTGCCTCAGCTATCAGGAGGCTCAGAGTAAAACATAAGTTCAATAATAACAATATAGGTGCTTATTATATAACTTTCTTCCTTTCCTTTTTACCTGATTTAATTTTTTCTACTGATGTTTGAATGTGAGTTGATGCTAAAATAGTGCAAAGACAGGAACTGTGCTAGCAAGCCCAGAACAGTCTATTCTGGCCAAGAGAACACCGATGAACAGGGAGGTAGAATATACGCCACCATCTGTATTAGTTTCCTGTGAGTGCTGTAACAAATTGCCACAAACTTGGTGGCTCAATGCTACAGCAATGTATCCTCTCACAGTTCTGGAGGACAGAGTCCCCAACCAAGGTGTCCACAGGGCTGTATTTCCTCCAGAGACTCCAGAGACTCCAGGAGCATCTGTTCCTTGCCTCTTCCTAATTCTGATTGCTGCCAGCATTCCTTTGCTTGTGTCCTCATCACTCCAATATCTGCCTCTGTCTTCATATCACCTTCTCTTCTGTGTGTTTATTCCTCTTCTGTCTATGTCAAAACTCCCTCTGTCTCTCTTTTAGAAGGATACTTATCATTGCATGTAGGGCCTACCCGGATGAGACAGGATACGCAGCCTCTCTCAAGATCTTTAACTTAATCACATCTTTTTCCATATAATGTTCATAGGTTCTGGGAATTAGGACATGGACATTTCTTTGGGGCCACCATTCAGCCCTGCACATTGTCTGAGAATTCTAAACTCATAGAATCATTTACCATCTCTCACTCATGATGTAGCTTAAGTGGTTAGGAGCCAAGTTCTGGAGTCTGGCCCTTGGGTTCCCATCCTAGCTCTGTCATTTGCTGTGGGACCTTGGACAAATCACTTAATCTCTCAGCACATCAGCTTTCTTGTCTGAAAACTCAAGGATAGTATCTACCTTGTAGGGTTGAAGTAGGAGTAAACAAAATACTCTGTAAAAACACAAAGTATAGTACCTGGCACATAGTAAGCACTCAGGACATGTTCGAAATTATTAGTGATGGTGGTTTTAAGATATGTTCACAAATTCTTCAACCTTCAAGAGGTGGAGCCTAATCTCTCTCCTCTTGGGTGTTGAATGGGCCTAGTGCCTTGCTTCTAGTGAATAGAATAAAGCAGAAGTGACCATATGTGACTTCAAAGACTAGGTCATAAAATGTACTATACTGCTTGTCTCTCTCTTTCTTGAATTGCTCCCTGTGGAGAAAGCAGCTTTCATGTTGTAAAGACTACAGGACAAGGAACACAGGCCTCCAGCCAACAGCTAGTGTAAGTGAATTTGGAATAGGATCCTCCAGCCCCAGTCAAGCCTTCAGATGACTGTAGCTCTCGTCAATACCCTGATTGCAATCTCAGGAGAGACTCTGAGCCAGACCACCCAGCTAAACTACTCCTGGATATCTGATCCACAGAAGCAGTGAAATAACTAATGTTGTTTTAAGCCACTGAACTTTGGGGTCATTTGTCACCCAGCAACATGTAACTAATACATTGGCTATTATTATTTAATCCTTAGACATTATCTATTATGTAGAGAGAAAGAGGAGTTACAGAAATGACAGAGTACCTTCCCTCAAGGAGCATGCAGTGAGAGTGGTGTGGGAGGGGGAATAAAATGCAAAACAATGTTTGCAGTAGGGTATGAGACAGTGCCCATGTGATGTGTAGCACAGACTAGACAGAAAAGTGCTTTAAGACAGTGTTCTGCAAAGGGGGCCCAGCTAGGGTCCCAGAATACAGGGTGAAGGTCAGGTGGTATCCAACTGGTCAGGGAGTCTGCATAGAACAGTACCTGGAGGGACTTTATGAAGAAAAAACACTCTTGCTTTAAAATTACATGTTAGAGCTAACTACACGCCCTTCTGGATCCAGCAATTCCACTCTTGTATATACCAAAGGGAAATGTACTTCACTGAAAGTACAAGAACATTCATAGTAGCATTATTCAGAATATCCCTAAGCTGGAAATAACCCAATGTCCATAAGCAAATGTGGTATATTCACACAATGGAATGCTTCTCAGCAATTAAAACGAGCAAACTTCCGATATACACCATAAAATGGATGAATCTCATGAGTATTATGCTGAGCAAAAAAAGCGAGACACAAAGGAGTATATCTGCGCACACCAAGACCAAGACACAGAACGTTGCCAGCATTTTACTGTATGCATGTAGTACCTCAATTTAAAAAATAAGATAAATGAGACCATTTAAAAAGAATGAAGCATATTATTAAACAAGAATTACGATATTTATTATACATTTATTTATGCACAAATGCACATACAACATGCTATGAATGGATGGGTTCCAACATAAACCCCCAGCTCCTTGTCAGAGGGTCTCATTGGCTTAGTTGCATGGCTAAGGCAGTAATTCCCAACCACTGTGCACTGGAGTTTCATAAAAGCATAAACTCAATTTCAGATACAGTCATTCCTTTTGTGGTCAGAAGACTGTGGGATTGAAGGAGGTTGGCATACAACTCGCTGTGAGAAATAAGGGGCACTTGTAGCAAAGAGTCATCTTACTATAGGGCTGCACATGAGAACTCTGCCCGTTGGGGATATATATAGGGAATACAGCCAGAGCAGGCATCAGTTCTATTCAACAATGTCACATTGCTGAGGTGCAGACAAGTAAGTACTGCACACCTGGGAGTACAGAATAATCCTTTCAGCCATGTTTCTAGAAACTCTAGTATTTGAGAATGTGTCCCAGACTCTAAAGATCAAGGACCACTCTACCAAGGAATGGCTTCCATTCAGGTCCAGTCTGGGTCTGTCTTCTCCCAGGTCCATACTTCTTCCTTTGGACTCCTGTCCTGTGCTACCCACAGAAGGCTGATACTTTCTTGTCTCAAGGTCCTTAGTAATATCTGAAGAATATCTTTTTTTTTTTTTTTTTTTTGAGACAGAGTCTCACTGTGTTGCCCGGGCTAGAGTGCCAGTGGCGTCATCCTAGCTCACAGCAACCTCAAACTCCTGGGCTCAAGCGACCCTTCCGCCTCAGCCTCCCGAGTAGCTGGGACTACAGACATGTGCCACCATGCCCGGCTAATTTTTTCTATGTATTTTTAGTTGTCCGATTAATTTCTTTCTATTTTTAGTAGAGATGGGGTCTTGCTCTTGCTCAGGCTGGTTTCAAACTCCTGAGCTCAAACAATCCGCTCGCCTCGGCCTCCCAGAGTGCTAGGATTACAGGCGTGAGCCACCGCGCCCAGCCCTGAAGAATACCTTTAGGCTTGTCTTATGACATCACTCCAAGTTTGTCACAAGTGCAAGCCTTTGTCAACTTATTCTTAGAGGGGTCTGTTTTCTCTGTTCACTCTTCAAGATCTCAGTACTTTCCCTTCTGCATCCATCTGGGGATGGTTTTCCTTCTCTAATGTGAGCAGCCTGCCCTGAATCTATTTCCTGTGGTGATGTAACAATGGGGAGAGTTATAATCTACTTCCTTTGGTTGGATCCCAGCTGAGAAAGACTTTTTCTTTGAATAGAAACATGGAAAAGGTGACATCTTCCATGCAACACTGTTGACTGTCCTTCCTGGCTGCTGCAGGTCATGTTTGGCTGCTTTACCATGTCTTGATCGGTGTCACACAGTCAACACTCCATAACTGAGCTGAAGTCCAGGTATAGCGTGGGACAAAAGAGGTATGGTCACTTCTGCCCGGGACCAGAGAAGGTGAGCTGGTTGGGACTCTTTTGGGTACAAGTAATAGAAATTCTAATCAAGTTAGACAAACAGAGGGCATTAATTGGTTCACATAAGCCAACCATGAGATGGACAGGATATGGTTGGGTGTAGGTTTAGTAGCTTCCTGACTGCTGTCAGCTCATCTTCCCGGGCTTTGTCAACAGAAGAGAATATTCTTTACTTCCAGCTCTAATTTTAAGATCCTAGGGAAGAACTCTGATTGGCCTGTCTTGGATCAGATGCCTGACTTGTGGGCCAATCGTTATGGCCCAGGAGATGTGATGCTGTGATTGACCCAGCTTACTCATGGCTTGTGGCTAGGGGAGGGATTTTGGCTGAAGTGAGGAGAGACTAGTTCTTTGGAAGAAAGAAGGGTCATGTTACCAGATTAAGGGGGAAATATGTATCAGGAAAAGAAAATGAGTTTTTCACCACAGAAAACTTCAAAAAGTGTGGTAACCTTGCAAAATAGCCACAATTACCTCCCATCCTAACATGCACTCCTTTTACAATGTGACTTTGCTACTCTTCCAATACCCTCCTTTGAATTTGGGCTTGGTAATGTGATTTGCTTTGGCCAGTGGACATTTGCAAATGTGATACAAGCAGAGGTTTGGTAAACACTTGTACACTGGGGCTTGCCCTCTCTGTTGCTGATGGGAGCCTGAGTCCACCACGTAAAAAAGTCCAAGCTAGCCTCCTGGAGCATAGGATCATGCCAAAAGAGACTTAGCCATCTCAGCCATTCTAGACATCTCGACTGAGGCTCCACACATGTGAGTGAGGCCACTCCAGACCATGTGGCCCTAACTGAGCCAGCCTAGACCAGAAGAGCTACCCAACCAGCCCACAGAATTGTGAGAGACAATCAGTGTTGTTGTGTTCAAGCCACTATGTTTTGGGGTGGTTTGTTATGCAGCAAATACATCCTCTCTGGTACAGAGAGGATGGTGCAGTTTAGTAAAGTCCTGACTTAGCAAGGCATTTGAGCAAGAGTGGTGGTCAGGTGGGGGAGTGGGGCATTCCAGGCAGAAGAGACAGAATCAGCCGAGGCAGAGAGTCACAAGACAGCATGGCACATTAAGACACCTTGGTGTTGTGGCTTCACTAGAGCACAGGGATAGAATTGAGGAGTGATGGAAAATACAGCTAGGGGAATGGGTAGGGGCTAGATCAGAGAGAGCCTTCCATGCCAGGTTAAAGAGTTTTAATTCATCCCGAGGTCTATGGGGGAAAACCATAGAAGGCTTTTAAGCAATGAAGAGACACGATTAGACTTCTATCTTCAAACATATCAAAGCTATCATTAACTGGGTGTTTACCATGTTCCAGCCACTTGAGATATGCATGGCCAAAATATTACTCTGGTTGTAGGGTGGAGAGCGGATTGGAGGAGGGCAGAGGTGGATGGGCAGACCAGTGAAGCCATTGCAGGGACTCAGGTGAGAGTGGATGAAATCCACGGCCACTGGAGTGGGAGAGGAGGGAACAGATGGGAGAGGTGTTGGGAGGCAGGATCGCCTAGTGGCCACATCAGGGGAGTGAGGAAGGAGGAGGAGTCTGACATGACTTCTCAAGGTCTGGCTTAGGTGACTGTGGAGAATTTTGGAATCAATAGCATTGTGGAGTCTTTGTATCTTATAAACTTAGCTCCCAAGATTTGAAGGGAGTTTAGAGACTATCTAATCCCATCTCTACTTCCCTTAGCACTGATGAGTCCTGAGGTGATTTCAGGTTATTTAGGGACAAATCATTTTTATTGTATTAGGAACCACTAGCTCATAAAACCCATGATTTCACAGATACTGCTTAGTAAAAGACTAAAATTTCAATTTAGAAAGCAAGTTGATACAAAGAAAAACATTAAATCAGTGATAGCACAAGTTGTAAATCGGATTCACTGTGCACTGGTTACCCCCTTGTCTGAGTCTGTTGACACACACACGTTACGTAAAGTGCGTTTACTACTTACTGAGGTAGCAAGGGACAACGGAAGCCTAGGATTCATTCACTTTCAGCTGGTCCCCCAGGCTCAGGAAGGCTGCCCAGGGCGAAGGGAGTCATGACTGTGCATACCCCACTGTGCTGCAGCTGAGGTACCCAGGAAAGCAGCCTGTCCTGGGTTTTATTCCTTGGGAAACAGGAGTCACTGGCTTAAATCGTGGAAGGTCATCCCATTCTCAGGAGGACTAGAACAGAGCCTGGCTGTTCTGGCCAGCCTCTCCTATCTTACGATGTTGCCTTCCCAGCATATTCTCCAATTATTCTTGAGAAATGCAAGCGAGAAAGAGGGGAGAACTGGGTCAGTCCAAGGCCACCCGGAGCACTGTCCTACACGGCTGGTGCAGAGACGTGGTAGAACTTAGAAATGAGTGAAATGCCACACACTCTGCAGCACCCAAGGCGCGAAGCTCAACAGGATCCCAGCTAGTGAAAGCCCATCTCTTTAAGTGGGCCGGGTGTGAAGGAACTGCTGCAGACTCTCACCATCCGGTTAGATTTGGCCCATCAGCCTTTGAGAACTCACGAGGACACCTCAGCGTTAGAGGAGGCTTCCAAGCCAGATCCAGCTTGTCCAAGTGGAGGATTAGACGGTGGGGCTCTAATGAGGCAGAGAAAAGGAACATGCCCATTCCTCGGAGGCCTTCGGGAGCCTCTGGCTCACGAAGATGAACTTGTCCTCACCCGCCTGCCTGCCTTTTGTGCAGATCTCCGCATTGTCTCGAAGAAAGACGCCTGCACGCAGGCTGAAACTCCGCGTGCAGATGGCGAGGACCTTGTCGCGGGAGGCACGGGAAAGGATGGCACCCATCGTGCCCCTAGGGGCCTGGGGCCACCCACTGTGGGCAGATAAAGGGCAGCCGAGCACTGGGGAGGCTGCCCTGTGGGGGCTCTGCCTCGGGCCGGGCAAACAGGCGGGATTAGCGCTGCAGCCGGGCAGGCCGCCCCAGCCACCCGGCGGTGGATTCCCGGCGGGACGCGGCCTTTCCCAACGGGCGGGGTCTCTCTTTGTGCGAGTCCCCAGCACAATGCGTGTAATCCCGCAGACCCGCCCAGCACAGGCGGGCGGGCAGGAGCGCGCTTGGCTTCCTGTCTTGCTGAATGGCGTGAATGGGCGCTGGGCCCGCTCTTAATCCCCCAGCGGCTGACTGTCCTGGCAGGGAGCGCAGGAGGAGGGAGGAGAGGATCACAGCCCGCCAGTCTCCTTTCCAGGCAGGAGGCAGGTGGGGCCCCTGCCTCTTCAGTTCCACCTACCTTTCAAGGGCAAGACTGGGGACCAGCAATGGGATCCCGTGCAGGCAGGCGCCCTCTTGGAACCCGCCGCCCTTCTCCAGGACTGTCCCCAGGCTGGGCCTGCTAAGGTTCCGAGCAAGGAGCTCATGGTGGAGAAGAGCTTCAAGATCCCAACACATCAGAACAGGAAGCACCCTAAGGATTCCATTCCCCCCATTTTATAAATGGGGAAACTGAGGCTCCTATGGGTCAGGGACATGTCTAAGGTCACACACAAGTAAACTGGCAGACATAAAATACAGAGTCAAAGGCTCCTAAGTCCAATCGGGTGGCTTTTCCAGTAGACTGACAACTGTCTCCCAAACTCTGTTCCCTGGAGCACATCCAGCTATTGGGAGATATTTAGTGATCCAGACCGAAAATGTTATGTGTGTAGATGCACAGAGAAATGCTGCACATGCACTAAGCACATTAAGAAGCAAAGGCTCTGAGAAGTCCTGCAGTATGTCAACTTGGCTGATGTTAATGCAACCCTTTCCAAATGTATTTGGTACAGCCCTTCTTCTTCACTTGGCACCTTTTCTCATATAGAAGCAGAACTCTGAAGCACGTAACCTGGAAATTCTGCACTAGACTGTGTTGTAAACTTTCCAGAAATGATTATGTAGATGACGAGGACATTTCTGTTTAACCTCCATGGAGTGTCACCGTGTGCAGACCTGTAAAATGGGAGGGATCTCTTTTTAGGCTCAGAGTCACCCAATGTTTATTGTGCATCTGTTACTACCAGGTACTTTCCACCTCAATTATCTCTGCTAAGCCTCCCAACAACCCTACCGGATGGGTAATAGAACCTCAACTTTACAATTGTGGAAACTGAGGCATGTGGACCTGAGTAACTTGCCTAAGGTTACACAGATGACAGTGAGCAAAACTGGATTTCAAACCAAGGTCTGCCTGGATTTAAGTCCTGCGCCCTTGCTTTTCTGCCATGCTCCCCTCTCCTCTTTCCATACTGTCTCTTACTAAGAGGCAAAAACTTTGAACTGGAAATAAGAGAAAAAATTTTGTTCATGCCCTATTCCACTCCTGATGCCCTGTGTGACCTTGGATAAGACCCTGTACCCCCAGGTCTGAGTCCTTCCCCTCCACCTCCAACGGTGGGAGGGTTAGACAAGGTGCCCAGTTCCTGTAGGTCTCTCCTGCCCCAGCATCCCTTGACTCCATGACTCTGGTGCCCAGACCCAGTGGCTTGGAGGTTGTGCTGCCAGAGGCATAAGTTGTGCTGGGGAGTCAGTTCAGGAGATGAGTGACATAAGGCTGGGCTCATGTGTGACAGACACCGGGATAGAGCAACTGCCTTAGAAGGGAGGGCATGGGCCAATTCACCCCTGGCACCTTGTTAGAGCCATGGGAAACTGTCACCCAGGGCTCACGGATGGAGTCAGGCTCTGCATGGTGCTGATTCTTGATGGCATGACGTGTGACACCCTCACAAGTGTCCACCTCTTTAATGGGTGGTGGAGAAACTTGCAAGACTGGTGAGGGTGAGGCCAGGAAGGGAGCAGGCAGGTGGTAAGAAGGCATTGAGGCACTCTAGACTTGGAATTACTTTATGTAAACTGTGTATGTAAACTGTATTTCTCATTATTTAGCCAGGGGTCCACCCACCCCCCATTAAAAAAAAGAGGGTAGTCTTAGTTTGGGTTACCTCAGAAGCAGACTCTAATGCAAAATTCAAATACGGGTAGTTTCTTTGGGGAGGAGATCCCAGGAAATGCTGCCAGGGAGCGTGGGGGCAAAGCAGGAGTGGAAAGGACAATGAATAGTGTGTTGTCACACAAGTAACCGCTGTGGGCAACTGGAGCGTGGTCCTGCTGGGGACTCTGGGAGCCAGTGCACAGCCTCTGAGCTACTCCATCAAGGGGCAAGGCAGCTGGAGCATGTAACCACCAGCTCCTGTCAATCACTGATTGAGGACTCCCAGGGAGGGGCTGGCCTGTGCTGGGAACAACGGGCAGGGAGGCACCCCAGGCAGAGCGGCAGGTGCTAACAGCACATGGGGGAGGTACCAAAGTGTCGGCCATAGGGGCTTAGTGAGCCAGAAGCTGGAACACCCGGTGAGGGGTCTAAGTTCCTCCACAAATTGTTAGGTGAGGGCGGTTCAGTAAGTCATTTGCTCTCTTTGAGCTTCAGAGGAGCTTTGATGGAACTTTCTCATCCATGAGATGGGAATGGAACGCTGCCCTGCCTACCACACATGGGACCATCGTAAGTTATGAGAGGGTGAGGAGTATACACTTACCCCTCTCCAATCCGTTCCTCCCCATCGGCCAGCCCCAGTACCACACACCAGTTCTCACTTGCTTCAGCTAGGGCTGCAAGCACTGAGGTCGTCTCAGCACCTACCTATTCACCCACCCAACCCGGTCAAGGAGCCATCTCCTTTAGTGTGGGAAATGACTTTAGGTCTAGAAATTAAAATGTTTAGGTTCACCGGGGAGTAGAATGATACAGCAAAGTAATATGGGCCTGGGAATCAGGAGGCCTGGGCTCAAATCTCAGTTCATTCATTCATTCATCCAGTATTTATTGAGGACTTACCGTATGCTGTGCTGGCTGAGGGTACTTAATGAAGAAGACACAGTCCCAAAGGAGCTCCGTGGCCTTGGGCAGGCAGACCCCCTGCCCTCTCTTGGCTTCAGGTGGTTGTTCTTGAGGTTATTTCCAGCACTATCATTTCTTTCCGCAAGCATACTGCCCCCACCATCTCCTTGAGCTCTGCAGGGGTCGTGCTGAGGCTGGGGACTATGGGTTGGGATAGGGACCGCTCCACGCTGGGCCCTCCGGTGGGACTGCCACAGCACCTGGGCTTCACTCGCCATGAGCGCTGCGTAAGCTCTGCAAACAGCAGCTGAGGGTGGTGGATTTGGTCCGCATTAAGCTGTATTAAGTAGAGCTGTTTCTACAAAGAGTACATTTTAGGATAAACATGGTACCAAAGCCATGCTAAGATGATGTAGCACTTGTAAGAAGTGGCTTCATGCCACCCCAGCACCTAGTGCAGAGACAAGTTCTCCAAATCCACTTGCAACTAGATTCTCTGAGGAGAATGTCCCGGAGCAGCCCCTTCTTCTGTTCCTTCCAGGAACACATCCCTTGATCCAAGGAGAGGCACGTGACTCAGGCTGGGCCAATCAGAGGACTCCATCCTCCTGGCTGCTGAAATTGGTCCAGGCACGGTCATGTGACACAAGCCAGGCAAATTAGGGTCCTTTCTTGGAATTGTTTTTTTTAACTGGTGGGAAAGAATCCTCTCCTGATGGGTCAAGGAATTGTGAACTGGGAGCTTTTGGAAGCCATGCGCTCACCCCACAGGAAACCTCTCTGGCAGGGCAGAATGAAGCCAATAGAGAAGAGAAGCAGAGAAGGGAGAGTCTTGCTGGGGTCCGAGGACCTGGTCCCAGACCTCCTTGAGGCCAGCTCCATCCCTGCCCTTGGTTACTTAAAACAGTTAAATGCTTTCTTTACTTAAGCTGGTGTGAGTTTGAATTCTGTCACCCCAAACCAAGAGAGTCCTAAATGAGACCAACATCTTCCATTTTTTGAGCTCACCATGTGCTGGAAGCTTTTCACTGTATCATTTTATATAATCTTGCACACAGCCACATGAGCTATATGCCAGTTTTATAGACAAGGAAGCTGAGATGTGAGGGCTAAGGGAGAACCTAAGGCCACCCAGCTGTTAGTAAGTGGCCAAGCAGGGATTCAAACCCAGGTCTGCCTAACTCAGAACTAATGTTCCCAACCCTTTTGCCATAGTGCTCATTCACACTATGCCTTGAAGCTTCTTTAATTCTCACTCTGTGGGATGGCCACCTTCAGAACAGATCCATCTTCCATGAACTTTTTGTATTGGCTTCTTGTGCTGCATTTGAATTTCACATAAAATTACTCCCACAGATAATTTTTCAACAATGAGCTTTTACGATGGCTCTTAGTAGCTTAGCAGGCTAGAATCAAAGTCTGCATGCTTGATCTCATCTCATACCTTCACCAAGCTAAGCAAATACTTTTTATCGACATTCACTCTGGAAAATGAGACATTTATGATCCAATCAAATTCTGGCCTTAAGAACTACAACCAATGTTGTTATCTTCAAAGGCTCAGAGAAGTGAAGTGACTTGCCAAGGGCCACCCAGCTTGTCCGGGGCAGAACAGAAATTGGAGCCCAGTTCTTCTTTTAGTCTAGTTCTTTTTTCCAATAAATTTCTGAGTCCTTTCAGCCCTCAGTGTCCAAAACCCTCTGTCACAAGACCTCTGTGTCCAGAGCCACACTTTTTTGCTTTTAACCAGCATGAGCTTGAGCTTTCCTAATTAAAATCTGCTCGTGAGAGCTGCAGACAAAGGTGTGGGCAGGAAATTGGGGTAGAATGCCTGATATTCCCTCCAAAAGTGCAGGTTCCCCCAAAGCCAGTGTAGGGTGGAGGGGCCACGGGAGAGCTCAGGGCTAGCCTTGGCACTGGCAATGAATCACCGAGTGACCTCGATGTACATCACCACCACCACCACCATCACCATCACCTACCCTTCCTCCAAGAAAAAAATAATAACAGCCACTCTTATTGAGCAGTTTTGTACGTGCAGACATTCACAACTGCCCAACGGAGTAGGTACTGTAGTCACCTCACATGACAGATGATGGACTTAAGACACAAAGCAATTTAATGACATGCCCAAGGCAATGCAACACAACTAGCAAGTGCAAGTGGCAGAACTGGGATTTGAACCAGGCACTCTGGTTCCAGAGTCCATTCTGTTAACCACTTCGCTACATCATCTTCCTTTTGATTTATGAATCAGGGTTTTCTCTGGCAATCAAACTATTCCAGGTTTGATGGGGGAAGGGTATCCCAGACAGCATGCTTCTGAGGAAATCACCAACTTTTATTAAAATAATAGAGTATTATCTATTTATTAGAGTAAATTTATCTGATATCCATTTAGAGGCAGCCCACAGGGCTTGTGTTACTATTTAAAGAAAAGGAAAAAAGTTGCATTCTCTGCCATTCTTGTGGGCAGATTGGATGAGCGTTATCTCAGCAGGGTTTTCTCAGTGCTTTGCAGTTTGCAAAGCAAATTTTAATGTCTTTGAGCTCTGAGGATCTTCTGGCAAGGCAAAGATAATTATCTTCCATTTTACTGATGAGGAAACGGAGGCCAGAGAAGGGAAGATACTTGCTCTGTGTGTGTGTGTGTGTGTGTACGCGCGTGTGTATCTTTCTGTGTGCAGGAAGGGCCATGAATGCTCCTGCAGGCCTGGCTCCCAGTTGTGAGAGGAGCTGTCAGTTCTGATGCTTGGAGGGGAGCGTTCCGGCCCACTGCCCGTGTATAGAGTCACTCAGATTTAGCTAAGTACACAGCAGTCAGGAGCCTGCGTTTCAGCAGCTGAAATCAGTGAGAAGCACAAAAATGTAGGTGTAGCTCCCTCCCCCCTCCCCCTTGTCTCTCTTCTCCCCCTCCCACGGGGTGGAACTGCCTGGAACAGGCCTGGCCCAGCCAACGAGTCTGCACATGCAGCATCTGGGAAATCAGCGCGGGGCAGCTCTGGGGCACGTGTGGAAACATGTACCCCCATACACACGCACATGTGTTCACACACATGACTTTCTAGGAGGTATACTGAGGAAAGGTGTGGGATCTGGGTTCTGATCTGGCTCAGCCTCTGACTCTTTGGTGACTTTTGACTGTTCCCTCCTCTGAGCCTTGACTCGCCATCTGTAAAGGCGGAATGATGACATCTGTCTCCCAGGCATGTTGCAGGAATACAACAAAAGGTGGCAGGATTCGAGAACCCTGGATCTAAAAGAGCCCTGGGAGACAGTTAGCCTAATGCTTTCATTTCAGACAGGGATGCCAAGGCCCAGAGAGAGACAAGGAATTGCTCAGATCCCAGAGCAAGTCAAACATAGATTGACTAGAACACAGACCTGCGGACACCCGGGACCCACGCCCCAACCTCAAGGCACAGCCCTGAAAAGAGCAGGGTGCTGTCAAAAGTGCGTTCTTGCTCTTGTACTTGAACTTCCATGTGGATGTCATTTTTGGAACCAAAATACTTTGTAAACACCACTTATTAATACACATTCACATGTACTGTGCCACGGGGGTGTCTTTCTTCTTTGTGAAATATTAGCTCAGATAGGCATACAAAGGACGTTATGACTCTCAGTTTGCATAACATGTTGGATTTACTTTATGCCCACAAGTTCATGCTAAGCTCTTGCATATCTGCTGGCCTCTTTATTGACACTGTATCAACCCAGCTTTCCCTAAAAGATAAACTATAAAATAGAGAGATAGACAGGGGAGCCAGGTTGTCAGGGCCATGGGGAGGGTTTGCCCCAGTCCCTGCTGTCTGCTTGCCCACCTGTAAATGGCGAGGTATGCACTCATTTGGAGCGTTTTTTTCCTGCCTGTGTCTGCCACCGAAGTCCTCCTTGCCCCAAACATGATTTCCTCACCCAGACTCCCACTCTGCCCTCTGTACTGTGGCTCTCATGTAGGTGCCCCCCGACCTGTCAGGTTGGATGCTCCTGAATGACAAGGACTGAACCCCAGAGCCCCTTACAGGACCCAGCCCAGAGTAGCTGTTCAGGCATGTGTGTCCAATGGAATGGCTCCCAGGGAACTTGGAGTTAAGGCACACACGTCACAGAGGAAGAAAGAACTTATAGACAGCAGGTAAAGCATTGGGAAAGTCAACATTTCCCCCTCCCTCCACCTCTGCCCCCAGCCTGTGTAACAGCCCAGGTCATGTGATTGGACTTGGCGGGCGACCTAGATTCCCCTCGCGATGCTCACAGCCACATACTGAGCACATACCATGAGCCCCGCACTTCATGTCTATTATAGCCCGAATCCTAACACCAATCCTAATCCCGTTTTCAAGATATGGACCCAAGGTTTAGAGACCTCCAGTTATTTGCTTGCAAGGAGACGAGCTAGGACTTGAGCTCAGTTGTATATTATTCCCAAGCCCATGTTCCTTCTATAATATTATAACATACGGCTCTTTCAGAGCACTGACACTCTTGGGAGACTTGGGACCAAGGCACTGCTCTCTCCAGGACTTTTTTTCTCAGTGTAGAGGGTAGAAGTAGACAGGGTGGGGGCCTTCCTTAGCTCTGACCCCTCGTAGTCTCTCCCTCATCCCTCCACCTTGGTTTTCCCATGAGTACAAAAGGAAAGGGACCAAATGCACCCAAATTTATTGGTGCTTCTGATAAAACCATCCACTTTTTTTTTTTTGCTTTGGCTTTTAGGAGCAAGGACAGCAAGAGATGGATCAAGGGAAGCCCCAATTTGACTGCTGTCCTCAAAAGAGGACGGGGAAGCACTCGGGCTACCTGGGATGGCAATAATTTTCCTCACTGGTCTATAGTCCATAGAAACGGGGAAACCAGGCAGGTTTCCATAGCTGGCAGAGTAACAGAATCACCTGGGGATACTTGCTAAAATGCAGATTCCTGGGTCCTGCTCCAGAAGGGGTGAAGGCCATAGGTTTGAGGCAGCGACAGGATTGTTCATTTTTAACAAGCACTCCAGATGATTCTGAGGCAGAAGTTTAGCAGATCTGGGGTCTAGGGTTCTTCTAAGTCCCAACACTAAGGGGCCAGGAGAGCTGAAGTGGGGGCAATGCTGCCGTGAGTTAAAGCCCCTGATTCATTTCACATAGGCACACAGGATAAGATAGTGTATATCCCAGCTTTATCCAAGTAAGAGTCCCCTATAAAGTGGTATAGGAAAAAGAAAACACACTCTGATTCCCCAAATTAAGTTAATTAGGATCGCAGCTATATACCTACCAGAAATGCACATGTGTGTATTAAAAGACATTTATAAGACCGTCCATAACAGCACTGTTTATAGTAGCCACAAATTGGTAATACCCTATGTATCTTTCAACAGTAGGATGGATAAATAAATTGTAATATATTTATATAATGGACTACTGTGACTTGGTGAAAATGAAATAAACCATTGCTACATGCAAAAGCATGGGTGACTCTTATAGATACAATGTAGAGTGAAAAAAGCTAGACACAGAATAATACATATTGTATGATTCCGTTTATAAGAATGTTAAAAACTTACAAATGCAAAATTAATCATGATGGCACCTCTGAGGGATATTGACTGGGAAGGGGCAAGAAGTCACCTGTGGTGCTGGGAATGTTCTACATGTTGATCTACATGGTGGGGACATAGGCACATACACATGCGAAAGTTCATCAATCTGTACACTTAACATGTGCGCACTTCACTGAGTGTGTATGATACTGCAACTTTAAAAAATGTTAAGAAAAAAATAATAAGAGTGGAGCTCTTAGTGAATTCCAGACACTAATATCAAAGAAACCGTATTCACTGACCAGAATTAATTAGAACTGAATTCTAGTAAGTAATCAAAATTCAGTTATTGAAGATAGCTTCCCTTTGGAAATCCACACACCCAGAAACAAAAATACACTTGTAAATGACTCTTGGGTTACAGAGAAATCCAAATGGAAATTGTGCTATTTAGAAATGAATGACAGTGAGAGCATCATTTCTTAGTTCCTGGTACATGGCAGCTACTTAATAAATATTTGCTGAACTGCATGATCTCACTTATATGTGAAATCTAAGAAAAGGTTGAACTCATAATAACAGAGCAGAATGGTGGTTACAAGGGCTAGAGGGTGGGGGAAGAAGGAGGTATTGATCAAAGATTACAAATCTTCAGATATAAGATGAATAAGTCCCCCATAATATGCAGAAATAAGAAAAAAGATGAATAAGTACTGGAGACCTAATTTATAGCATGGTGATTATAATGAATAATAATAATGTATACTTGAAATTTGCTGAGAGAGTGGACCTCAAGTGCTCTTATCATACACACATACACAAAAGGTAACTATGCAAGCTGATGAATATGTTAATTAGTGTGATTGTGGTAATCATTTGCCAATGTATACATGTATCAAAACATCATGTTATACATGCTAGATATATACAACTTTTATTGTCAATCATACCTCAATAAAGCTGGAAAAAAATATTTGTTCAATGAATGGATATCAGATCTATGGAACGTTGCCAAAGCAGTACTCAGAAATTTATAGCTTTAACTGTCCTCAGTATTAAAAGAGAGAAATTTAAGAATAAAAAGTGGACCAACTAAACTTTCAATCCAAGATGCTAACAGAGAATAAAATAAACTCAGAAGAAGTGAAAGGAAGGAACTGATGAAGTTAAAAGTAGAAATACGAAAAGAGAAACAACCAACTCAAACAAAAAACCCAGTGCCGATGATCAACGAAACAAAAAGCCAGTTCTTTAAAAAACTGATAAAATAGACCAGACTTAGAATGAAAATTAAGGGGAAGAAAATGACATAAATAATATCAAGAACAAAAATAAGGGCAGGAGTTGGAAGAGAAAGCTGACCACAGACACAGAGGAGATTTAAAGCCACAGAAGAAAAGTAAGTAGTGAGGAAACCATGGTGAAAGGAACAGAAGGACAGGCACCTACAGTGAAGAGGAGCTTCTCAGAATTTCCTGTCTCAGTAGGGTTCAAGGTAACGGCAGGATCAGGCAGCAGTGTGTGTCCTTGAAGGGCAGAAGCACAGGATCCCCACTGGGCATGCAGGGAGCCCCGGAGTCAGCTCAGCCTCCCAGACCTCCCCTCTCTGCCCCATCTCCCCTTCTTGGGCTTTGACCTAGAGAGGGCTAGCACTGTGTGAAGGGATCTTCTGGCTCTCCCAGCTCCGCTGTCTCCACCCCAGGGATGCTTTGATTGTACAGGGTCGGGTCTCTCCAGTGGCCCCAAGGCAGTTCCTCCTGGGGTGGTCCGCCTCAGCGCAGCCTCCAGTCAGCCTCTCTCAGTGGGAGGTCGGGAGAGGAGCAGCCCCACCCAAGGCCTCCTCCTTCCTGAAAGCTGTTTGGGCCCGGGGCCAGGGCCAGAGGAACCTAGGGCAGAGAGGATGCTGGTCCCCAGGAGACAGCAGCCACCTCATGCCCTACAATGTCACTCTGCTATGGAACCCATTTTATAATGCCTCCTCTGCCCTCCTCTACCTACACCAGCCCTGTCTCTTCCTGCCTGAGTCCTTACCAGTGGTGTGTTGAAAAATGTTTAACAATGGCTCACTCCCCAAAAAGATGTATGCATATATATCTGTATATATGTCTATTATAAATTTTCCTGATATAAAGAATGTGTAGACCACAATTTACAAATAATAATATGCAATATACTTTATTATCAATGCCATACACCTTTAACTTCAGTGCTGCTAGTCTTCGTAAAATCCACTACCAGTTTTTGTAGTTCTATCACCAGCAATAGCGTTACAAAATCAAACTGTGAAAAAACGCTTCGTTACCATAGGATTCAGCAAAGAAACCACTCATTTCACAGAGTGTAATTCTTTCATGAACGTTGATTGAATATTTTCGTTTACACTAATGATTAAGAGAAAAACGAAATAACGAAGACATATAACGGAACTTCACTCATTCATCATTGACATGGGTAACTTTTTGGCTGAATCAGATAACAGTTTCAAAAATTAGAAGAATTTCCTCATTCTTTTGTCAACACATCACATCAACACAACATAAAATCAAGTCCCGATGTGTAGCGTGTTTCCATTTCCACAGTGTAAATATTCCCACTATGGCCCATTTCAAGTGACCAACATGATGTCACCGAATCCAGAGTTGGGAAAAGGTGGGTAGTAGCATATGATTATATAGTATTTCCACTATGCAAATACAATAAACACAAACCATCTCAAGAGAGTAGATAACAGTAAAATGTAGTAAAATAATTCAGATATGATGAGTTTGGAGTACTACCTTTATTTCAAATATTATTTATCAAATTGTAAACTTATCAAATTTATTTTTAATACTGTCTATGTGTAAGCATTGGCATGTGAGATTCCTGAAAATTTAGCAGTCAGCTTTCAAAAGGTGGCGCACACTGGCTACAACACGCCACATGTCCTCATCCTGCCTTGAGATCCAAATGCCACTTCCTCTTTGATGCACTCGCTGACCACTTTAAGCAGAGACGGTCTCTTCCTCCCATGTGCCCTGTGAGGGTGAGCCCTGGGTCTGACCTGCCTCTCTCCCTCAGGGCCCAACAGCAGGTGCCACTGCTCAGCATGTGTGTGCCAAAGCCATGCATTGAACCAGCCCTCCCCATGCCACTCACGAGTCTCCCATGACCCGATCCTCTTGGTGCATGGTCACCAGCTCTTCCACTCTGCCCCTTCAATATCCCTTGGGCCACACAGAAACTGCAGGGACAGGTTCTCAACAGCAGGTGTAGCCATTTAGCCTCAGTTTCCCCTTTGTAAGGTGCTAACGAAGAAAGGGGTGGAGAGAAGGAAAACACATTGATATTTTTTTCTAGGTCTCTTTTTCTTAGGTACATGGTAGTGGGTGATGGTATTTGGCCTATACATGCAATTTAACATCTTGTGACTTCTCACACAACGTATCATAAGCAATTTCCATGTTCCTGTATTGTCTTCAAATTTTCTGCTATTAGTAGATGCAGATGTCATATTTTATGTAATCAAAATTCACTTTACCTTTCCTTTGAGACATTTGTCTAATTTTCAGTTTTCCAGAACCAATTTTACCCCATTACCACCAGCATAGACTGTTTTCATTTCTGAAAATACATACTAATCATAGACTTTATTGTTCTTTTGTGTGTGCTTTTTGTTTTAATGACTGATGCTATTGGACGTTTTTCTGTCAGTTTTTCTACTAGCTGTCCGTGCCCTCTTAAATAGAGAGCAGAGATCACAAAGCAACTGGAGTCTTAGTGTGTCGAGGCGTTGCCAACACCAGGGGCTCCTGGAATGTGTAGGCTTTCAACCCCAGACTATGATTTTCAGTGAATACAGCTGCTATTTATACTCTTTGGGGCATTTCTCCTGTCAGGCTGTTAAATATTGCTTTTTGCTGGGGTCATTGGGCCAACTTCTTGACTCGTTGTGTGCTCCCACTCTGAGAAACCAGACATGATAACTAAGCTTGATAGAATTGCCTAGAAGAAAACACACTCACTGAGTATTAGAGCCTGGCAGCTTCATTATTAGAAAGGTACATGGGTTCTTGTTGTCTCTTAAGGACAAGTTTACATCCTAACTCTTGGCTGGAGTCTGTGTGTCTGAGGATGTTGGACCAATGATCCCCAAAACAGAGGAGTGACCACATTTGGTTTATAAAAATCATGCTGGCAGAACAAATGTGGATCACAATACCTTTACATGTATGCATTGAGCTTCACATTTTGTGAAGCCCTTTAAATATGGCATTGATCCTCACCATCACATTAGGGGGCAGGTATGGCTTTCCTATTTTATAATGAGGATGCTCAGACCAGAAGAGATTACACATGTTACCCAAGACCCCTCAGCTAGTCTGTGGCGGGGCCGGCCGTTGTGCTGGGACTCCGGGCCACTGCTCCTGGCTAGATGTGAGGTCTGCATGACTGGAGCTCCTGTGAGTCTGGCTCCTTCACATGTTTGCTCATGTTCAAAACACAGGATGTGGGGAAATTGCCTTTCAGTACAATAAAGGAAAGCAAGCCAATGAACTCACAAGGTTTTTTGTTTGGGATGGTACTTGTTTATCTAACTGACTCTCCCAAATCACTAAGACTGTCTTTGCAGCCAGCAAATGGGCCACCCTGCGTCTGAGACATAGGCGTCTCTTTCTAGAGTTTATAAGGTCATAACAATCCATTCTGGTGCCTTGTGTTGGGCAAATTTAAGAGGACAAGGGTGACCATGGAGAGGGGCCACTAAGGCCATCCTGAGGACACCCACAGGGACTCTGGAATTTCCGAGGGCGGGGAGAGCATCTGTAGGATTTTGCGGTACCTGAAGGACTCTCTATGGGTAGACCTCCATAGACAAGGCGTTAGCCCCAGAGTAGTGAGACCACATGGCATGGAAAAGGGCACACAGACAGACCAGGGCTGAAATCCTGACTCTGCCACCTGTGTGACCCTGGGTAGGTCACTCAACCTCTCTGGGGCCAGTCTTCTAACCATGGTGCCTCCCAAAGGCCTATCCCCTGTGTGACACTGGTTCTTGCTTTATTTCTTTTGTTCTCAATGTCCAGCCTTAAAGGAATGATTCCCTTCTTTGGGCTGATGTTGTCAGCACACATCCACTCGGATCCCTTTACCATGTGGGGCCTGCGGCCAACATCTGCATCTCTTTGTCAGGGGACAGAGCTCAGGGCTGCTGGCATCTGCTTTGCCTGCACACAGGAGAGCGGGAAGTACCTGGAAGATTGCCCACCTCTACCCGCTTTTCCAGTGACGGATGGTGCCGAGGTACAAATCTCCCCCTTTCCCCTGAGCAGGACAGCTCTGGGTCCTGACTCTCACCAGAGTTCCCTGGTGGGATTGAGCCAAAGTTCTCCCAGGAGTGCCTTGTTTGATGAGATATCCCTGCTGGGCCTCCTTTCCTTTCTGATCCTGCATCCTGCTGCCTCACCTGTTTTTCTGGGAGCACTTCCGGATGCCTCACTTTCACATGCCTGCTCCTCCAGGATTGCTTCTGGGGCCCCTGAGTGCAGACGCAGCCATGGAGAGGCTGTAAGGCAGAATCAGGCTGGTGTGCTCAGGCCCCCACAGGGCTTCTCTGCCCAAACTCATGAGTCCTCCCAATTGGCTGCTTCTTTTAAAAAGAAACTCTAGGAAGTGAACCTTTTAGTAAAACATTAAGCAACCATTTTTTTAAAAAGCTCCTTTAGAAAACCATTGACCTATGTCACATTTTAAAGAAGTTTTTATATATATGGTTTACTTGAGCCTCATTACATGGCTGATATAGGAAGAAATGACTATCCCCTTTTTCTGCTGGGGAAGTTGAGGCCAAATTGATGGAATGATTAGGTTAAAGTTACCCAAGAGGTACCTGGCAGGACCGGGTGTAGGGACCCAAGTTTTCCAACCCTGGTTCAGTACCAGTCTGTAACGCAGAGCTTTGTTTTTGATAGTGTGATTGATGATGATGAGGAGGTGTTTTCAGTGCATTTTTATTAGTGTCTAAACGTATTTATTCATCCTTTTGTAATGTTCTCAGAGCCAGTCCACTCCGTTGTCCTTAAAAAGGAAAAACCTTTTATGTAACTTTTCCCATTATAAAAATAATATGTTCTCATTACATAAAATTTGGAATATACAGAAAAAAGAGCAATACAAAAAAAAAGGGGGCTCTTCAAGACCAGCCTGAGCAAGAACGAGGTCCCATCTCTACCAAAAATAGAAAAAATCAGCTGGGTGTGGTGGTGGCACATGCCTGTAGTCCCAGCTACTTGGAAGGCTGAGGCAGGAGGATCCCTTGAGTCCAGGAGTTTGAGGTTGCTGTGAGCTATGATGACACCTCTGCACTACCTGGGGTGACAGAGTGAGACTCTATCTCAAAAAAAAGTTTCATAATTCCAACGAGTTTCTTCTAGTCAGTCTTCTAATATTTTCGTCTAGTCCTTTCTTTTTTCTGTGCATAGTTATTTCTTTATGTGTTATATACTCAGAATAATTCAACTTATACATTTAAAAAATTTATACCTATTAATGTAATTGCCAGTGCACAATCATCTTTATTGATGTGTGAGGACCCCTTTCTTTTTTCTAATCCTATACTTTTCCTTACAAAATGAGCTTTAAATATCCTGTGCTGGAAAGTAAAACAGTGCTCAAAAAAGTGATGGGGCCTTGTCAAAAGGACAAGAGAATCAGCTTAAAGAGGCTTCCACCAGCCAAATCTGGGACAATTTGAGTGCTAACATAATGAAGAAAATAAAGAACAATAAACCACTGCAAAACAGTGAATCTATGAGTCCGGAATCTATGAGTCCGTGCTGGTGATAAATAGATTAATGATAAATGGACAAACAGTAGGGAAGAGGAAAGGACTCCTGCTTGTAGTAAAATGCCAACCAACAGATGTGAAGAGAGTGCTAGAGTTGGAAGATCATCATGTGCAACTATCATAGCAAAAATTGATTTGAATAAGAATCTTCAAAAAGTGTGACATCTTAGGAATACAGTTTTAAAAATCATATTTTTATTTTGGAATAATTTTTTATTTACTGAAAAGTTACAAAAATAATGCAGAAAATTCCCATATGCCTTCCCCAGTATTCCATTATGTTGACATCTTACATTACCATGGTACACTTGTCAACACGAAGAACCAACATTGGTACGTTAAACTCTACACTTTGTTTTAGATTCAATAATTTTTATGCTAATTTCCTATTTCTGGTCTAGGATCTGATCCAGGACACCACGTTGCATTTACTTGTCTTGTCTCCTTAGACTCCTCTCGTTTGTGACAGTTCCTGTCTTTCCTTATTTTTCATGACCTTGACAATTTTGAGGAGTCCTGGTCGAGTATTTTCTAGAATACCCTCCAATTTAGATTTTCTAACATTTTCCCCATGGCTAGACTAAATTCTGATGTGGAACAGAATATTTGCATGATCTTAAAGTATCTTTTCACAGATTATTTTTTAGTCACAAGGGGAAAAACGTTACCTACGTAATGGAGAAGCCAGACCTCACCTTTACCGAGTGATGAAAGTTCACATCACTGCTGGGGGCAGATGGACATCGTGCACCTGCAGACGGAGATCAGGGTACCTTGGGAAGGACAGAGCATCATGTATGCACGAGTTCAGCCTGGAATGCACGACCTGACTCTAACTTGGTGAGGGAGCATCAGACAAACTCAAGATAAAGAACATTCTATTAAACAACAAAAAAAGCCCATATTGTCCCAAAATCTCAATGTCAGTGAAAGACCAAAAGCTGAGGGAGCTGTTCTAGATCAAAGGAGACTAAAGAAACATGCAACGTTTGAATCTGGACTGGATTCTTGACTGGCAGGTGGAAATGGCTAGAAAGGACATTATTAGGAAAATGTATAACAATTAGAATAAAGACAATAGATAGGTTAAAATTATTTTATCAGTGTTACTTTTCTTGGGGTTTGTCACTATATTGTAGTTATTTAAAAAAAGTCCTTGTTAGGAAACACACTGAAGTGTTATAGGGCATGATATACGCAACTGACTCTCAAAATTGTTTAGAAAAAAATAACATGGCTTAGAGAGAATGGCAAAAAAAAAAAAAAAAAAAAGCTCAAAATGGTAACAATTGGAGAATTCGAGTAAAGGGCATAAGGGAGTCCTTTATCCTAATCTTACAACTTTCCCGTAAGCCTGAAATTATTTCCAAATCAAAAGTTAAATTTTGGGGCCGGGCGCGGTGGCTCACGCCTGTAATCCTAACACTCTGGGAGGCCGAGGTGGGCGGATTGTTTGAGCTCAGGAGTTCGAAACCAGCCTGAGCAAGAGCGAGACCCCGTCTCTACTGAAAATTGAAAATAAATTAATCGGATAACTAAAAATATATAGAAAAAATTAGCCAGGCCTGGTGGCGCATGCCTGTAGTCCCAGCTACTCGGGAGGCTGAGGCAGAAGGATCGCTTGAGCCCAAGAGTGTGAGGTTGCTGTCAGCTAGGCTGACGCCACGGCACTCACTCTAGCCCAGGTGAGACTCTGTCTCAAAAAAAAAAAAAAAAAGTTAAATTTTGTACATAAATTTGACATATGCAAAAGAAAATATGGAACTATGTGTAACTAAAGTCCCAGATGATCACATTTCACTACATGGAAAATTTGGATAACTGGCTTTTTAGATCCAGAAGAAACTGTTTCAGAGGTACCCCTGGGTCTCTAAAGTGGGGAAACAGCCTCACTCTTGCAACTGGCTTCCCAGGGAACGTGTGTACAGCCTGGGTTTTCAAGTTCAACAACTAGGAAAGACAACCGTGTCGACGCTGTTGGAAGCATGGAATCACAGGTACTTGTCATTTCCCTTTACATGGAGAGGAGTTAGTGTTTTTGAGTGATCAGGAGCATTTCAAAACCTATTTTCATGCCGTTATGATCCCACCAATCAAACGGGAAATGCAAATAGCACAGAAGGTGGCTGAGTCTGCAGATGGAGGGGAGGGGAGCAGCTTCTCACAAAGGGAAACCAACAGGTGGACCCAGTCCCCTTCCTGGAGTCAGGTCATTCCCCAGGACTAAGGAGATGGAGCCATTCTTCCTGGCCCTGTCGGGTCGTGTCTTGGTTACAGTAAGAACATCGGCTAGATTTACTGAACACCTACCCTGTGCTGGCGCCCAGCTAAGCACTTTGCATGCTTTATCTCATTGACACATGCTTTTTCATTTTGCCTCTCAAAGGCCCTCTATATTATCACTGCTACCCCCATTTTACAGATGAAGAAACAGAGCCTCAGGAAGTGAAATGTCTTTCCTGAAGATGTGTATGTAGTAAGTAGTGGATTAAAACCACAACTAGACTGGTTGAACTTGGAAGCTGAGATGCTCTTTCCCCACAGTTTTAGCCCAAATCCTAACATCTTTATGCTGGTCTGGACTCTACTGTCCCATGGAGAGTTCTGTGAAAGCCACAGTTAAGGGCCCATTTGGGGAGAGAGAGTTCTCTTCCCCTTGTACCTCCTTATTCTTGCTCCTCTTCTCTCTAAACCCCACTCTGCCCCATCTAGAAGTTTTCTAGCAGATCTTTGTATCCCCCACGCCCCAGCTCTAATTCACCTTCCACACAGCTACCAGAATTATTTTCCTAAAACTCCTCTTTATTATGTCACTCTTCTCTAATGATGTCACTCCCCTCTGATGATGTCACTCCCCTCTGATGATGTCACTCCCCTCTGAGGATGTTATTCCCCTCTGAGGTCCTCTCAATGATACCACTCCCCTTTGATGATGTCACTCCTCTCCGAGGATGTCGCCCCCTGCTTAAATACCTTGAAGGATCCTCAGCACCTACAAGATACAATTCATACTCCAAATGCTGGCATCCAAAACTCTCCAGGGCATGAATGGATCCAAACGCTCTTTTCTCATTTCCTCCTCTGTATACTCCCCGGTGTTCATGCTTTTTCTGTTTCCTCAAAGTGAAATGCCCTTACCTATCCCCATTCTCTACCCATCAGAATCCTTCTTGACCCAACTCCTGTCTCCTGCATGATGCCTTCTTGATTGTTTCCCTCCAATCAGAATCATTCCACGCTTCTGTTTTATGTTACCTTTACCACATTACCTGCACCTCTGTGTAGCACCAACCTCATTGCACCTTGTTTCTGAATTAAGCATTGATATGTCTGTATTCCCCTCTTCAGGGCACTTCAGAAGGGAGAGAACAAGATCTCATCCCTCCACCCTGGCAGAGCGCACTGTGCAGAGAAAGTCCTCGATGACTGTTGCTGAAAGAATTCAAACTGAAATGGCAGAATTTGTCTCATAGATCAAAAATCTTGACTGAAGACTTCATGTCTTCCAGTAACTGCAGCTACTTACATCTATTTAAGCTTCAACTGCTATCAAAACCTGAAAAGCGCCGAGGGACTTCTGCTTTAACCAAACCAGGCTGTCCTTGTTAAATATTGTACTGAAGGGGCTAGATGCTGGTTTGGGTTGCAACGTGCATCAACATTCTGTTGTCCATTCTGGGATGCGCTGTAGCTTGATGATAATAATACCTGGCCCAAACATTTGGAGAGCACCTTCGAGGGGCCAGGAGACATCTCTGTAGTTGTCATTTCATTCTAGACCATCTAATTTGCTTTAAGTAAAAACTGATTGATTCCTTCAAATACTACTGGGTTTTAGTATTTTTTAATGATTTTTTTGGTGTCTCTAGGTATGAGACAAGGGATATAGAGCACTGGGTGTCTTTAGCTGATTTAGAGCAAGGTGACCCAAACTCCTTTCTGCCTGTTCCTGCTAGTTCTGTTAATAGCACCGCTTTCCCCCACACAATGAAAATGGCCTTTTTCCTTAAGATAGGATATTCTGTTGTTTTATTTTTGATGATATGAAAAAAGAAAAAAGACATTTCATTTTGGATTGTGGTAAACATTGATTGGAAATCTCCCAAGTTGTTTTCTAGTTTCATACAACTCGGAGAGAATAAAGTACAAGTCAGGGAGATAAATATTTGAGAATGATGTGTAGGTTTAAAGAATGTTTACCCAATCCAGGGAAGAATCATTTGCCACTAAAAGGTCCCCCCGCCTGTCCCCATCACCATGTCACCCTGCAGAAGGTCAAGTGGCCTCATGCACTGGGCTAATTCCCTGCATTCCTAATCAAGGGGCACAGAGGGGCACACAAACTCACTGCTGTCAGGAGCAGCCAGTGGCCAGGAGGGGATTAGGTCCAGAGGCCCACAGTCAGAAAGGTAATTCAAATACCCTGAACCCTCCATCCAAAGGCTGAAAAGCAGAGGCTTGGGGCTTCGTCCGTTTTGGACAGAACTTTAGAAAAAGAAACACGTAGATTGACATCTAGCCATCTTTAAGAGAGGTGACTTCACATGACTTTGACATAGTATGTTATGGTTTATCACATTCATCTTACCAGCCTGCTAAAAAGAAAAGGGGTCTCTCCTGAAGGTTGAGTTGCAGCCTCAGCCCAGGTATTAACTTGCTGGGTAATCCTGGGCAGGTAACTTACCTTCTCTGGGCACTAATTTTTTCTTTTGTAAAATAAGGAATGGAGTAGGCAATGTCTAAATTGCTCTCGGATCCTTCCTTTATAACCCACATGACAACTGTGAGATAGGTAGGGATAAAGGCATAATCCCCATTTTTACAGATAAAGAAAACTGAGGCTAATTGAGGAGAAGAATTTTGGTCAAAGTTGCCGTGTTAATAAGCAGGTTTGAATCCCCGAGTTCCTGTGTTCTTTCTATTACATTGCAGACCCCACTGCGTGGTTGCTGTCGGAATTTTTGCACTTGGGACAAAAGGCATTGTGGGTGAGAGGACAGCATGGGCAAAGGCCCGGAGCCTGTCTCTGTAGCCCAGAACAGATGCTTCCCCGTAATGCTCACTCCTTTCTGCTTAGGGGTTTAAAAAGCTGGCTTACTGTTGTTATGTAAACTTGATTTCCATCAACACCTAAAGACGATACCACAGACAGACAGAAATCACCCTGGAATGACAGAATGCAGCCATCTCTCTTAGACTTGTCAGCAAAGGACATGCTGAGTCCAAACAGAAACACCTGAGCTGAGCAGCACCCCCAGCAGGTCAGGTGAGCCGCAGTGACATGGGTTCAAAAGATGGGAACTCCCTGCACAGCCGCACACCAGTCACCCTGCTGTGAGTGTCACCCCAGTCATCTCAGTAATCCTCACAACATCTACAGAGGTGGGAAACGTCATTGTCCCCATTTTGCAGAGGAGGAAACCAAGGCCCTGAGCTTGGGAGCTTGCCCAGAGAGTCCCTGTCTATGTGCTGGAACTGGGCTGGGATTTGAACCCAGGTCTGTCTGTGTGCAAGGACAAGATCTCTTTCCATTACCCCATGACCACATGCTACCTTCCAGATGATTCGGGGATAATTTGTAAAATTCTGAAGTCACGTAAAATAGAGGATTAAATGATCATCTTGAACCACTAATAGTAGACACCTCTGGGGAGGAAAACTGGGTGGCTCAAGGGCATGGGAAGGAAGGAGATTTCCTTTCAGCATGGATCTTTCGCACTCTAAAAAGCTTGAACTACATACATGTATTGTATATTCCAATGAATTAATTAAATTCAGCAAAAGGTAATCTAGTGTATTAATTTCCCATGGCTGCTATAACAAATTAGCACAGGCTTGGTGGTTTAAACCAACAGAAACTTATTCTTTCACAGCTCTGGAGGCCAGAAGTCTGAAATCAAGGTGTCAGGAGGGCTGCACTCCCTCCTGAGGCTCTAGGGGATAATCTATTCCTTGCCTCTTCCAGCTCCTGGTGGCCTCAGACATTCCTTGGCTTGTGGCCACATCACTCCAAGCTCTATGGTCACATTGCTACTTCCTCCACTTCTCTGGGAATCTTCTCTGTGTGTCTATTTTATGAGGATACATGTGACTGCTTATAAGACCTACCCACATAATCCAGGAGAAGTGCCTCCTCTCAAGATCCTTACCTTGATGACACCTTTTGCCACATGAGGTCATAGTCACAGGTAGCAGGGATTAGGATGTGGACATACCCTTGGGGGGCCACCACACTAGAAATTACCAGGTGAATCTCCACTCCTTCCCTGTCAGTTGTTAATTTTTTCCCCTGAGTATATCCCTTTGGATAGGACATTTGCGTTTAAAAGCAGGTCTGAAGTGCAGGTTTGAATCTCATCTATGGTCTCTCTATGGCCTTCTGGAAGAGTTACATGCACAAGCTCGGGAGTCACCCTGATGGGGTTTCTAATCTCAGCTCCTTCATTTGCCACCTAAGGGGACTTTGAAAAGATCAGTGTGCCCATTTTGCCAGACTGACTCCCCTAAAGCACAGTTCTGATGATGTCACATTCTCCCTTCAGAACTTTAGTGGCTCTTGGTACCCACCAAATGAACTACGCACCCCTTGCCTTGGCGTTCAAGGCCTCCTGAGCTTCCACAGCGCCCCTGCTGAGACCCTGCATCTCAGACATGTTCATCTCATGACAGTGTGGACTTACCTTGCTCTTTCCTGCTTCTCTGCCTTGCTCACACTATTCCCCCATGCAGAATCCCTTTTCCTCCTCATCAACACGTGTTGACATCCTTCTCCTCCGTCAGGGCCCAATCGAATGCCACCTCCTCCATGGCATCTTTTCATCTGGACAGAATCTCTTCTTCCATAACCCCCTTGGCCCTCTGCACCCCCTGTGCCATGTGCTGGGCCTGCCTCTCCCCTGGTCTCATCCTGCCCTGGTGAACCGCAGGCTCTCGCAGGAAGGAAATAAATGCACATCTTACACGCTGCCAGAAGATGAGTGTTCAGAGCTGGTTCTTAAGTTGAATTCATGTAGAAATAATAGAAACTCTGCCAGGCGCGGTGGCTCACGCCTGTAATCCTAGCTCTCCGGGAGGCCGAGGCGGGCGGATTGTTTGAGCTCAGGAGTT
>NW_012136969.1:533449-539639 GCF_000956105.1 Propithecus coquereli | reverse complement strand
TCTCAAAAAAAAAAAAAAAAGAAAAAGAAATAATAGAAACTCTACTAGAAGGATACTCAGTGGTCATGTGTTCAAAATCCCTCATTTTATGGGTGATGAAACTGAGACCTACACTGGGAAAGGACATGTTCTCCAGTCCAGCCTTTCAGGAATTTGAGGGGATTAGAAGAGAAGATTGAAAGCCCCAGTTTGGAGCCCCGTTAGCCTCTGGCTTGGAACTCTGTTCATTTGTAATGATGGCAGATGGCAAAGGGCATGTATTACATGGTGAAATTTGTTTGTTTTAAAGAGACACATACAATCTGGTTTCTTTCTCACTATGTTCTAGCTGTTACCAGCAAATTCCAACCCTAATCTCACACTTGGCTTGGTTAGAATGTTCTTTTAATTTCACCTTAATATACATGTATATTTTTAACCTTTCCTTACTCAGCTTTCAGCCAGAGCAAACTTCCAGATTCAAAGTTTTGGAGCTGTCTTTGAGAGTCCCACTTTAGCATGGGAAACACAGGCAGGAAAATGCAAGGTGCCTTATCTAGCAAACCCTGCCAGTCATGTAAAACCTCAGGAAGGCAAACCAGTCTCTGTCATCGTGTCTGTGTCGTCTGGCTCATCATGTCTGTGTCGTTTGTCCGGGTGTAAAAGGGTGAATCCGAGAGGCAGAGCAGAACACCTGTGGCCATTATGCAAACCGAGCCCCTTCCCAGCCCGGCGTGGCGTCTGCTCCTAATGTGCACACCTGTCGGCCACAGGTGAAAGCCCAGCAATGGAGGGCCCAGAACTCGGGCTCAGATAAGTTGACTGAGGCATTAGAAGGATTTTGTAATAAGCCTATTAATTCTGTTGGATTGCAATATCTTCCAACTCTACACAGCCAAGGCTAGCTGAGCTGTGGTTTGACATTTTACACGGCATTTTATGCTGCCTGGAAGCAGAGGTGCAGGTCTGCACAGAAAGGGCAAGCGCCAGAGATTTGGACTGCAAAGCCCAGGGCTTGGATTCTGGAGCAGTCACGTACCAACCGAAAGGGATCTTGGCCAAATCATGGAAGCCCCCTAAGGCTCAACTACCCCATCTGTGAAAGGGTCTCATCAGGACCACATTAGATTATGTATTTGACCCTGCATTTAGGCCATAAGATAATGTGCAATTGTTCCTGTTACTGCCAACTTGGGAGAAAAGGAAGAGCAAAATGTGGTGGTTGAGGGGAGGCCGTTTATCTGGATTTCCTCCATTCCATGAAGGTCGAAATCACCCATCCCTCATAACCTCAGTCCTTTGACTTATGTCTGACTGAGGGAAGGGACAGTCCCAGCACCTGGTGTGGGAGGAGCCTCCAGGGGAACCCAGGAAGACTTAGCTGTGGGGGGGGGTGCTGCTGGGGGCAAGAGGCCACTCCACTGACACTCAGGACCATCGTCTGAGACAGCCTGGACCTCTCTGCCTTCTATGAGGAACATCTTAATTACTCCTCTGGAACCCAGATATTTGAAACCACCATGATCTCTTGGAAGGCGGAGAGTCTGAAATTTGTTTTCTTTGTTTATATGTTTATTGAATATAAAAACGAATGCTAATACTCTTGCTAAAATATTAAGTCAATAAAGTAAGACAAAATGACAAAGTGGGATCTCAACTATGTAAAAACTGTATACACATAGAAGAAAAGACTTGCTGAAAATGTTAATGGTGATTGTATTTGAGAGAACAGATAATGGACTTTTTTGCTGCTTTTCTATATTTTCTGAAAACCTAAAAGGACTAGTCAATTACTCCTATAGTAAAAAAAAGACTCTATTCAGAAATATTTTAATGTCTCAGAGGGATAATCCATTTATATATTTTCTGAGAATTACATAAACTTCAATAAAATTAATGATATTAACAATACTTAAAAATCTGAAAATAAGGTATTTTATGAATATTAACAAAGATAGATACCAGGTCTGAGTCACTCAAAAGTGCAATACAGTGAAAGTGTATTACGATAAACTTCTTACACACTAAAAATATCTGGATCAGCAAAAAAGTATTCAGTTTCTGAAAATAGTACACTCATAATAAGGAATATTTGATATATTTGAAAGCACAGCACACATGTAAAAGAATTTGGGAAGCCTCTTGGGGTTTGTTGCAATAGAATTTAACCTGCATCTATTTAGGTTCAAAAACATTGTCAACCTTGTTCAAAGTCATAAACTGGAATTAATGGAGGAATATATTAATGTTTTAAAATATTGCAATTGTTCCTAATACACATATGTAATTGAAATATATGTTCCATAGCAGCACTAACCAAAATTAAGTTCCTTGGGACTGTCATTTGGTAAGAGATCTTGGATGTTACCTGAGAAAGGGTTCAGTGGTTAGAGACATTAAGTAAACCCTAGATTAAGATGTTCAACTGGCTCATCCTTGCACATCTTGGAGCCTCAAATATACTAATTTTCATTGTGAATCTCCAAAAGGAGTGTGCAATATTTAGCATTTGTTCAAAGCATTTGACCAGAAAATACATATTTTTTAATCTTCCACAAAGGAGGATTTCACATTGGGTTAGGCAGTGCCATAGGCATGTAAAGACTTTTTTTTTTTATCTTTTCAATTTTAGTTTTGAGGCCATGAAGCAGAGAGTTTGTTTATCTCTATTGTCACAAAAGGAGTATTTTGTGAATTTGAAGCCCGTGTTCAGATCACAATAAACCATTTACTAAGTCGTGTTACATGGAACCAAAGCCCAGTTCCCACTGTTGGGTTGAGTCTCATTCCAATGAGACACTAGAAAACCAGAAAGGACTTTTGAGCTTCATCACAGGTTCCATGCTTTGACCTCCTTTATAAAAAGGCTTAGGACTGACATGCAACCCTGCACCTCCCCCCTTCCCCCCAACACACAAACGCACACCCTTTGCTGGCATGCGAAGCGTGCTTAGAAAGGGGAGGAAAAACCCAAACCACAAAACCCCACATTCCTTTCAAGGGCTGTCTGTGTACACACCCTGGACCTTTGACTCCCTTTCTCTGGTGAATGGGGTTTTTCAAGGCTTTGTGTCAGGAGGGACTGTTAAGATGCAACTCCAACATGTCCTAGGCTTAGGATTTCAGCATTTACCCTCTAGGGACTCTGTTTTTTCATCTGAAAAATGGAGCTAATGAGCCCTGGAATCTGTCTAACCTCCCGAGATTGTTATAAGGATAAAACAGCCTCCCCTACTTTCTGGATCACTTAGTAAGTCAATCTTTGTCATCTCACCAAACGCAGGGCTTCTGTCCATTCTAAAGACAAATGACAAAGCTAATGACAAATGAAAAAAATGGTAATATTTCACAGGACGGTTAATATCCATAATGCATAAGGAGTTCTTATTTAAAAATTGAAAAGAAATAGGCCATTAAAAAAATTGGCAAAGCCAAGATATGGATTTATAAAAGAAGCAGCACAAAAGGTTAAAAACACAAAAACATATTTTTATTTTTATGCTCATCTTGAAATTTTGAAATTACTAGGTTATTAGACCTGTTCCTAGATGGTATTTTTTTAGTGTGTTAATAATAAAGCTCATATTTTACTATGTCATATTCTAAGACAGGGTCCACAGGCTTTATGAGAGGACTAGAGTCCCATGGCAAAGAATCCCTGAACTATAGGAATCTGGTCAAACGAAGTATGGCATATCCATAGAATGACAGGCAGTGCAGCCATTAAAATTGATGTTGTAGGTAAGGATGTAGAGCAACTGCAACTCTCCTATGCTGCAGGTGAGAATGTAAATTGGTGCAACCATTTTGGAGACTATTGGCATTTTCTCCTAAAGCTGAACATATGCATATCCCATGACCCAGCAGTTGCATTGCTAAGCACGTAAGCAACAGAAATGCATACATATGTTCACCAAAAGACATCCAAAGAATGTTCATAGTAGCTAAAATAGCCAAAACTTGGAAACAACCCACATGTCCATCAACAGTAGAATGAATAAATAAATAGTGATATATTTATACAAAGGAATACTATAATATATATGGCAATAGGAGTGAATGAACTGTTGCTATATGCAACAACATCAATGAATCTCATTCACATACTGTTGAGTGAAAGAATATGGGCATGAAAATAAATACTGTATAATTCTACCATAGTTCAAAAACCAGGCAAAACCAATTTTAGAAATTAGAAATCAGGATCATGTTACTTTTGAGGGGAGATGTGACAGAGAGGATCCAAAAGATTTTGGAGGATGCCAGTGATGTTCCCTTATTTTATATTGGTGATGCACATAGAAGTAGAGTCCATTTGTGAAAACACTTTGAGCTTTACACTTAGGATTTTTGCATGTTTCTGTTTTTATGCTCTACTTTGATCACAAGCCTTCTTAAAATGATGTTGTAGAAGCATTTTAATGACATGGAAAGATATTTCATGTTGTCATGTTATGTTAAAAATACAGGTTACTATTGGTACAAATTGTGTGTGTAGTATACTTCCATTTTTTTTCTCTTAAGGATCATCATACATATTTGTTTTTAAACGCGTGACATAAGTTTAGGAGGATATCTAAGTAACTGATGGAAGTGATTGCTTCTGGAGAGCGAGACTGGGAGATACATTTAATTTTTACCTTATGCCCTTTTGTATCTTTTGAAGTTTTAACTGTGTATATATATTGCCAATTCAATAAATAAATTAGTTTACAAAATAGTATGATCTCATTTTTGTGACAATAAAGAACTGGTATTATTATATCAATATAAAATGATAATTATGTTTACCTCTAGGTAATGGTTTTTATTTCCTTTTAAAAAAAATCAGTATTTTTTCAGTCTTCTAGTGTGGACGTGTATTTCTTTTGAGAATGAGAAAAGTCATTATAACTTTTTTGCAATTCAATTTTTCCATCGGTCTTATTGTGGTGTAATTTGCATAGGGTAAAATGCACTGATTTTTAAGTGCACAGTTCAATGAGTTTTACAAAGGTATGTTCATCCATGTCATCGCCCAATCAATCCAGACCAAGAATGTTTGCATCCCCTAGAAAGTTCCTTTGCATCCCTTTGCAGTCAACCTTCCTCTTGCCCAAGACCTAATTTCTATCACCATAGCTTAGTTTCATCCGCCCTAGAACTTCAAAGAAATGGAAATTATACAGTATGTACTCTTTTTATGTCTGGCCTCTTTCCCTCAATATAATGCTTTTGAGATTTATGTTTTTGTGTCTATCAGTTCATTATAACTTTTTTTAAATGAAGAGTGACGTCTTAAGTGACTGCTTTCCGATCACCATCCGCACAGAAAATAATCCTCCGCCGTCTCTCCCAGCCTGTCCGCCGCAGGGGGGAGTGATCTTCCAACCCTCACAAGCTGGGAGGAGAGACAACACCCCCGCCCCATCCTGGCCTGCCTCCTCCTCCGGCGGCAGCGCCAGTCTCAGGTGAGAGCCACCCTGCTCGTTGCCATTGTTCTGCGAGTGACAGCCTCGGGGGCAAATGGAAAGCCGTCAACCTGAGGGCTGTCAACGGCAGACAAGAATTCCTTTCTTTGTCAGGCTGGGTGGTCTCCGTGGCTTCAGCGTCGACCTGCACAAAAGATGATAAGCATCGTGTGCACTCGCAGGAAAACATCGCCACCACCCAACGACTCTAACCGCACTCCTTTGTAAGGCCAGGATTAGCCTGTACGTGGCTTCCCTCGGCTGTGTTTAAATCATCAAATCCCGGCCCCAGCGAGGGCATCCAGAGGTCGGTCGTTAGTCCATGTCCCCCAACCCCGACCCACACCACCTGCGTGCTTCATGACATCTGTTTGTCCCAGAATCCTACAGACAGCTGGAAGGTCTCTTAGAGATCCACTGGCCCGTCCTCTCGGGCTACAAGAGGGGGGGTCCAGACACAGGCTGTGACTTGCCCAAGGTCACACAGCACAAGGACTAGGGCAAGGACAAGAACCCACGTTCTACAAACCTTCCTCTTGAGAGGTACTCTTTCCACTACTCCAAGCTGCTTTTAAAAATAAATGCCCCCCGTAGTACAATGTAAAGTGTAATTTCTAACTTTCCAATAAAAAGGAGGGGAGAGAAAGAGAGAGAGAGAGAGAGAGAGAGAGAGAGAGAGAGAGAGAGAGAGAGAGAGAGAGAGAGAGAGAGAAGAGAGCAGAGAGCTCTTTTTTCCCTTTGTGTCTCCATTGCTTAGCTAA
>NW_012136969.1:517694-533399 GCF_000956105.1 Propithecus coquereli | reverse complement strand
AGAGAGAGAGAGAAACTGCATACTCCCGGGACCTCCTGCAGTCTGCGTAAAGGCCGCCTCTGTGACCAGGACACCGGAGGCCGGTTTCATTTATAGAATAGTTTGGTGCCCTCTACTGGCTGACCGTAACAACAACACTCACTACCCTTTCCAGGACATCTACAGCGCAGGAAGGACATTCAGCCTGCACCATTATTTCTGAGTTTGGATCCAAAGAACAGGCCTGAAGAGTAGGCAGTTTTGTCCCCATCTTATATATGAGGAAATAGAATCTCATAGATATTAAATAATCTGCCCAAACTGACCAAGCCTGGATTCAAACTCAGCCCTGTGGGACTACACGTTCCTTCCACTCCTCTGTGTCAATAGTGCGCGTCACGATGCCATGCAGTGGGTGTTAACACCCCTACTGAACACACAGAGAGGCCTAGGCTGGGACAACAGTGACTCGATCAGGGCCACAAGTCCAGTGAACTATGTGCTCGTTGTTCACGGTGCCAGGCTGCTGCCCACACGGAGAGCCGCCTGCCAAGTCCGCAAGGGAACGCCTTCCCTGGGGCAGCTTTCATCCTGAAGAGGAATCGGGAGGTTGCAGTGTTCCCACTCAGGGAACCCAGGGTATCTCTGGGCCTCTCTCTGTGCCCAGCCGTAGGGGAGAAGGATGCTCCCTCTCTGTCCCAGACATGGGTGAGGGGAAGGCTCCAAGGAACTCAGAGATGAAAAAAACACATTTTCTACTCATGAGGAACTCGTACCCATGGATTCAACAGATGCTGTGCAACTGAGCCCTGGGGGTGAATGAATGAGTGAATCAATGAATGCATGAGTGGCCCAGAGACTAAGGTGAGGACTAACGCAGAGGCTGTGCAGGTTAGGGGTGGTTGGGCATGCGTACTATAAAGAGATTGGTTTCTATTTAAACAGAGGGATCCGTTTCTGTTAGTCACAGATAGAGAAGGCTGCTCCCATGGGAGTGAGCTCCACATCCCAGGGATGTGCAAGCGGAGTTAAGAAGAGCACAGTGGAGTTGTGGCAAAGGGGTTTCAAGCCTATGTATGTTTTTTAAACATTGGCATCAACATTTAGAAATTGGAAGATTTCACATAAAAACCCAGATTTTTAGCTCCTCTTTGACAGAGGGGAAGACTTGGCCTGGTGGGCCTGTTGCAGCCGTTCATCGCTGCCCCTCGCCTCCTTATTTCCCCCCCAGCACTGAGCAGTGTATCAGAGAGACATCTGCACTCCCGTGTTCATTGCAGCACTATTCACAATGGCTCTTCCCTCCCCATCCTGGCCACATGGACGGCTCTCTAATTCCCTGGGCAGTGTCCAGAACTGGACACAAGCTCCAGATGTGGCCCGAGCAGCCCCAAAACAGTGGGACACTGCTTTTGTTCTCATTACCTCTGGTTACATCACCTCTTTTTAGCAGTTATGTCACACTGTTGGTTCCCACTCAGTTTGTGGCCTTCAGATTATGCCATGAGCCCTTCTCAAGAGAGGTCTTCCCCTACCTAAACTGAAAACCATAGACATTGAAGGTTGACCATGGTCCTGGAGGTCATCGAAGGCAGCCTCCCACACCTGCAGAAAGGGACTCTTTCATCAAATACCCTTACAGACATTTTGAACCAAAGGAGGAATTTTATATTCGACTCATTGTTCCATTTATCCAAGAATGGATCTTGATTTTAATCCTCCTTTCCAGTTTTATGTCATTCATAAATTTGATTAGGACAATATCTATATTTTCATATATATTGGTATTACATACTGGTTATGCATTCTGTTTACCAAGGTAACTCATAATCATTGTAGAAAATTTAGAAAATACAGATTGTGCAAAGAAAACAATTAAAATCCCTGGGATATGTAAAATATATAAAGAACACTTACAATTCAATAATAAAAAGACAAATAACCCAATTTAAAAATGGACAAGAGACTTTAATAGACATGTCTCCAAAGATATACCAATGGTCAATATACACATGAAAAAATGCTCAACATCAGTAATCATTAGGAAATTGCAAATCAAAACCACAATGAGATACCACTTCTTATCCATGGAATGGCTATAATCAAAAAGAAGATAATAAGTGTTGACAAAGATGTGGAGAAATTGGAACCCTCATAAACTGCTGGTGGGAATGCAAAGTGCAGTCACATTGAAAAACAGTCTGGCAGTTCCTCAGAATATTAAATATAGAGTTACCATGCCCCAGAAATTCCACTCCTAGTTCTATACCCAATTAAAATGATAATATACATCCACACAAATACTTGTACATGTGTCAGAATCCCGGATTTCAGCACCACAGATGGCAGGGTGGAAGCCTGCCCTCGGTTCTTGGGGTTCTCTTGGCCAAAGAATGACCAGACACACCACAGTGTCAAGTCCAGACTATTATCCCGGTCCTCTGACTCCTTTCTTGGAAAAACCAGCAAGGCCAATATGACGGAGTAACCTCAGGGAGGGAGCAGTTTCACAAGAGCAGCTCTTTATTGTAGAATAAAACAGGTCTGTCTCCGTGAGTGGAGAGAGACCAACTCACTCACTGACCCACTCACTTTCTGACTTCTTGGATTATTTCCTTTTATTAGCCCAGTCTGGAGGAGGGCTCTTGGGAGGTGTAGGATGTTATCAAATGATCAACAGGTGTCCTCAAAATTCCATCTATGAGCTCCCTCTAAGAAAGCCCACCTGGGGTGGGGGTAAACAGCAATGCAGATTCAAGCTCATGGCATATTAATTACCCTTAGGTTACTCTAAGTCACTTTCTAAATCTTATTATGCCTGGGCTGGGGAATTCCTAGATTGATAAAACATTCCCTCCTTCCCCAGTTGTAGCAGTTGTTCGGGATAGGATTAAGGGTGGGGCATCACAAAAATGGAGTGCCTGCCCTTATCCTTCTTCCCAGGTAGAGCAAGTGCTCAAAACAGCACCAAAACAGGGAACCCCTGTCCTGAGAAGAGCCAGAGATCCTAACTAGCTACCTAACACATGAACATTTATAGCAGCATTATTCATAACAGCCAAAAAGTAAAAACAACTCAAAGTCCATCAATAGATGAATGGATAAATAATATGTGGTATACCCACATAATGGAATGTTATTTGTCAGTAAAAAAAAATGAAATATCAATATATACTACAAAAGCGGTCTCCAAACTTTTTTGGCACCAGGGACCGGTTTCATGGAAGACAATTTTCCATGGACTGCTCACCTCCCACTCACCACAGATGGGGGCGGAGTGGTGGGAGGTGGAGCTCAGGCGGTGATTTGGGTGATGGGGAGCCGCGGTAAATACAGATGAAGCTTTGCTCACTTGCCCACCACTCGCCTCCTGCTGTGTGGCCCTGTTCCTAACAGGCCATGGACCAGTACCCCTCTGAGGCCCAAGGGTTGAGGACTGCAGTACTACAACACATATCAATCTTGAAAACATCATGCTAAGTGAAAGAAGCCACACACAAAAGGCTATGTATTGTGTGATTCAATTGATATGAAAAGTCCAGAATAGTCAAATTTATAGAAACGAAAAGCAGATCAGTGGTTGCCCAGGGCTGAGAAGGTTTGAGGGGAAGTGGGGGAGTGACTTCTAAGGGTATAGGGTTTGTTTCTGGGGTGACAAACATGTTCTAAAATTCATTATGATGATGATTGCATAATTCTGTGACTATAATGAAAATGATTGAATTGTGCACTTTAAAACGAGTGCATTGTATGGTACATGAATTAAATCTCAACAAAGCTGGGAGACACTACCTTTCATGAGTACTCTGTGTTGTGTGCTCATTGACTAATGGTGGATGCAGTGTCAATCACCAGTATTGGCTGGATGTGAGTCAACTCTGGGCAGCTCCTCTGCTAGTCCCTGGATGTAAAGCATCGTGCATCATCCAGGGGAAAAAAGGGACTGGACTTGGTGGCACGTGCCTGTAGTTCCAGGTACTCAGGAGGCTGAGGCAGGAAGATCTCTTGAGGCCAGGAGTTCAAGATTACAGTGAGCTATGATTGCGCTGCTGCACTCTAGCCCAGATGACAGAGCGAGACACTATCTCTAAAAATAAATAAACAAACATTAAAAAAATAAGGCATCACCATAATTATAATACAGGATGGAAGGTTGGAGATGGGGGTGCTTGGAAGATGGGAGTGAGTAGTAAGGGATAGGTCTCAGAGGAGGGAAGAGGTTGCTTCCAGCCGAAACATTGAACAAAGGCTTCAAGGAGAGGGAAATTGTATCCGATCAGGTAAGATTGTGACAGGTGGCCATGGATGTGACCAGAAGGAGTACAGATTAAATTTTAAGTTCCTTGAGAGGAGGACCATGACTAATTCATTGCTGTATTCCTGGTCCTTGGCATAAGACCTGGCTTGGAGTAAGTGTGTAGTAAAGTTTGCTGAATGAATGGACAAATGAAAGAATGAGTGAAGGTATGAACAAAGGAATTGTAGGGAGAAAAACCAGCATGAGCCAAGCACAGAAGCAGAGGGGTGCAGTACAGGTCTAGAAAATTTGTCCAGTTTGGCTAAAGCATGAAGTTCAGGATGAAGATTCATGGAAGGAAAGTCCCCCAAAGGGCTGCTAGAACCAGGTGATGAAAACTTAGAATTACCTGCAACTGGGAATCAATAAATCAGTTTTGTAGCAGAGGAATGGCAGGGCCAAAGCTGTATTTGAGAAACATGAAGCTGTGAGCTCATATAGAAGACAGATTAGAGGCATCAGCATGGAGTCTGGGAGACCAGGTTAGAGGCTGTTCAGGTAAGAATTGGTGGGGGTTGAACTCGGCCAGTTCTGGTGGGTCCAAAGAAGGGACTGAGGCCAGGGACACTCATCCACTTTTCCAGGCATTATAAAAACTATAAAAATAAGTGCTTCTGGTGATAAATATTTTAGTTATTCAACAGAGCTATAGCTATTAGAGGGTGCACTCGCCAATAAAATATAAGTGGTTTGTGGTTTGAAGCTACAACCACACTTGGTATAAAGGCAATTGAAAGGAAAACCCCAATCGAGGCAATAAGAGAACAGGAAACCACAAGTGCATAACCCATTGTGTGGACTGGAGTCCATCCACATAATAGGTGAGCCCTGGACCACGTTCATCCTCCCTTGGTCCCACCCAAGATGGGCAATGTTAATTCCAGGACCAGGCTCTAGGCAGAGAGACAGCCTTCTTTGTTGGTCAGCCTCGTCAGGTGTTGACAAGAACCTGGTTTCTGATCCCAGCTCTGCACTAACCCATGCAGGACCAGCACTAGTAGAGGAAGTAAGAGGAAGACTTGTAATTTAGAGACTTATAATTTGGTGCTTGAGAATATTGACACTGGAGCTGGACTGTGTGTGCTTGAACCCAGCTCTAGCACTTCTTACCTGTATGACCTTGAACAAGTTACTTACAGTCTCTGTGATTTAGTGGTCTCACCTATAAACTGAGGCTAGTGAATATTCTCACTGAGAAGTTTTGAAGATTAGATTAATTAATACATTTTAAATGCTTAAAAACCACCTAGTATAGAGTAAGCCCCATACAAGTTTTTGTTATTATTGTTATTATTACAATAAATAGTGGCCAAAGCTAGACAACACTGGAATAGGCTGTTCTAAAGTAGAGTGTTCCCTGTCATCCCAGGTGCATAAGCAGAGATGTCATTGTAGGGTTCAGCTTTGGACCTTGAGTTTTCAGTGCTGGAGAGACATGCAACTGGTTTTATTCACTATCATTCCTTCGATTTATTTAATTCCACAAACATTTGCTGGGCAGCTACTCTGTGCCAGATACTATGCTAAGCCCTGGAGATACTAGGATCAATCAGACAGGCTTAGCTCTCCAGGACCTGGTAATCCATGAGGATGGCAGGAGCTATCACTTCCGTGCCCACAACACCAACACATAGGAAGTTCAGAGGCAGCCAGAGAGGGAGTCAGGGCAGACTTCCTGGAAGAGGCAATGAAAACCAAGGTCCTCTGGCCATATTTGGGACCTGGGGGATGCAGAGTAGGGAAGACCTGGCTTTGCTGCTCTGTGAGTGATGAAGGATTTTGACTTCCAGAACTGATAGTCATTTTTTTTCCTAGGCCCTGTCCTTAGTTGACTCATTAAGACCCTCCCACTCCTTACTGCTTTTGGAAAGACAATTCCCGTGAGTACTCAAAATGTTCCCTAAATCTTTCTGAACACACATTTTGTTGATCGAAGCTCCACTATGATGTTTTTGTCTCAATCCCTTTATCTTTTGGTTCAGGGAGGTTGAAATCTAAGTTTCTCCAGAAGGAGGTTTTGTCTGGTCAATTGTAGTGAAAAGAGACCACATTTCCTGGATTACTAAATCAATACAGCCTAAGGCAACAGGATCGGGCATAATTTCTGTGTTGTTCCTCCTTCTCTCCAGAAAGGTTCCCCTCTTGGCATGTTTCTTCCCACAGATGTTCCCCTATTGTGAATTGATGCCAGTGATGTTCAAAGTGACCACATTAAGGGGTAAAGCCCCAGGGAATCAGGGGAAAAATAAAAAAGAAAGCCACACACAGGTACTATGTACTAGAAAAAGACAAATGTGTTCACACTCTGTCATGGGCGTGAGTAATCCCAGTAACGCACTTAGAGAGGAAGCCCTGTCAGGAAACCCCACCAAGTTTCTCGTTCCTCATCCATTCTTTTTTTTTTTTTTTTTTTTGAGACAGAGTCTCACCGTGTTGCCCGGGCTAGAGTGCCGTGGCGTCATCCTAGCTCACAGCAACCTCAAACTCCTGGGCTCAAGCGATCCTCCTGCCTCAGCCTCTCGAGTAGCTGGGACTACAGGCATGTGCCACCATGCCTGGCTAATTTTTTCTATATATTTTTAGTTGTCCAATTAATGTCTTTCTAATTTTAGTAGAGACGGGGTCTCGCTCTTGCTCAGGCTGGTTTCGAACTCCTGAGCTCAAACAATCCGCCCGCCTCGGCCTCCCAGACCTCGTCCATTCTTATCTGCCTGCTCCTTGTTAGGCTTCAGTTAGGGCTTTCAATTCTTTCCATGCTTTGTTAAGTAACTCTCTTTTAGCCAGGATCACAGTTGGTCTGGGAGACGAGAGAGGTACCAAGCAGGAAGACAGATATAGTCACAGATTTGCCCCGAGACTGAGACCTGGGAGAGGCAAGAACACGTTCACTGGTCTATGTTCCTTGCCTGTTTTTCTTTTGTGCCCCCACCAAAATGACTCATGTGCTTTGCTTTGGGCAAGCCCTACAGCCTCTGTCACTCCGTGGGACATGCAGATCAGGGCACGCACTCTTCCTTTCTCTAAAGAAGGAGTCTCATTTTAGCTTGGTTGAGGCGTCAGCTAACAATTCAGACCCAGGTACACGAAACTTGCTAACAAAGGTCAGTACACCAAAGAAGAGGGAGTTACCGGCAAAAGAAGGCCACAAGTTGTGAAGAGTTACAAAACACCAGGGCCTGAACAGCATCTCAGCTATGGGCCACATCCTCCAGCATTCAGGCTTGGAATGCTTTGTTGGGGAGGTGGATCTGGGAACTAATTATTCTTAAAAGGTCACTTCGGGGGAAATTGTTACCTTTTCCTCCAGAAATACTTCACAGCCTCAGAGGCTCAGAGCCGGAGTCTGTAGAGGTCATCTAGAGTGCTGGCTCTCAAAGTTTGCTGCCCGTTAGAATTACTGGAGGGAGGGAGGGGTCTTTACAGAATCTTGGCACTCAGATCCCACCTCTGACCCATGACATCAGAATCTCTGGGCGTGGGGCCTAAGTACCAGTGTTTTTAAACTCTTCAGGTGCTTTCAATATTCAGCTAAGTTTGGGAACCTGCGATCTGACCCGTACTATTCAATGTGTGGTCTGTAGTGCTGCAGCACCACCAGGGGGCGCGTTAGAAATGCACATTCTCGGGTCTTACCATATACCTACCGAATCAGAATATGCATTTCAACAAGGTCAGCAAGAGACTTGTACGTGCATTAAAATTCAATTTTTACTTTTCTTGAAAGATTGGACAATTTGGCAACAACAGGCCAAATTCTCTCTGAAACTACCAGCTGGCATTGTGTAGTAGCTGCTCCCTTAAAGAGGAACCTCCAGGAGCCAGTTTGCCTGAGTTCTACACTTGGCTAGGTTCATTCACTTCCATTGCTTTCCTGAGCCTACTCAGAATTCGAGGGTTTTAAAAAAATTGTGGTGAAATACACATAAAATAAAATTTACCATTAGTGACCTGTAATATACTCACAATGTTGTGCAATCATCACCATTACCTAGTTCCAGAACATTTTCATCATCTCAAAAGGAAACCCCCTATCTATGAAGCAGTCACTCCCCATTTTCCCCTCCTCTCAGCCCCTGGCAGCCACTAATCTGGGAATCTTCCTGGGTTTGCTTAGTCTGAATATTTCATAAATGGAATCATACAATATGTGGCCTTTTGTGCCTGGCTTCTTTCATTTAGTGTAATGTTTTCAAGGTTCATTCAAGTTGTAGCATGCATCTGTACTCCATTCTTTTTTATGGCTGAATAATATTCCTTTGTAGGGTTATACTGCATTTTGTTTATCCATTCATCAGTTGATGGACACTTGGGTTGTTTCCAGCTTTTGGTTATTGTAAATAGTGCTGCTGTGAACATTCATGTGCAAGTTTTTGTTTGAACACCTGTTTCTAGTTCTTTGGGAATATACCCATGAGTGGAATTGCTGACTCATATGGTAATCCCACATTTAACTTTTTGGGGAACAAACTGTTTTCCACAGCAGTTGCATTAATTTACATTCTCACCAACAATGTATTAATATGAAGGTTGCAATTCCTCCACATTCTCACCAACCCTAGTTATTTTCCACTTTTTTTTAAACTCTAGCTATCCAGTGGGTGTGAGATGGTATCTCACTGTGTCTTTGATTTGCATTTCCCTAATGACTAATGACGAATATCTTTTCATGTGCTTGTTGGCACACATCTTCTTTGAAAAATTGTCTAAGTCCTTTGGTCATTTTAAAATTATGTTGTTTGTCTTTTTGTTGTTAAATGGAAAGTGTTCATTATATCTTGTGGACACTGACTCATCAGATACCTGATTGGTAAATATTTTCTCCCATTCTGTGGGATTTTTCACTTTCTTGATATTGTTCTTTGATGTACAAAAGTTTTTAATTTTAATGAAGCCCAATTTATTTATGTTTTCTTTTGATGTCTGTGCTGTTGGTGTCTTGGAATTTGAGATATTTCACCTAGACAAGAACGATGGATAGGGAGAAAGAGAGATCTGAGGGGGAAGGAGGTGGGGATGGCATGAGGTTTCAATCTCCAGTTCAACCAGAGGATGGCAACATGTATCTGCTTTATACAAGGTTCTGCGGTTTTATGCACATGTGATCAACAGATGAAAATGACTGGATTGTGCTTCTCAAACTTTAACTACTGAATATTAGTGGGAAACTTCAGTGTGTCAGGTTGGTCTTTCTAAAAACTAGTCCTAAATGGTATATGTAGTAATTAGAATTTAATGTTTTCTGGTTTCAATTAAGTTTTATTTGTAACAAAGCAAAAGCATACATTTTTGGAAAGGATGTGATACTTCTTTTGCTCTACTTGCCACACTTTCAGGAAGTCAGGATATTTGGCCCAAAGGAAAACCTGCTGTCTACCTGGCAGCAGCTCATCCATGCTGAGGGAATATTCCATGGAAAAGATAGCCAACTTCCTGCTTATCAGTCTTGGACCATATGCTGCATTTGCCTGAGGTCACACAGCACATAAGTGAGAGTTTAACAAATTGACTGCTGCACTAGAAAAAAAATTTTTCTTTGGGACCATGGTGTTTTATTATGAAAATAGAATAAAAACTTTAAAAACAAAACGATCCTTTCTAATTTAATGAAAAATTTGTTGTATTTTATTGTTTTCTGTGCGTGAGTTACAGCAACTTGAAAAATAGTTCACATGGCTCCCAAGATGAAGAGACCTGAGTTACATATGCTTCATGAGGTCCTGGGCTCAAAATTAGCGTCAGTTAAATACAACTCCCAGGGCAGTTAATGTGTTAAACACATAACATGTCTTCTCATTTCAAATCTAGGTCACGTGTCCAAAATATAATCAGATCAATTATCTATTGGTCTCTGTGATTGGCACTACTACTACTAGCTGCTCTCATTTTTTGAAGCTTTCTATGCCTGACATTGTGCTGGCACATCTCATCTTCCCAATGACTTAGGAAGTGGTTCCATAATCATTCTCATTTTACCACTGAAGAAACTGAACTCAAGGTAAATAACTTGCCCAAGGTCACACAGATTTTGTGAGAGGTAGGGACTTAACCCGCGTCTGACTCCAAAGCCCATATTCTGAACTACCAAGTGAAACATTCTAAAGACAACCAGGTTCTGAAAAATGAGCTGAGTACCAACCCTCCTCCCAGGTTGAAGGTGAGCAGACAGGTAGGTAGCCCCGCCTTCCGCGCATGCTCAGACTCCGCCCCTTCCCTTTCACCCCGCCCCCTTAGCTGCGCAGGCGTGCTCACTCCCGGAGGCCGCTCGGCGCTGGGAGCACAAAGGCGGGGCTGGTGACGCGACCCAGCCCAGGACAGGCTTCGGCGCGCAGTGCGCGTGCGCGGAGCAAAGGGCTGCCGTCCTTTAAGGGGGTTGGAGATGGCGGCGGCCGAGGGGTCCTCGCTGGAGCCAGCCGCTTCAGAACAACCCGCTGAGCTGCCTGCCTCGGTGCGGGCGAGCATCGAGCGGAAGCGGCAGCGGGCGCTGATGCTGCGCCAGGCCCGGCTGGCTGCCCGGCCCTACCCGGCGACGGCGGCTGCGGCTACTGGAGGTTTGGGCCCCGGCGGCGCCTGCCCCTTCCCTCTCCCGGTCTCCCTAGTCCCCAGACGGGCTTGCGCGGGCTGAGTCCCGGGTCCCGGCAGGGAATCCACCCGGCGGGCCTTGTCGAAGAATCCTGTCCACGACCGCAGAGAGATTCTGCGGTAGAACCCAGGCCTCCTGAATCCCGGCCCCGGGCTCTGCTCACTGCGCCTCGGCTGCCCAGATTGGGTTTTGCGCTTGGGGATGCGGCCACCCACGCCGGGAGGTGCCAGCCCGTGCCTGTCAGCGCCTCAGCGCTCCCAGAAAGAGGAATTAGGCTAGGTCGTGATTCTGGCCTACGTATCTAGGACTAGTTGATGAAAGGGGCGCGTTTCAGTGTTTGTTAAGGAAGAACTTTCAACAGGTGGAGTTGCCAAAAGTGGAAGGGTTTACTTTTAGACTTAGCGAGCTTCCCATTACTAGAAGTGCTCAAATCGAGACTGGAGGTATCTTTACTGGCATGGAATAGATGACATTCAAATATCAGATGAAGGGACTGGATAGTAAACCTTTAAGATTCCTTCTAATCCGTAGATTCCATGAGTCTATATTCTTGGATATGTGACCTGCTACGATTTCTTGGCAAAAAGTAGATACCCAAAACATATTTATTGATTGAAGTAAATTAAGGGCTGATCGATCATTGCAAATTGTTCTCTTATAGAAGAATTCACCCCTGGGGTCAATAATAATACTCTTTCCTTGGGTACCTAAAATATAGTGTGATTGACAAGGCAATTCTTCAGCACTACCTCTAACATGAAGTACTTGTGTTCCTGAGTCTATCCTATACTGTATGAATAGATGAGCACAGTCTAGAGCTGTGTTATCTACTACCCCTTTTTATCAGCCAGAGGTAGGAAGAGTGAGAAGAGTCTGGGGCTGGCTGCATGTCTTGATATTCATGCTGACAGCTAAACTGCAAATTCCAGCCACTTGTAATGGTTCTGATCTCATCCTTTCTGCTTTCTAGTGGTTTTCTTTTGTTCCTTTCTCAACTTGAGGCATTCTACAGTCAGGACAAAAAGTTGTTCATTTGTACTAATTAATTCGTATTCATGATTCCATAAAGGTTTCTAGATATGTACTGCATGGCTGTGGAACAGAAAGTGAAAAACAGCAAAAACTGAAGTTAAACTTCTGATTATAGAAAGCAAGGTAGAATTGATATTCTGTAAGATTTCTTATGTAATTACCCAAGAACTGAACTGTGTTGTAGCATTGGCTACAATCCACCATGTTTCAAGAGTTATATAAGTGCTGGGATTTTTATCTTTACAGTACTTTTATTTCGGTGTACTGTACACTTTTCATTTTCTGTGTTATGGCATGTGCCTTGAAAAAGACTGAAAAAAACTTGCCTAGAATGTGGTGCTAAGAGTGATGCTAAGGTCCTGAGGAAGCAGCAAGAGATAGCAGCAGAGAGAAATTGGGCTTTGCTTTGCGCATGATTTATTAGCATTGTTCAGGATCCCGCTCAAGTCATGGCGTTGAGTACTCCAGCTTTCCCTCTTCTTAATTCTCATTGCACTTACGGTCCATTCATTTGCCACGCTACTATTTCATGAAGTCAAAATCATATGTTCTTGTATGTTCATCTATTTCTATTCATCCAGTAGATACTCATGGAATGCTTATTATTTCTCAGAATTACAGAGATAAAGGCACTCAGTCCAATGAAACGATGTAGAGAGATAAACAGGCAATATAGTATAGGGTGAGAATTGCCATTAACAATGGAAACAAGGGTTATAATTTAATCCTTTCATTTAATAGAGGAAGAAATTGAAGCCAGAGAATGGGAATGACTTAAGCAAAATAATACATATTAAATTTGTCTTTTTTAAGATTGAGGTATAACATACATTAATATGTAAAATATACTGATCTGAATTTTGCCTGTGTAAATGCTGATGTAAACACCATAGTGATCAAGATACAAACATTTCCAGAACTTTGGAAGTGTTCTTTTTTTTTTTTTTTTCTGTAGAGCACAGGGTCTAATAAAACACATGCAGAAGGGTGAGTTACACAACCGAGGGAGAAGGTGGGGCACAATGTGAACATGTCCCAGTCCCCTTCACCTCGTGCACATGTGACCCACGTTTCCAAGGTGCACCCAGGCCAGGCGGGCTGGAAGTTTTCTTGTTGCTACTTCCTAGTCAATGTGCACATCACTCCCCCTCAGAAGTAACTACTATTCTGAACATTTGGTTAGTATTATCTGTTTTTGAACTTAATATAAATGGAATCACACAAGTTTGGCTTTTTGCTCAACATAGTATCTGAGAGGTTCATGCATTTTGTTGCATGTGTTGGTAGTTTGTTCACTTGTATGTTACATAGTATTCTTTTGTAGTCTACAATTTTTCCATTTTCCTTTTAATGGATATTTGGGTTATTTCCAGTTTGGGGCTATTATGAATAAAACCTCTGTGAGCATTCTTGTATATGTCTTTTGATAGACATACACACTTATTTCTATTGTGTATATGCCTAGAGATGGAATTGCTGGGTCATTGGGGAGGTGTATGTTAAGCTTTAGTAGATATTGCCTAACTGATTATATCAATTTGCAGTCTCACCAGCAATGTATGACAATACTGGTTGTTCTATATATTCACTGTTTGGTATTACCAGTCTTTTTCATTTTAGACATTCTTGGGAGAGTGTAGTGATACTATGGTTTTAATTTGTATTTTCCCAGTGATTAATGATGACGAGAACCTTTTCGTGTGCTTATTGGCCATTTGGATATCCTCATTTGTGAAGTGCCTATTAGATCTTTTGACTATTTTTTTAGGTTGGGTTATTTGTCTTTTGCTGATTTACAGGATTTTATTATATAGTGAGGATATGAGTCCTTTGTCAGATGTACATACATTAGTCCTCCCTTATCTGCGGTTTCACTTTCTGTGGTTTAACTTACCTGTGGTCAACCATGGCTCAAAATATTAAATGGAAAATTCCAGAAACAAGCAATTCATCAATTTTAAATTGAACACTGTTCTGAGTATTGTGATAAAATCTCAAGCTGTCCTGCTCCATTCCTGCCTGGATGTGAATCATCTCCTCATCTAGCATGTCCCATCTGAGTTATCAGATCAAAAAAACATAGCGTATATAAGGCTCAGTACTATCAGAGGTTTCAGGCATCCACTGAGGGTCTTGGATATCCCCCGCAGATAAGGGGAGACAACTGTATTGCAAGTATCTCCTTACAGTTTGTGTTCTGTCTTTTCATTCTCATAGTGGTGTATTGATGAATAGAAGTTCTTAATTTAATCAAGTCCAGTTTAGCATTTTTCTTTTATGGTTAGTATTTTTTGTGTCCTGTTTAAGAAACTTGGGCTACTCCAAATTCATGAAATTATTCTCCTTTGTTTTCTTCTAGAAGTTTTATTGTTTTACTTTTTACATTGAAGACAATGATCCTTTTTTTTAATTTCAAAGAATTTAGGGGCACCATTGTTTTTTGTTATATGGATAAATTGTATCATGCAGAAGTCAGGGCTTTCAGTGTACCCATCACCACAATAGTGTACATTGTACTCGATAGGTAGATTTTTATCCCTCAACCCCTCCTACCCTTCCCCCTTCTTAGTTTCCAATGTTCATTACAAATCTTTATGACCATATATATCCTTCGTTTAGCTCCCACTTATAAGTGAGAACATGTGGTATCTGTGTTTCCATTCCTGAAATACTTCACCTAGGATAATGGTCTCCAGTTCCATCCAAGTTGCGACAAAAGACATTATTTCATTCCTTTTTATGGCTAAGTAGTATTCCATGGTATATACATACTACATTTCCTTTATCCACTCGTCAGCTGATGGGCATTTAGGTTGATCCATATTTTTGCAATGGTGAATTGTGCTGTGATAAACACTTTGGTACAGGTGTCTTTCTGATAAAATGACTTCTTTTGGGTAGATAGCCAGTAGTGGGATTGCTGGATCAAATGGTACATCTACTTCTTTAGTTCCTTGAGGAATCTCCTTACTGCTTTCCACAGTGATTGTACAAGTTTACATTCCCACCAACAGTGTATAAGCGTTCCCTTTTTAGCACAACCACACCAACATCTATTGTATTTTCACTTTTTAATAATGGCAATTCTGACGTGGCTAAGGCGGTATCTCATTGTGGATTTAATTTGGATTTCCCTGATAATTAGTGATGTTGAGCATTTTTTCATATGTTTGCTGGCCATTTGTCTATCTTCTTTTGAGAAAAATCATCATGTCTTTTGCCCACTTTTTTATGGGGTTATTTGGTTTTTTTCTTGCTGATTTGTTTGAGTTCTTTGTAGATTCTGGGTATTAGCCATTCATTGGATGTATAGTCTGCAAATATTTTCTCCCATTCTATAGGTTGTCCATTTACTCTGTTGATTATTTCCTTTGCTGTGCAGAAACTTTTTAGTTTAATTAAGTTCCATTTATTTATTTTTGTTGTTGCTGTATTTGCTTTTGGGGTCTTCCACAAAAATTTGTTGCCTAGGCCAATGTCTAGAAGAGTTTTTCCTATGTTTTCTTCTAGAATTTTTATGATTTCAGGTCTTCCATTTAAGTCTTTAATACATCTTGGGTTAATTTTTATGTATAGTGAGAGGTCGGTATCCAGTTTCCTTCTTCTGCATGTGGCTATCCAGTTTTCCCAGCCCAATTTATTGAATAGGGCATCCTTTCCCCAGTGTATGTTTTTGTCTGCTTTGTCAAAAATCAGTTGGTCATAGCTGTATGATTTTATTTCTGGACTCTCTATTCTGTTCCATTGGTCTCTGTAAGACAGTGATCCATTTTAAGTTTGTGTGTGCGTGCGTGTGTGTGTGTATTTTTTTTTTTTT
>NW_012136969.1:512226-513169 GCF_000956105.1 Propithecus coquereli | reverse complement strand
GCTTTACCCTATCTAAAGTGGTTTCTGTGCTGGGTGTAAAGGATGCATGGCTAAATACAATCGCTCCCCTCAAGGAATTTATAATCCAGTAATTGAGACAGATAAAGAGGAAGCTACTTGCTTTGTTGGTAGCATGTAGAATGGAGGGAGAAAAAAATTTTCCCATTTGGAAGTGAATTCTGTATTGTCTTGTCCACTGATGCCTTGCTCTTTATTGCTCTTTACCGTGTTATATGTGGGTGCCTTGTCTGTGAACAGATCCCTCCTGTCCCTCCCTCTGGGACTAATTTCTTTTGTACTTTGAACAGTACTGTGGTAGGCAGAACAGTGGTCCCCAAAGAAGTCCATGTCCTAATCGCCCTGGAACCTGTGAATATATTACCTTACCATAGCAAAAGGGACTTTGCAGATATGATTAAGGTTAAAGACCTTGAGATGGAGAGATTATTCTAGATTATCCTGGTGGGCCCAGTACTTATGAGTCTCCTTAAAGTGGAAGAGGAAAGCATAAGAAGAGAGTCAGGGGGACATGTGATTTTGGGAGAAGTGAGTGATGTAATGTGAGAAGCCACCATTGCTGGCTTTGAAGATGGAGGGAAGGGTCATGAGTCAGGGATACAGGCAGCCTCTAAAACCTGGAAAAGGCAAAGAAATGGATTATCCCCTAAACCTCCAGAAAGGAATGCAGCCCTGCCAACACCTTGATTTTAGCCCACTGAGACCCGCGTCAGACTAAACTACAGATCAGTATGATAACAAATTTGTGTTTTAGCCACTCAATTTGTGGTAATTTCTTATAGCTGCATTGTAACACTAGTACAAGTACCTTGCACATGGTTGGGGTTCAGAAATACTTGTTGAATTTCTAGGTTTTTTTCCTTATATTACTTTTATTTTTTTCCCTCTTTTAAGAATTTCTTAGATAAACAGAAGATAACTTAAT
>NW_012136969.1:510453-512176 GCF_000956105.1 Propithecus coquereli | reverse complement strand
CATTATTATTATTATTACCGTATATGCTTTGTTCATCAGGGATCTGAGTTACGTACAAATCCTACCTAAAGACATTCTTAGGAACGTATCTTGTCTGTAACCTGGGGACCTCCTGTATATTGAATTTAAAGAAATTTCCTATTTGTGCACAAGGGAACATATGGGCTTATCAAGTTTGATTGTTGACCATTTTTACTTACTTTTTATAGGAATGGCTAATGTAAAAGCAGCCCCAAAGATAATTGACACAGGAGGAGGTTTCATTTTGGAAGAGGAAGAAGAAGAACATAAAATTGGAAAAGTTGTTCATCAACCAGGTAAAGTGAGTTTTTCAGAAAATAAATATTTAGCACACTTATAACTTTGACTCAAACAGTACAAAAGCAATTTGCATAACCAAAACATTTGTACCCCTGTAATATTCTGAAATTAAACAAAAAAATCTAGATTGGTTATTTTGTGTAATATGCATAATTCTTTGCAAAGTGATGCTAAATAATGCCACACTTACCTTAATCTGTGAGCAGATTAACTTTATAAGAGTAATAAAGTTTGACAGTTTTGCTAATAGATTAAAAAAAATCAAAGAAACACCTATACATATGGAAATGATTGTTTAACTTGTGGTTGCTGTATTTAAGGGTTGATGTTGTCTGTTACTTTATAAATAGGCAGGGGCAGCCAGTATATTGACTAATAGAATAAATGTTCAAAATTATCTTGATAGGCTGAAATAAGGGGCCAGAACCTAAGAGATAAAATTTAGGACATTCTGTTATTTATGTTTGGAGAAACAAAGAAGTTTACAAAGGATAAAATAGGGAGACCTGGCAGAAAAAGAATATAATTATTATCTAAGGTTAACACTTTGGTGAATCATTTATATATACACATATCCTCAGAGCGAGGGTACTTTGACCCTCTTTGAAAAAGATAAAAACATTTTATTTGATCATAAGTTTGACAGGCAAAAGGGTAACATAACAACTTAAAAAACCTATTCTAGCTTTAGTTGCAGCAATAGCAGTGTTGTGTATTCATCAAGGTATTAATAGATAGGAGCCCTGTTCTAGTCTGTATGTGTCTAAATGTTCTCAGAAGCTGAGACTTGAAGGATTCAAATATTTGTTTTTATTTTGCGTGTTGTATTTTAAGAGGGATATAGGCAAGTGGATAGTGTCCAAAAAAAGGGTGGCCAAAATAGAAGTCTTGAAATTGACATAGGAGGAACAGTTGGTTAGGTTTAACTTGGAGAATACTTCCAGCTGCCTGCAAATGCAAGAGGCACTCCTTCATGGTAGAGAGATCATACTTAACGGTGATTTGCTTTAGAGGGCAGAACTTGGAGCAATGGATGGCGATTACAGGGAGGGAGATTTCAGTCCAGCATAATAAAGGTGTACCTTAAGCATATTTAGCACTTGGCACTTAGAATGTTGTACATATAACAGATGAGCCTCACAGTGACTATGCGAAATTGAGAAACTTACTAATCACGTGAATTACTGCCTCTAACTAGCAAAGCGTTGGAGGGGTTCAGAGATTGAAAGTTGACTGCTGGACCACAATACTGTAGAGGAGAAGCCCTCCATTAGTAGGAAACACATTGAATGCAATGATCTTTAAAGTCCCTATGATTTTAGGCTATGAAGACTCATTGTAACTATATTTTTTATGGATTCCTAAATCTATCATGGGCTGTAAAGCCTATGCTTTCATTTAA
>NW_012136969.1:506463-508218 GCF_000956105.1 Propithecus coquereli | reverse complement strand
ATCTTTTCCTACCTGTATTGTAGTGGATCCTTTGTCATAAATCTCAGCACCATTTATTGAAAAAATTATCCTTTCCCACTGAATTGCCATGGAGCCTTTGTCATTAAGTTAAATGACCAAATATACATAGGTATATTTCAGGACTTTCTATTCTGTTCCATTGGCCTCTATATCTCTGTGACAATACTTCAGTGTCTTAATTACCGAAGCTTTATAGTGAGTCTTTGAATCTAATAGTGTAAATCCTCCAATTTTGTTCTTCAAGTTTATCTTGGCTTGTCTAGATTCTGTTTACATATAAATATTAGAAAAAGGTTGTCAGGACCCCCTCACCCCACCCACACCCCACTGCTGGGGTTTTAACTGGGATCACCTTGAATCTTTAGATAAATTTTGGGATAACTGATATTTTTGCAATATTAAGGCTTAAAATCTATACAAGGTGTATTTTTCCATTAATTTAGGTATTCTTTGATTTCTCTTAGTGTTTTGTAGTTTTCGGTGTAGAAGTTTTACACATTTCTTCTTAGGTTATTGTTATTTCTTAATGGTTTTCTCTTTTTATTTCAATAGATTTAGTGGATACAAGTGGTTTTTGTTAAATGTGTGTATTGTGTAGTATGTTATTTCTTAATTCTAATTGTAAATTCTTCTGGCTATTTTAGATACATAATCACATCATCTGTGAAAAAATACTGTTTTACTTCCTTTTTTTTTCCGACCTTTATGCTTTTTTGGTTTTCTTGCTGTATTATACTAGCTGAGACCTTCAGTATGATGTTGAATAGAAATGGTGATCATGGACATCCTTCCCTTATTTGAGATACAGGCATTACCGAGGTTACGGGTGACCCCAAGTTATGGCATTGTCTATACGGTTGCTTACACACAGCATCGCTTTTGTCTTAAATTTTTTATTCAATTTTGTGAGTTCCTGTGTACCCTTATGACCATGCCTCCAAAGCTAAAGTCCCCTGCAAGTCCAGGTGAGCCTGCAGCGAAGAGAAAGGTGATTACAATGGAAACGAAAGTAGAAATGAGCCTTCAGAGAAAGGCCAGATGCCATCACTCATTGGGAAACCATTAGGCTTCAGTCACTCAACTGTCGGAACAATTATCAATTATAAAAGATAAAGTGAGAATAACGGAACAAATGAAAGACAGTGCTCCAATGAAAGCATCAATTATTATTTATTTTTTATTTTTTTGAGACAGAATCTCACTCTGTTACCCTGGCTAGAGTGCAGTGGCATCATAGCTCATTGCAACCTCTGACTCTTAGGCTCAAGCAATCCTCTTGCCTCAGCCTCCCGAGTAGCTGGGACTACAGGTGTGTGCCACCGTGCCCAGCTAAGTTTTCTATTTTTGGTGGAGACGGGGTCTCGCTCTTGATCAACCTGGTCTGGAACTCCTGAGCTCAAGCAACCCCCCTGCCCTGGCCTCCCAGAGTGCTAGGATTACAGGTGTGAGTCACTGTGCCTGGCAAAAGCATCAGTTATTACTAAGCAGTGTGGTGGATTATTTATGGAGATTGAAAGGTCATTATTGATTTGGTTAGAAGATCAAAACAAGCATAACATTCCTATTAGCCTAGCCCTGATGCAACATTAGGTAAATGTTAATCTTTAATATTCTTTTTGAAATTTCTCTTAATTCCTATCTAAACTTTTTATGTAAGTTTCTTTTTATGTTCTGTTTGTTTGAATTAAAAGAAAAAGCACAATAGTTTCCATAACTTATTATTACAGTACAGGT
>NW_012136969.1:504319-504793 GCF_000956105.1 Propithecus coquereli | reverse complement strand
TCCCTATGATTTTAGGCTATGAAGACTCATTGTAACTATATTTTTTATGGATTCCTAAATCTATCATGGGCTGTAAAGCCTATGCTTTCATTTAACAGGTCATTCAACAAATATTTATTGAGAACCTACTGTGGTGCCTTGCTACTTGACTTAGGTGTGCATGTGGCAGGTGTTATTCATGCATTGATGTGCTGCTGCTTGCACATAAACTCTGGTAGTGAACTTGTGCAAATTAGAAAAACTGTTCGCTTTGAGTGACAAATTAGAAAAAGGCCCCCTTTGGGTTGATACAGCTTTGGTCAGGGCTCATGGCTTAGCATGTAGTTATAGGCTGTGTTGTAGCCTGTTTGCTTCCTTGGCCAGGTGCTTTTGCATAAGGAGCATACTTGACCTACATAGGTAGAAGAAAAGAGGAGTGGTTGGGCCGGGCGTGGTGGCTCACGCCTGTAATCCTAGCACTCTGGGAGGCCGAGG
>NW_012136969.1:495147-497347 GCF_000956105.1 Propithecus coquereli | reverse complement strand
TTTCTTCTTTTAAATTTTTTTAATTTGTATAAATATATAGGGTACAAGTATAATTTTGTTACATTGATATATTGCATTGTGGTGAAGTCAGGGCTTTTAAGCCCTTCGGTTTTGTGATAGAGTTCTCTGATGGAACCTTTGATTTCTCCCCTCCCTGACCTGTACCTGCTCTTTAGCGTTTACCATTTTGGTAAAGGCCAGCTTCATTCATTGGCTATGCCGCTACTATCCCATATGTAATTCCAAACTCATTTGGCTCCATGTTGAAACCCTATCCAGAGTCCATCTACTTCTCATCCTCCCTCCCACAGCTGCCTCAGTCTAGGCCACCGTCAGTTCTTGCCTGGACCACTGCAGTAGTGTTCTAACTGGTCTCTGCCCACCCCTGGTTTGCACCCCTGGAGTCTCCTCTTCATATAGCATTTTGCTCAAAACATTCTAATCCGATTTAGAATAAAATTGTCTTCACCATTGCTTACAAGGCCCTGCCTGTCTCTATCTCCCACCACTCCTCACCATCACTTTAGGTGTTCCAGTTATACTGGCCCTCTTGCTGGGAGCTCCAGGTGCAAAGTACACTCCTACCCTAGAGCCTTTGCCTTTGCTGTTCCCTTTGCTAGGAATCTTCTTTCTCTAGCTATTCAGACTTCTTAAGGGTTCTGCTCAAATGTCCCCTCATCAGTGTCCTCTGATCACCCAGCCTATCTGAACATTTCTGTTCCTTCTAGCACTTTTACCTGTCATCATTATATTTCTTAATTGACTGTCTTCTCCTAAATAGAATGTAAGCTTCGTTAAAATAAGAATTATTTATTCTTTGCTGTATTCCTAGTGCCTTGAACAGTACCTGGCATGTAGATGAAAAGAACTGTGTGATTTTGTCTCCATTTTTACCTTGGTTTTGAAAAAGCTTAGAGCCAACTGGAAACTCAGCTGTGTCGCGGTGGTTGGACCTTGTGTATTTATCTGATTTCTTGCCCGTCTTGACTTTCTCCTTCAATTTATATTTTCTTTCTCATTGAGTCTTTGGTCTCACTTATATTTGCTCTACTTTTATAAGTCATTTCAAATCCCTTTCTGGAATAAGAGGGACTTTAAAGAAATTCTTAAGCTGTTAAATGGCATGGATTTGCTACTAATGTAATACAACTTCTCAGAATAAGGAAAAGATGAAGTACTTTTCTGTTACAATTTTTATGGTGCTAATTTAACCATGATAGTTGCAGGAAAAAGTATTTTATGTACCCCTTTTGGTGTACATGCCTCTAGGTTGCTGGGCTATTTGAAAACTAAGTTTATTTGAAATAATGAATTTATATAACAGACTTAATCTCTTTTCAGAGATGCTGATGATAAACACAAGCTTATAACCAAAACAGAAGCAAAAGAGGAATACCTTCTGAAGGACTGTGACTTAGAAAAAAGAGAACCAGCTCTTAAATTTATTGTGAAGAAGAATCCTCATCATTCACAATGGGGTGATATGAAACTCTACTTAAAACTGCAGGTCTCTAATAAGTTTTACTTGTTAATTTTAAACTCTGGTTTGGGCAAAGTTTTAACAATGAACTAGTTATATTAATAATTAGTTTAGTTTTTGCTTGCAGAGAGTGAAAAAGATTCCTTGTTTTGCATGAGTCAGAGTTATGACATTTAATAATGTAATGTTTTCATATTTTGCCCTTTGGTATGGCACTTTGGAACAAATATGTTGCTATTGAGTGATGTTAGCAGTACAATTTGGAAACTAAAAAAATTTGGAATAGGAGTCAGACCCTATTCTCCTACCCCCTCCACCCCTACCTGCCCTTTAAAAAAAGACATCTTAAAAAAAAATTAAAGAAAAATTTCAGGAACTACACAAATACCTAAAATCTAACTCTATTTGAGAAATGCCCTTGTGGAATGCTATCAGGTGTCCATGTAACTCTAGTGTATCTCAGAGCAGATCTTCTCAACTCCACTTGTTGCAGACGGGTTACAGGTGTGCCAAGATAGTCACCCACTTAGTGGCTGGGGCTGCTAGTGCACAGGCCAGTTGCCTTGAGTCACAAGCATCCTGTATCTACCCCAGAATGGCACAAATATTGTAAGAATCTTTTTGTGTCATTGTATTAAAATATCGGGAGGCATTGCTTTAGAGTACAATTTGAATTGGAATATACTAAAAAATCCCATATCTTCAATAAAATTAAGACGC
>NW_012136969.1:492647-493387 GCF_000956105.1 Propithecus coquereli | reverse complement strand
TTAAAGTGAATCAAGTTTTTATATAGGGACCTTAGCATCAGGGATAGTGTCCCTGGTCAAGGATTTGGCATCAGTTAAATCTTAAATATGATCAACAATGTTATAAAAAACAGACACCCATCAACAAACCCTTCTAACTGCTTAAAATGAAAAAACCATGCCCTAAGTCTTAAATCACTTAATTCAGCAGCTAGAAGGAACTTTCTGATGTTAGCTAGTCTAATCACTTTTATTTTATACATGACTAAAAGACCCAGAAAGGTGGAGTGACGACTTATATAGATCGTTATTGGCAGAGTTGGGACTGGAACCAGGCTTTCTTGACTGAAAGTCTTCATGAAGTACAGTCATTCCTCCATCCATGCATCTGTCTCGGCACGCAGCCATCCGTCCCCTTGTCCATCTATCTCTGCACTCATTTGTCCATGCATCCATCCATGTATGTATACATCTATCTGTTCATCCATCCATCCATCCATCCATCCATCAATGCATCCATATTTACTAAGTGTCAACTATGTGCCAGGTACTGTGCTAACATAAATGCTGGAGTCACAGTTTGTCAGGAGAGAAACTTAAAACCATACTGGAGTGTGATGGGTACAGTGGAGTGATGAACATAGGATGCTGCAGGAGCACAAAGGGCACTTTCTGCTATACCGCAGAATCCCTAAAAAAGAGTCTTAAAAAACTAAACATAAAGTTCTTCATGTAATAATTATGTAGAGTCCCGTTGCGGT
>NW_012136969.1:480482-482132 GCF_000956105.1 Propithecus coquereli | reverse complement strand
TGTTTCTCAGGCTGATCTCGACCTCCTGGCCTCAAGTGATCCTCCCACCTCGGCCTCCTCCTAGGTGGTGCTAGGATTACAGGCATGAGCCACCACACCTGGCCACATTGACATCTTTAAAGTGTCCATGGCGGCTGTTAGGCAGTGTGTCCTTACATTTGGATTTGTTAGAAGCTTGTTCCTCATGATTTGATTCAAGTTGAATATTTTGGTAGGAATATTCCTAGGTGATATGTCCAAGGGCACATCAGGAGACACATTGTACCAGTTCCCCTTGAAGGGACTTAGTTTGACTACTTGGTTAAGGTGTTGTCTGCCAGATTTCTCCATTGTAAAGGTGCTCTTTTCTCTTTGTAATTAGTTAAGAAATCTGACATCGTGTGAGTATCTCTTTCCTTACATTTCACTCAGTGGTTTTAGCACACGGGGATGAGTCTTACCGGAGTCAATTATTAGGGTGGATATAAATGGTGATTTTCTACTTCTGTCATTCCTTCTGCAATTGTTATTTGGGCTCTTTTGGAAAGAAACGCCTTTCCTCCCCTTTTAAAAATTGATTTTTTTATAACAATAGTTGGACTCATGAATTCTTATCCTGAAATCAATGTATTATAGTCCATTCCTGTCATTATTCATTTTGATGCTCAAATTGTCCCAAAGTTGGCCAGGAGAGTCCCCTTCAAGATAGCTTTTTTTTAAAACTGTATTTGGAAATAATTTCAAATTTACAGAAAACGCAAGGATGGTAATAGTACAAAGGACCACCCATATAGATCCTTTACCCAGGCTGACCTATTGTTAACACTGCGTGCCGTGTGCATCATCATTTGCCCACACATGGTATTTGTCTTTCTGCACCATTTAAGAGTAGGTTGCATACATTCACCACCCTTTAGCCCTAAATACTACACTGCATATTTCCTAATAGAGATATTCTTTTATATAACCAAAGTATCATTAACTTGAGTAAATTTAACATTGATTTATTATTTTTATCTGATCTGCCACCCATATTCTACTTTTGTTAGCAGACCCAATAGTGTCCTTTTTAGTTGAGTCTCTTCTAGAACAGGATCCAGTCTGGGATTGGGTATTGGCTTTAGGTACCTTTCTAAACCCTTATATGGTGGGATATTTCCACAGCCTTTGTCTTCAAGACATTGCCATTTTTGAGGAAGAGTGTCCTTGATTCCCCTGCCCTTTTTGAAAATGATTCTCACTTGGGGCTTTTCTAGCGTTTCTGGTGTTTTCTGCAGGGTGTGCATCTCAGGCCAGGGGAGAGTACATAAGTGAGGTGCCTTTTTCAGGTCCTCACATCTGGAGGCATGTGGCGTCTTATCAGCCCTCAGTGGTGGCAATTTTAACTTCTGATCTGTCCTTAACACTTCCCCCCTACATTTAACATCCATCCATTGATGCTTCTTGCTGGAACCAGTCTTTAGCATGAGGGCTGCAAGAACTGTGTTCTAATTGCAGCACTCCTTCCGCATCCAACCAGCCGGCAGTCAGCATCTGCAGCATCCTCTCCCCCATTTATTTATTATTCGGGTGAACTCATTAATTATTTTTTTATTGGCTTTTGGCACATTTCTGTCCTTAATTATTTTGGTATTCAAATTGTCTCAGATTTGGCCCAATGGCTAGCTCTTG
>NW_012136969.1:478966-480214 GCF_000956105.1 Propithecus coquereli | reverse complement strand
ACCTTTCTAAATTTGTGGACATTTTACATCCTGGGCCTGTAGTTGTATTTATGACTATTTTGGGGCTTCTCTCAGTAGAGTTTGGGGACACAATTCCCTGTTACTCTGTTTTAGTTTACAAAGGAGAAAATAAGATGATAGCATCATATATTATTGTATCTTTTCCTTATAATTTTTTATCTCCAGTGAACAAGGGGTGCCCCAGGTCAGTACTTCCTGCCCTCGCATCAAGTATTTAGAAGTATCTGGTCTTCCCTCAGCTAATTCTCTTATAAGTTTACCTCATAAGCAGCACTGAGTTTCTTTGAGTACACACTGCCTCTTGCAAAATTAAGATATTAAGCTGAATACAAGTTTTAAAGTGGTATAAGTTTTTCATTGAAAGAAAGACTTCGGGGAAATCTTTTTTAGGTAAAAAGTGTAAGCAGTCCCTAAAGATATCAGTAGCAAAACTGGTTATCATGAACATATTTATAGATTTCCAGGAGAGGTTGTCCTTAGGTAACAGCTCTCTGTTACCTATTTCTAGGCCAATGGGACTAGGGGTATGTAACATGGTAAACCACTGTTTTGTCCTCCAGCCTCCATTAGGCTTTCAGTGCTACATAGGATGTGTCCCCCCACCTCTCCCGCAAGTGGCTTCCCAGGTGCCCTTAGCATTCCCAAGGTCTATTTCAGATCTAGTCTCACTCTTCTTTTTTTTTTTTTTAAGTAGAGATGGGGTCTTGATCTTGCTTAGGCTGGTCTCAAACTCCTGAGCTCAAGCGATCCTCCCGCCTCGGCCTCCCAGAGCGCCAGGATTACAGGTGTGAGCCACCACACCTGGCCTAGTTTCACTCTTCTGAAGTCTTACCTTTCGACTCCCCTCTTCTCATTCCTAGCAGTAGACAGTTGATTTCCACTTTCCCAAGTTTTAAGTTGTTGTTAAATGAAGTAATATGAAAAAATTATTAATCTTTATTTAAAAATTTTTGATTTAACAGATGTTCACATTTGCCATATTTACTTTTTCTCTTTCACACACACATATTTCACTGAGTCATTTAAGAGTTAATGCAGATATTATGGTTCTTTCACATGTGTCAGCATGTTTCTCCTAAAAACAGTGGCATTCTTCTATGTAATGAAAGAACAATGATCATACTCAAGAAATTTAACATTAATATAATGCTATTATCTAGTATATAATTTGTTTAATGTTCCCCAGTTGTTTCAGTGTCCTTTATAGCTTTTTATTGTTGGATCCAG
>NW_012136969.1:452150-476826 GCF_000956105.1 Propithecus coquereli | reverse complement strand
AGCTCTCCTTACCTCTCCTGGGCTCTCTCCACCCTACTAAGGATGCCTGCTTTACTTGCTCCACTTAATGGCTTTAGGACTGGATTGTTCAGAAAGGGAAAGAAGGGCAAGAAAAAGACAAACTTACCAGTTTCTAAATACTTCCTTACTTTCTGGCACAAGTCTTTCCAGGAATGTCTAGTTAATATGGAAGATAGGGCTTTATTGTTATCATTACATAGCCTGATAGACTAGCTGAAGGATGGGAAGAAAAAGTCAAAGTCAGCATAAAACCTTAGGTTCAATCATGGCTAGAAAGCTAGATTATTTTTGGTGTATTTTTTTAATGTTAAGAAAATAATTTTCCTTTCTTGTTCCCTTCCCTCTCCTTCCCTCTCTCCCTCCCTTCCTCCCTCCCTTCCTTCCTTCCATTGGGCTGCAGTCAAATTTTGAGGTCTTTTCTCACTGGGGTAGTAAAGTACATAGGACACCTTACATCAGAACAGAGTTGAAAAGAGGGTGTTGGAACTCAAACAGGAAACATTTTCCTATTATTATCTGAAATTAGGAGGCATCTGTGTAGTTCTGGTCAGCATATCATTTATTTTTTATTTAAAAAACGTCCTAAGCAAAAATAATAAAAGAAAGGAGGGCATTGCAGATATATCTAGAAAAACCAGCGTTCTTCAGAATGAGGGAGACTGACACAAGTAAAGATTAGTTTGGGTGAACATGATTTTTCCCCCAGGCTGGAAACTAAGTATCTAGAGGTGTATTTCAAGCATTGAAGCTTAAAAATAATCTCAAAGAAAGTGCTTTTCATGCTGGAGGTGTGAAAAAAGCAGCACAGCTTAGTGGTTAAGAACATGGACCTGAGCTAGACTGTACCTTTGTCATCAACTGGCTGTTTGACCTTGGGTAACTTACAACTTCTCTGTGCCTTAGCCTTCTCATCTGTAAAACTGGGATGACAGTTCTACTAACCTCAAAGGGTTGTGAAGATTAAATACATTTAAAGTGCTTAGAACAGGGCCTGATACATAGCCCTACATGTTTGCTTTTATCTCTCATGATATAATAATAGCTGAAAATACAAAGATTCAAGTAGTATTGTGATACTACTTATCATAGATCTTAAATGGATTAGGAAAAATGTGATTACTTGGTGTTTGTTGATATTTATGGTTGAGATCAAGATAGCTATCATAATCTCCCATAGGTGGTGTTACTGTCCAAGACAGTGGTGAGCTGGTGGATCACTGGTGAGAACAGAAATGTAAACAATTACATGTGCTTTTTATTCATTAAGCTAGAAACTGAGAAGTTATGAGCTTGTTAATTTCCAATTAGCACTAAGGTTTGGTGTGTGTCTTAAGGTAATATGGAATGTGAACCTTTAAAATATGATTGACTTAGTTGCTTTCAGAGAATCCAAGATAATTTTCTCTGTAAAATGACTTTAGCATGAGATAGCGGAAAAGCTCCTAACGTTGGGCTAGGATGGCTGCGTTCACATGCTGTCTTTGGTCAGTTTCCCTACCTGCAAAGGAAAATGAAGTAAAATAAAAACTCTATGGTTATTTCCAGCTCTTAATATTCTTTGATTCTTATTTTTAGGTTGTACTTTGCAATAAGCAACCTCTTTCCTAAAATAATGCTGTCATTTTATAAGATAAAGAACTTTAAGACTCAAACAATTGCATGAGCACATTTTCTAAGATGAAAACACATCAGCATAGTGGTAGAGTTCTTGGTTTTCTAGTTTTCTCGCAAGCAAAGCTTGACTTACCTCTTATAGAAGGTAGCTCCTGACTTATAAACACAGAAGTTAGAAATACTTCTTTTTCCTAGTTAATCTCAACTGACTCCCCATTCCTACTGGGGCATCGTGTTACCTGAAATCAAATGTGTCTCAATGTACTCGGTTCTGTTACTCCTCTCATTTCTGAATTTGGTTTTCTTAACCACATACACATTTTGGAATCTCATTTCACACTACTCCAACAATGACTTGAATGATTTCACTGGCCAAGGTGGTCAGGTGAGAAAGTAAGCCTGTCAAGGTTGTATAATCAACTTTGATTTGTTATAAAACTAAGGCTGTAAAACATACGGTTTAAATACATACACCCTGAAAGCCTGATGGATTTATTTTTGGATTCAGCTAAAAAGCACCACTGAAAAGCTGTATTTTTTTCTCAGAATTGCGGCGAGCAGTAAGAAGCAGTTTGTGGAAAAGGGAAACGATTGCTCATCAACATGAGTATGGACCAGAAGAAAACGTAGAGGATGACATGTACCGGAAGACTTGTACTACGTGTGGCCATGAACTGACGTATGAAAAAATGTGATTATTAGTTCAGTGATCCATTTTATACAGTTTTGTATTTAAATAAAGGAAATTTATAATAGATTGGCCCTGTTCAAAATTCCCCAAAACATAATGTCTTCATAGATGAATTAAACACTTGTATAAATAATGCATCAGTAATAATCATATGGTATGGCCTGGCAGTGCGCAAAATGTCAGGTCTGTGATTGCTTTTTTACAGCAGGGATGGGGGCTGAGTGGTAGAGGAGGTTCAAAAGTGGTGGGTCAGAACTACAAATTGGGAAAAAGAGACCAAGGCAAACACTAGATTCCGAGTCAGGTGTTTTAGGACTATTTCTGTCTCCATGACAGTACAGACAGTGGGGAGCTATTGCTGGGAAAAGTACTGACACACAGCAGGGATAAACATTGAATTATAGGAGTCTCATCATGTTTTCTGTACTCCTGGGGCCTACTGCTACAGGCTTTAACATTATGTCTACATGGCCCTTTTCAAATGCTGGATTAAAATGGAAACACTGTCTTCAAGGTTAAATATCTGATTGTTCATCAAAGAAGGTGCTAATATGTTTATCCTAAGAACTGCTAACATTTACCAGGAGCCAGGCACACACCATGATAAGTGCCTTATGGTTATCCTTTAGTGCTGGAAGGGAAGACAGCTTGCTTCCATGCGTATCTAAATAAGGGTAAGAAGAAGTGACAACCTACAACCTCACAACACACCAGGCAGTATCTGGGTCAAGTTTAGCTAGTCAAATTTTTCCGAATCTTATAGAAAAATTACAGGTATGTTTTTTTTTTGACAAAAATAAATACAACTTAAACTGGGTATTTTCGAATTGTTGTTTGACATGACTTTTTATCCTATGGTACAAATAGAAGAAATAGGAAGTTTACACATTTCCATTTTTCTCTCTAGACCAGCTGGTGGAGATAATGCTTGGAGACAGGCAAAGTCAAAACAAGTAAAGCCCAAATAATTAGGATTGAGATATAATTAGTAAATGTTCTCCACATTCAACACAGAAATGTTTAATGTATTTTTCAAGTCTTTATTTTTTTACATGTGCTATACTAATTATTATATAGCTCAATAAAAATTGATTCTGCATAGGCAGCAAAATCTCCCTGGGGAAAAAAGCTTCCATCTTGATTACCACAGACGGACCAGGCTACTGACAGTAGCAATACTGCATTGTGGGGGATGAGGAGCTCTTGAGCCAGAGAATCTGGGTTCAAATTCCACTTACTAGCTGTGGACCTTTATCTGTAAAGAGGGCATAATCTCTTAAAGGACAGTGTTAAGGCTTTAATAGGGTGAATCTATAGCACCTGGCATATAACCACTAGTTAATGAGCACATATTACCAAGGCCATTACAGTTACAGATTTGTCCTGTTGAGGTTTGCTTCTATTCACTCTTTTAACCTCATCAATTTAAGACAATCTAGTACCCAGACATCACTGACAGCCAAATCTGTTCTACCCAGGTTGGCTTTCCTCATCTTGCCTTTTTAGGTATAATTATAGATTAGGAAAACAGTATAGTTCACTTGGACAAAAGCATGTTAAATTGCATCAATACAATTTAACAGAATATTGATTTATTGCAAGGTACGATGGACAATGACATGCCATCCTTTGTCTGTGTGAGCTTCATTAGTGGGGAAAGCGACTGTTGAATGTTTGTTCCTGCACCTTTATTTCTTCTAAATTCAATTCCTAGTTCAGATTTTCCAAATGCCTAAGCTGTTAGACTGGCACAGAGCAGAGTCACATCGATGAACAGTTGTTAGAAGCAACCATTATACATGAACAGAGGATCAAGTAAAAGGAAATGAAAACCTACACATTTCTCTAGAATGTATATCAAATATAACTAGCCAAACTTTGCAGTCTATTGTGAAAGGATTACAAAGCAGTTTGGATCAAAAAAAGTTCCCAATGCCTTAAAGATTATCCTTTGGCTTCTTGAGGACAGGAGTCATTTCAAACTACAGTTGACCCTGCAACAACACAGAGATTAGGGGTGCTGACCCCCTGCACAAAAATTCACATATAAATTTTGTCTCCCCCGGAACTTACTAACAGCCCACTGCTGACCAGAGTCTTACTGATAACAAAGAGTTGATGGAGGCCGGGCGCGGTGGCTTACGCCTGTAATCCTAGCACTCTGGGAGGCCGAGGCGGGCAGATTGTTTGAGCTCAAGAGTTCGAGACCAGCCTGAGCAAGAGTGAGACCCCGTCTCTACTAAAAATAGAAAGAAATTAATCGGACAACTAAAAATATATAGAAAAAATTAGCCGGGCATGGTGGCACATGCCTGTAGTCCCAGCTACTCGGGAGGCTGAGGCAGGAGGATTGCTTGAGCCCAGGAGTTTGAGGTTGCTGTGAGCTAGGCTAACGCCATGGCACTCACTCTAGCCAGGGCAACAGAGTGAGACTCTTGTCTCAAAAGAAAAAAAAAAAAAAGAGTTGATGGACACATAATTTGTGTATGTATTATATACTGTATTCTTACAGTAAAATAAGCTAGAGAAAAGAAAATGTTAAGAAAATCATAAGAAAGAGAAAATATATTTACTATTGGAGTGGAAGTAGATCGTCATAAGGGTCTTCACGCTCATCATCACATTGAGTAGGCTGAGGAGGAGGAGGGGATGGTCTTGCTGTCTCAGGGCTGGCAAAAAACCCATGTTTAAGTGGACCTATGTAGTTCAAACCTGTGTTGTTCAAAGGTCAACTGTAATTACATAGTGTGTGCTGTGCTTAAGCTATGGGGAAGAACAGTATAAACAATATTTAGCCAAGAACCTGGATTTTAGTCCTCTTTCTGCTAGTAACTGGCGACACAACCTTGATTTTTTTGAATAATTATTTCCTGTCATAAATGGTATGGTATTTAAAAATCCCAAGAATTCCCATCTATTGAGTGGACTATATTCTGTAGCCACTAAGAGGTACGATAAACCAAAGAAAAAAATATATCAAAACATGGAAAACAATGCTTCATAAACTTACAATGTAATAAGTAAAAAGACATCTATGTTGTGCAAATGCACAAAAGTAAGTACTGACAGTTTTAGGACTATTGGTAAATTTTTTCTAAGGTTTAATGGAAAAAGTCTAAAAATCCTAGATATCTGGAATATTACGTGATTCCTTACACTTAGTATGTTATTTTACAAAACTCTCTCATCTTAAGTCTCAACACCATATAGGAAACAGGCTCAGGAATTAGTAGGTATTTGCACCAAGTTCCATAGAAAAAATCTAAGCCCACATCTATTCCAAATATAGTTTTAGTCAGTCTAGCTACTTCTAGTTCCACCTTATATGTAACTTACTGTATGACCTTTGACAAATCCCTCTCAGAGACTCCAGGAAGTGACCAGATGCTCTAAGATAATGGTCACCAAACTTGGAATCACCTGGGGAGCTTTAAGTCCTACTGATGATGTCTGTGTTCTACCCCCATAGATTGTGGTTTAAATTCTAAAATAACTTGAAAGATTCCCAGGTGATTTATGTTAAGACAAATTTGGGAACTGTTGGTGTAAACAGTAACACTTTTATATACTAACAGTGTCTTAAGATACTACTTAAGAAAAACATTTTAAAGAGAAAGTTTCAAATGGAATACACCTACAGTAAGAAACCACCAATTTCAAAGTAGACTGAAATGATAAATCATGAAATACCAAAGTTTAAAAAACATACTTTCAGTTTTATTTCAGCTATGTTAAGTTATCTGCCAGCTGTTAAAAGCTATTCTACTTGGTAATAAACCCATCAGTTCTACATACTATGTAAGCTTGACCTCTAATGTATCACATACCTCAAATCGGTTATTTTGTGCCTTAAGGAGAAATATCAAATTGAATACAGAAAGTTGTATCTGTCACATGTATAATACATCATGGTCATTGTCACATTATTGTCATTAGGAAATATTTGCTTTTTAGGGGCAATTAAAAGTAAAGCCATATTCGTCCTCCCCTTTTGTTTCCTTTAAGAAGTAAAAGGACACTACAAGAAAGCAAGCATTCAAACCATCAAAAATAAGACAAATAATTTTAAGATGTTTTTAAAAAATCTTTGACATGAGTCGGGGGGAAAATGACCCTTAGGCCTGCAGGGCACAGAACTGCTGGAACACAGCCAGGATATGAGGGTCTAACTCAGCAGTGAAGAGAAGGTTCTCCAGGGTCACCATGTACTGCTGGATTATCTGGTGATGCTGTGGACACAAAAAAGGGGGTGTTCAGGTTGGAAAAAAGCATGTAATAAGCAATCCTGTAGAGCACTTCCCTCAGTAGCCACCCATGCTGAGGGATGAGGTAGGAAAAAAATAGTGCTGATAGGAATAATAGGCCCCTGAAAAGCCCCAACATTAAGAAAATGTAAGAAGAAGTGAGAATAATGGATGTTCAGTAACTTTTTAAAAAATACAATTAATGATTTAGGCAGTGACAGCAGCACCTGCTTGCTATTACTACTACTAATACAGAGTAGCTTCAGCTGGGTCTCTCCTCTAATTAGGACATAATATGACTTTTAAAAAAACAGCCCAGACAGGGACTGACCTAGGAAGATAAAAAGTGCCAGAAAATGAAACACTCTCTTCTATGTGTTCATATATAGATTTGAATATACTCAGAATTGCTATAGGACTAGGTGCTGTTAAAGATTTTTAACTGGCAGTAACTATAAAAGCTAGAGGGAATTCCTATTTGGAGATTTAAAAACTTTCACTTAAAAAAGACTTCTGCATTCATCACTCTTTTCTAGAACAAATAAATGAGGATTTGGGAGGGGGTTAGTGTCTAAAGATACAAAGAATTAGCTCCACTCTTCTACATATCTTTAACTTAAATCTAGCTGAGAGTAGGTGCTGGCATTTTGCTTTTGCAGAGAGACCCCAGGGAGCTTACCTTGCTTCTGTGGGCACTGTTAATCATCTGAACATTTTTAAGGACTTTTATAAATCCAATTACTGTTCCCTTAGCATTTTTTCCTCTACATTTTATATCATAGCTCGGCTTCCTAACACAGAAAATGGCAATTAGGAGTCTAAGTGATATAGAACCAATTTAAGCCTAAAGTCTTTTTTTTTTTTTTTTTCTTAAGGTACAGAGATTGTCCTGGGTTAAGTCTAGGTATTCTGATGAACAATAGTAGCAGCAAATGGACATGAAGTGAAGTGCTTACAGGTACTACATAACCTCCTGACAAATTTGACAAGGATTTTTTAAATGGAAAATCTTTGTGGCTGAGAACAGTGGTGTTTATTATCTAATCAAAGTTCCCCACAAACCTGTAGGAAGATCTGCTGGAGCCTCTCTATACAGTTCTTATACCATGGTGTTAAAACACTGGTCCCGTCAGTTTCACATCGTACTAAGTGCTCAGTTAAGATCATGATAAAACGCTGGAAAGGGGGAACAGAGTTAAAGAAGTATTAGAATTTTGTACTTCAGAAGCAAATTCATGAAAGCCCTCAAAGTATTACTTGTTCCACGCTGTCTTTGTGGCATGTGCTCTTAACTTTCATAATTAAGTGCTCTCAATCTAGAAAAGCAGACTGGTAATAGTGTGACTTGGTACATTTCTTTCTGGCAATACATAAAGATCTTTAATGTACTTATCCCAGTAGTATTACTTCTTTGCATCTATTCTAATGAAATCATCAGAAATGTTAATAGGGATCTATGCACAAAAATGTTCATGGAAGGAAAGCAATTACCCAAATGATCAAAAATAGGTAATAATTCACTATGAGAAATGTATTTAGCAAAATCAGCCTACAATTTTTTTTAAAGTATGGAAGAATGTTCATGCAAGAATGCTAAATAAAACAGCACAACTCAGGTATACACAGTTGCCTCCAAGTGGTGAATTTTATTTCCTTTGTAAATTTTTGTATTTTTAAACTCTTATATAAATGTGCGTGTATTCCTTTTATGATTAAAAGTAACATTTTTTAAAACTAAAGAAATACATTCATTCCTTTTATCATATGTATCAATGTCCCAAGCCAAGATACCTGAAATATGACAAGGAAGAGGTTCTTCTGTTCACTCTGAGCAGATTCCACTTTCTCCTGCAGTCTTTCTATTTGCTCCTCAAGAGCCCCATCTTTCCTGTCACTGCTTCTGTCATCATCATCACTTCGCTGCAGAAGGCAAAGGAACAAAGGAAAATATCATTTAGAACGCCAATGTTCTAAATATTATCAAATAAGGGGAAGGGTTTTATTTTGTCTGGTCAAATGGTATTTAAAGATGTATAGGATAGTGAAAGTACCCCCCACCCCAAACACACACACACACCCCGCCAAAGTCCAGCTGTGGTTCGGAGACACCGTTTTTTCACTCAGAGGTTCCGTGTACTTCTCTTGGTTAACAGCTGTGGGGGTCTTGGCCACAAAATATCACTATCTGACCATCTGAGCAATAACAACAGGGAGGCAGCTTGCTAATCTTTCGTCCAGTAATGGGCCATATGTAAAAGCTGGGTAGGCCCTTTTGTGGCTCATGAGCCATAGGCTGCCCGTCCTTGACATAATTTAGAAACTGCTACAACTGACATGGAATAATTCAAAGTGAACTGCCCAAGAACCTCTGCTGGAAGCTGGGCACAGTGGCTCACACCTGTAATCTCAGCACTTTGGGAGGCCAAGGTGGGAGGACTGCTTGAGGCCAGGAGTTTGAGACCAGCCTGGGGAACATAGCGATACCCATCTCTACAAAAACTAGAAAAATTAGCTAGGCATGGTGGTAGTGGTGTGCCTGTAGTCCCAGTTATTTGAGCTATGATGATGCCACTGCACTCTGGCCCAGGCAACAGAGCAAGACCTTGTCTCAAAACGAACAAAAACCAAAAACAAACCCATCTCTGCTGGCAATGATAGGCTCAATAAATCCCTATAGACCTTTAATAATTCCCTCCCAGCTCACCCTGGAGAGTTTATAGCATTTGCTTTGGTTTTTAAAAAAAAGGCAGAAGAAAAATAAGGCATGATTTATCATCATTCTACAGAGAAGGGAACAGGCTGAGAGGTTAGATAATAGTCTCAGTATCACCTACCCAGAAAGTAGCAGAGCCAGAATCTGGTTCTAGGTGTCACATAATACACACCAAGGTCCTTTCAGCATGAAAGTGACATCACTGAACCTAGAAAGCTTGGTAATCCTTCTAGATAATACTCTAATGCTAAGGCCCCATCTATGATAGCCTCCTCCAGGCTTTAAGCAAAATTACCAGAACCCCCCCTGATTTTATAGAATCTGGTTTTTTATCTCTAATGCAGCACCTGTTATGAGGTCTACTTTACATTCTAGGCACCTAGGTGCATGATTATCTTTTCCTAACACCACTCTAAGGTAAAGTTCTAGAGCCCTATCACCTAATAGACCTTCCTACAAAGACAGAAATATTATACAAATCTGTGCTGCCTGTTACAGTAGCCCATGAGCCACATGTTACTACTAAGCACTTGAAATGTGCTTGTGTGACCAAGGAACTGAATTTTAAATTGTATTTAATTTTAATTAATTTGAATTAAAATAGTCACATGTGGATAGCAGCTACTGTACTAGACAGCACATTTTTGGAAATGGTGTGGCATGAGGGAAAGTCTCTGGAGTCCGACAGACCTGGGTCAGAATCTAGTTCTGTCATTTACAAGCTATATAACCTTGAGCAAGTTACTTAACTTCTCTGCGTCTCTATTTATATATCTATAAAATGGGATGACACCATTTACCTTGCAGTATTTTAGGTCTATGAGTGTGTTTATATCCATATATGTATATATGTATGTCTATATGGAGTCTGGCACTCAAATTTTCTATAGGTGAGAATAAGAACATTTTTTTTTTTCACCTTCTAGTCTGGTAAATATGCGTAACACTGGCAAATACTGTCATGAGTACTGAATATTGTCAGTAGTATCATGTTAAGTCACAGCATGCAGCCAGCTCACTGCTTCCCTCCAAAATGGCTAAAATACTAAACAACTTATTACTACGAGAAGTATTTTATAAACTTGTGAATGACTGTCCCATCCCTCCCCACAAGACCAGGAAAATGATAAGTTATCTATAATCTTCTCCCTCTTTCCCTCTTGTACCAGAGAATCTTACAGATATAAGTGTCCTTTTTCCTTCTGGAAAGTGCAAACACGAAGCTGACTCAGAGACGGTGAACTATGGAAAGTAAAGTTCGCAGCTTCCTAAAGAGGTTCACTGTGCAGTATAACAACGCACAACAGACCACCTGTTCTTTCCTCCTCCTCTGCTTCTGTAAACAGCTCTGCATACTCTGGACTTACAAAAATAAATTACCATCAAGGTAATGGACTCTGAATACTCTCCAGAGTTTCCAGTATACCTTCTAACCATTTATGAATCGACAAAAGACTTACCCGTTTGTGTTGCCTTGCAAGCTTCTCTTTAGCTTCTTCTAGCTCCTTCTGGATTTTCAGAACATGTTTGTTCATCTTACGAATTGTAGAGTGCAAGATTTCCCAAACAAACAATCTTAAAGTAATACGGCATTTGATTACTGTATGGTAAACTATGCTTATAGATAATAAAACTTCAATTTTTATAACCTATTCACTCTTACGGGCTGATATAGCCTTTCATCCTTTGGGGAAAATTAGTCATATTTCTCCAGCAATACTTATGATTTTTTTAGTGTAAATTGTGCAAATATCTCGCTCCACCCATTAGACTCAGGTGAGCTCCCTGAGGGCAGTGCTGTGTCCTTGTCATTTTTCTTGTTTCTGTCTCCTACTAGATGTACATAAAAGGTGCATGTACGTAGTCATTGGATTGAAATGGCAAACTAAAAAATATCAGGAACAGAAATACATTGTTTCTCTTCTAAAAGTAAATAATACACATTGGAATTTCTCAAAATGGTGATATAATCTGAGGCTCATTTGACATGCTTTATACTATTTAACTACCACACACACAGCCAATTTTCTTAGAACATTTATGAAACTCGTTAGTTGACAATAGCTATCAATTGCTGGGCTCTAAGAATGAGATAAATATTTATATGTCAGCTATCTTATCAGCAAATACCTCAAATGCCAGGATCACCTTTGTAGGTGCTTTAAAGTGTCTGTTGAAGAAATGGTTTATTTTTTTAAAGTAGTTTCTTAGCTACTTTTGTGTGTATAAACTATGTTTCCTAATGCCAGGATACGGCACAGAATAGTATAGTTGACTCTTGAACGACATGGGTTTGGACTGTGCAAGTCCACTTATACATGGATTTTCTTCCACCTCTGCCACTCCTGAGACAGTAAGACTAATCCCTCTTCTTCCTCCTCAGTCTACTCAATGTGAAAATGACGAGGATGAAGACCTTTATGATGATCCACTTCCATTTAATAGACAGTAAATATATTTTCCTTATGATTTTCTTAATATTTTTTCTCTAGCTTACTTTAGTGTAAGAATACAGTATATAATACATATTAATCAATTATTTATCTTATAGGTAAGGTCTCCAGTCAACAGTAGGCTACTAGCAGTTAAGTTTTTGGGGAATCAAAAGTCATATAGAGATTTTTTTTATTCCATTGGGGGGCGGTCAATGCCCCTAACCCCCGCATTGTTCAAGGGTCAACTGTACTTTCTTCTATACATTTTGACCTGGATGATATAACAGTTTAACTGAAAGATAATAAAAACAATTTGGTCATAAAACGCCAAGTCTACAAAAGTAGAGTAAAGCACTTTAACTCTGACAGGCGAAGGTTCTGCACTCAGATGTGTGACTTTGGGCAAGCTACTGAAGCACTATGCGACACCTTCCTATTCTGTAAAGTGTAGACAATAATGGAACTTCCTTTGTGGTGGTGGTGTAAGGATAAAATGAGTTGAAAATGTAAATCACTAAGGATAATAGGTGAAACATACCTGGGTGGTTAGTGTTCTGAGAGTTTACAGATCTGAGAATGCCTTTCTGTTGTCTTCATTTGTGAAGGCCAACTTGGCTGGCATGACAGCTTTAGATCACATCCTATCACCCTAAAGATTCAGTATATTTCAGACTAGCGTCCTCTGGCAATAACAGATACAGTGGAGAAGTTAAAGGTCGTGATGGATTTTTATGTCTTTCCAAGTAATTCACTTTTGTTCCCTGTTTTGTGTCAACTCTGGCTGTCCCAATTCTAATCAATTGTAAAGCCTGTGAAACTTCACGAATAAGAACCAAACACAGTGAAAAGTTTCTTTCCTTTAGGGAGAATGAGTATAGAATGAATCTTCTGCATTAAATCTAGGATTTTATAACTGTGGTGAGACCCCCACTCCCACTCCCACCCCCACCCCCAGGTTATCCTGGTACCCACCAGGCTTGCCCTAATCCCTCCACATGTATTTAATCTACTATGGCTTTGGTTTCTTGTAGTTCCTGGTGTGCATTCCAGGTCCCATCTCCACTGAAGCTGGAACCATTCCTGACTCCCGTCTGAGACCCCCAATACATAGCCAGCTCTTGCTGGTTTTCTTTCCTAACAGTCTAGACCCTTCAACAGCATTTCTACCTGACTGCTTTAGTTTTGACTCAACTTACAAGTGTGTCCCTAAGAGACACTGCAACATACGTGGCTGTGTATATTTCCATGGTCTGGGAATTTTTGCTATGTCCGATCTTATTAGATTGGACCATTAGTATATTAGTATCAACTTGGTTTAGACCAGAATTGGGAGCTCATGTAATAAGAAACCACACGAGAACACAAATTTTGTAAGATAATTCGTATTACCTAGTAAAGTCACGAGACAGCTCTGAAGAGAAGATCCAATTTGCTACCGCGGCACAGTCAACAATCTGTGTACGAATCATCTTATCCACTAGTACAGCGATCATCTACAACGAAAGAATTATTTGAGTAAATCACAAACACGTACGTAGGCCAAAATAATACTGCTGCTATAAAAGTGAAATAAGACGACTATAAAATTCACTTTTAGTGGCTCTGGAACTGATTTGACCATTACATCTTAAGATTTACTCTGCCCTTTGCTTGGCTCTAGTGCTGTCCAAAATACTATAACACCAATAGGGACTGACTGAACAAAAAAGAAAAACTCTTGAGTGGTAACATTTAAATAAAAAAAAATTTTAGATAATAATACCTATATAAAAAATATATATAATTTCAACTGAATCATAAAAAACATTGCCTCAATGCCTCTTTATAATACACGGTATAAAAACAACATATTGAGGTTTGAGAAATCTGGAGCTTGCTTGTAAAAACTGGCTGCACTAGATAATCATTTCCTGCTCGGGTAGTAGAATCTTCCCAGCAACAAGCATTCCTACACAGTATTTAAAATGTGTTGCAATATTATATTCCAAAAACAAACTGTAACACTTGAATGAATCAAACGTTACTCCCATAGCACTAAAAAAAATTACACATTTTAAAGGCATTCTATAGGCAGAGTCAAATTTCATATTTTTCAAACTAAAACAATGGAAATTAACTCCCTTATTTTTATACCTATACAATCCGAACCTCAACACGTCTAATCAAATAGTTGTTACCTGTGGATGGTTTCTCCAGACCTCAAACATAACTCTTAGCACATGTAACTTTCCTTCATCACTTTCAGCTAAGGTTTTGAAGACTTCATGAAACCTTTTGATAATAAGGGAAAAATACCATATATAAGCATTTTATTGTTTTCAAAACCTTTTCAATGTTACTCAATTTACAATGCAATAAGTAAATGCAAAATAACCAAATATTAACCATCAAGGATGTAAAACGTATGATTAGAGATTCATAGTTTCTATGGAAGCTGTCACAAAAATCTTAAGATATTTACAATATACTACAGCTAGCCCCGGACTATAGTTTACTATGTATTTAAGAATAGTAAGGGCTAAGGAACTGTCTTTTAACACTGTGGTCCCCAGTCCCCAGGCTGCGGACTGGTGCCAGTCTGTGGCCTGTTAGGAACCAGGTCTCACAGCAGGAGGTGAGTGGTGTGGGAGCCAGTGACTGAAGCTTCATCTATATTTACAGCTGCTCCCCATGAGCTCCACCTCCTGTCAGATCAGCAGCAGCATGAGATTCTCATAGGAGCGCGAACCCTACTGTAAACTGTGCATGCAATGGATCTAGGTTGTGTGCTCCTTATGAGAATCTAACGCCTGAGGATCTGAGGTGGAGCTGAGGCAATGAGTGGCGGAAAACACAAATTATCATTAGCAGAGAGGTCTGACTACACAATAAATGTAATGTGCTTGAATCATCCTGAAACCATCCCCCCACCCTCAGTCTGTGGAAAAATTGTCTTCCACGAAACCGGTCCCTGTTGCCAAAAAGGTTGGGGACTGCTGTTCTAACGTGTTGAAATATTCTGACTGCATCTTCTGTAGGAACCCTGTAAGTAATACAGAGCCTTGAAAGCTGAGATGGGGTGAGATGTCAGGTGTCTTTGCTTGGCCAAAGGAAAATCTATATGCTCTTTCTTCTTTTGGACCTGACAGGTTAGAGAACTCTGTCTTTAGATGCCAATATTTGAGGGGCTCCCAACAATGTTAGTTGGTTCTCATTTCTTAACTTCTTTTGGGAAGATGCTTGAACAGGGTGGGAGCTTCTGACTGTATATATGACTGTCCCAAGGACCTAGGTTTTTTTTCACTAGCTTCTCTAATTGTCTACATGAAAAAATGCACTTTCTCTGTACATATGCAAGCTATACATACAGACTGACAAAAGCCATGGGATAGGGATTTTAGCTACCAAAAAACAAAACCCACTGTATCAAACTATATAATACTGTTAACATGTTCAGATTCAACAATTTTAGGTAAAAATTACTATACCATTGATGTTCACCAAGAAAAGTTCCAAACCCTCAAAGAAAGGTTGTGTGCTCTTATTGTACTTACTTTGCAAGAGCACTGAAGGAGTGGCTGATTGATTTGGCTGCCAAATGTAGCAGAGTCTGTACAAAGACCTCTATTTTCAATGGGTTAAAACTGAATCCTTCATCTGAAAAATATTTCACAATAAGATACAAAAATTTAAAGTATGGCAATTCCTTGGTGTCTCACCTCAAATGCTAAACAGATGGCAAGTCACATCCAAACACTAAGTCAGATATTTGTGTAATGTCTTTCAGTATTAATAAATAATAAAAGACCATCACTGACCCAAATCCTCAAAATATAAAACTAAGCATAATCTTAATTCTTAATTTTATGGTACTGTTTTCCTAATTTTTCTGCATGACTCATTTCTTTAAAAAATAGATTTCCTTATTCAAGTCTCTCTATATCATGGCAAGTTAATATATTTAAAACAAAAAATACAGTAAATCCTTAACTCTTAAGATGTCTGACAATGTATGTAATATTATCATTTCAACTTATGTTTTCTAAATACATTTTCTCTAACATCATAATACAAGTTCCTTAGAAAAATCCAAACAAACAAAATCCCAGTAATAAATACCCAATGACCACTAATGTTTTGATTCTTAAGTTGTTTTTCTATGTGCATGTCCTTATGTACAGATCTACAAAAAAATACCCCCCCAAATGGTTACCCAGCTGTCCCAGGAGACTTGTCATCTGTGCTACTGATTTGTCTCTTTTTGTGCCAGTGCCACATTGTTTTAGTTACTGTAGTTTTCACAATACGTTTTTTAATATGTGATAAGGCAAGTCCCTCTCACCATTTTTTTCCTGATTTACTGATTCCAGGTAAACTTATAAATCAGTAAATGTTAAACATTATTATTATTATGGCTTAATTTAGAGAAAATATCCAACTTTATAACATACCAAGTCTTCCTATTTAGGAATCTATGGTGAAAGTAGAGAATGTTTAAAAATCCTTGAATGATAACAGTATATTTTATTTTGTATTTAGGATGAAGTTTATATTCTTAATGTAACCTATTTCCGAGATGTTAGGATCTCTTTTTATATAAGGGGGAAAATACTGGGGTCCTAAGAACAACTTGCATGCTAAACAGACCAAACAGATACATTGCTTAATGAGCATCCAATGGGATTTAAAAGGGACTCATGTTGCCGGAGTAATGTTTAAGCTTTAACTTGGCCTATACACAGTTCCATTCAAGAAACATTAAATTCCCCTTACCATCATCATCATCCTGGTTAGGATTCGGTACATCTTTCAAAATGCTAAAGATTTCATCATTCGTTGCCTTACTTTTAAAGGCAACTGCTAAACAGAGGGCAACAGAATGTCCAGGAAGAGAATCTAAACAGAACGGGGAGGAAGGAAGATTAGGTTTAAAGACTTATAATAGTTAAATAACTGAGAACTTAAAAAAAAATTCTTTCCTTTCAAAATAGAAAAATCTATCCCAAGATCAGTATTTAATCTGTATAAAGATACCGCATGTGAAAGTTTCCTTTAATAAGTTAATGGTTTCTCGTCTAAAAAACAAAAAAAAGAGACAAAATTCTCATTTCAACACTTCCTTAAGAACACTTAGCTAATTGAAATCCAGAGTACAAGAGATGCTGATCTTCCTCAAGATGACTGATGAGGAGAACACTGGATATAGTTACAGCTTTCTTTTAATGCCTTCAATTCTCCTGGGCTCAAAAGCCAAGAATTGATCTATTTCTCTTTCATTATGCCAACACCTCCTTCCTCCTTCTTTCCCCTGGGACAGTGAAAACTAAGTTTGAGTTTGAACAAGGAAATGCCGCCAACTTAAGAGAGGGTTTTTTGTTTTTGCTTTTCCTCTTTGCTGAGTCTACAAGCTTGAATCTATTTAAGTCAGATGCTCATGTGATGTGACTCCTTGTGTTTAATACTGGTTAATATCAGTTAAATCCTTACTGTATAAAATGTGTGCAGGTATATACTGTAAGGCATCATCAGAGCAACAGAAATATGCTTTTAATATAAGGGAGGCAAAAAGGTAACACAAAAGACAATCCTGTCATAAGAGTGTGAGTTACTAAGCACCTGGAATGAATAAACTCACTCACAACAGGTCATGTGAGGACAGTCATGTTACACCTGCTGTGAGCTTTTCCCTGGCAGTAAGAAAGTAAGTGAAGAAAAACAGAATCCCCTATCACCAAGGAGTCTATATTCTAGCCAGGGAGCCAAGATATTTGTATTAGATGTAGCCAGAGAGCAATACAAAACCGGCTTGCTAAAAGTTAAAAAAACATTTACAGGTGTGGGGCTTGGGCTAGACCCTAGAAAGAGAATGACAATTAGAGAGAGAAAGAGATCGGGATAGTGACAGAAAGGCAAAACCAAGAACAAGAAGTATGGAAAAAATTAAAAAGGACGTGGGCCTGGCAGAAGTAGAGGTCCATTTGGGGGGAAATGAAAAATAATAAAGTAGGAACAACTGTTACCAAAGCCTTAAATGTTAGATTGAGTTATTCCTATGGTAAAAAAAAGAAAGCTCAATCTTCAACGAAAATCTGAGTTCTCTGATAGCAAAGACTGTACCTTGTGATTCTGAGCTAGTACAAGACAAAATTCTAAATCTAGAACTTCTAAGTGCTATATGAACATTTCATCTCCTAGAAAGCACAGTAGCTAAGAACAAGGCTGCTTAGTTAGTGCACCTAGATTTGAATCTGGGCCCTACCACTCAGAAGCAATCTCATTCTGGCTTGACCTCTTGGAGCCATTTCTCCACTGTAATATTGGTATAATCATACCTATTTCTCAGAGTTGGTATAACATAGGAAAGTACTTAGCATCAGGACCAACAAAGTTTATTTCAAGGTAAACAGGTGTTGTCAGAGACATAAGTGGAGAAGTAGGGGGTAGAATACGAAAAGCGAGAGTAGAGTATTTCCAGATGTGAAGAACCTCTGCATGACATGAAATGGAAGGCTCATGGAGGGGCTGTGTGTTCAGTGCATTCTGAAAATAACCTGGAAAAACTCTACACCTAACTCTCTACCAGCAATCACAAATGTATAACACTTTCCCTTCATTAGGCATAAATGCAAAGTGAAAAATATCAAATTATAGTCCCTCTGGATTATGGTGTAATCTCAGAGATGATGTAACCAAAAAGGTAAGGAAATCATATTTAAAAATTTACTTCTAGAGGCATGTTGCCACAGACTGTGTGTACCTATGTTCCCAACACCACACCTGAACTGTTATAAAGATGATAATTAATTCAAGTAATCTCCATCATCAGGACAAGTACACATTTTCAGTTTAGTAAGTTCTGGCTATAAATTCATCTTGCTATGCTTAGCACTGTATTTAAAATAATACCATGGGCACAACACCATAAATAGTATCAAAAAAGAAAAAATTGTAAGCCAGTAATAACTAATTAGATCCCAAGAAAATCCTCAAAATGATGACAAGGCAAGTAAAACAATAGTGGCTAGTGATAGACCACCTTTCAAATAGAGAAAATATAAACCCCAAGAAAAGGAAAAGCTCAATTTCTCCACCTTAAGTGACTTCAGATATACTTGCATTGGTACTTTCAGACAAAGGGATTATTTTATTTTATTACTTACTGCTACTTTCATCTCCATACTTGTAAATGCAGGTTGGGTTTGCAGGACATAGAGCTGAGAAGGTAGGAGGAACAATATCTAATATACGCTGATGGTAAGACAACCTACAATACAAATAACAGCCTCAGAAAATGTCTTTCATCAGTTCCATTCTTTGGTAACACCCAACTTACCTGGAAAGTCACAATGTCCAATACCCTGAACTCAGCTAACAACTAAGAAATGAAAGGGGAGAAAAGTCCTTTAGGCTATTGTCTAAGCCAGCATCCCAAATCTCAGGCCTACTTCAAAACTTACTGGATTGCACTCAGATGTAGACTAGTGGGCCCACAAGCCTGGTAGCCAAGGATGTCGGGCAATGGTGGGGTGGGGTGGAGGTTACAGTCTCTATGGTTGGAAGATGGTTATATTGTACCAAATAAATACTGAGGATAACAAGGGCCAAGTTTCTTACTGCCTGAGAAAGTATTTACATACCATGGCAGAGAAGAAGGCAGGAAAAGAGATGTTGGATTGGAATTGGAGGGATATGCACACACAGGTAGATATAAAAAGTTATAGATATATGTATGTTTGTCCACTGAGAGGGACTAGAACCAATGACATCCCAATGGCAACGAGCACATTAAGTACCCAGATCTTGGTTCCTACATACTATACTCCACTACTAGACACTAAGGCTCTTTGAATAAACAGATGATTCCAGGGGAGGGACAAGGAAACATAAGATGAGCAGAGAACATCTTGTGCCAGAAAATAAGAAAATGCTCAATGAAAGAATGGTAGAGGACATTTTAAAAAGACACAGGCCTTACCAGGGATTCACGTGGACAAATCAGGGACAATTTGGACATCACGATAAATAATGATAGTCACAGATTATAATCCATTGAATGAAACAAATTCGTTAGTCCCTACCGATACATAAAGAAAGAAAAAAACAAACGGAGAGAAAAAACAGCTCTTACAGTAGAATGCCAGCTAATAAATGTAGAAAAAACAATGGACAAAGAAAATCATCATTTGGCAATCATCTTAGTCATGGCTGATAAAAGTAGTTTTCAGAGGAGAGTGGAGGTTTGATAAAGAATAGGATAAGAGTGTAACCTAAGAATATCTCCCATAAAATAACTAATAAATTACGAGGGGAAAAACAGTAGAGTTAAGGGGGAGAAATCCCGCAGACATTGACATGATCAAGAGTAACATCAAGAGGTAGGATTCATGTGCCTTTAGACAGGACACACTGAGAGCACCAACAATGCAAGACCTGAGTCTGCTCATGAGAAAATATCAGAGCAATCCAATACAGTAAGGTCTAAACTGTTTAAAACTCACAAAGACACAAAAGACAGAAAGAATAAACGTGCAAGACTGAAGGAATCTGAAGAGAATGACAACTCAATACTATACATGTTCCTGGATAGGATTCTGGACCAGAAAGGAAAAAAGAGACATTCTTGGGATGGCTAGCAAAATTTCAGCAGCATCTGTGGATTGTGTGGTAGTACTGTACCAGAGCTGATCTCCTGATCCGGAGGGTTCTATGCTGGCTATGTAGGACAGTGGCTTTGTTTTGGGGAAATGTGTAATGGATGTTGAAAGAGGAGGGCTGCCATGTCTACAGTTTATTCTCAAGACCAATATAATGGGTATCTGGAGAGGGAAAAAAGCAGTGAGCATGAGAGCAAACATGATAAAATGTTAACGACTAGGGAGGGAATTTAGGTGAACAGGAGACAGAGTTCTCTGTACTATTTTGACAACTTTTCTATAAATCTGAAATCATTTCATAGAATAATATTTTTAACAGAACTTCCTGGCTTAATTCACAATAGATTCTAGATGGCATGGTCGCCTAATTTTTTCAGCTTCAATCTCGATTAAAAAGTGAGATTTAAGATGGGCAAGTACTTGGATTTCAAAAATGGTATTCGGAACATACATCACAAATGCAGAGATGAGAAAAAAATCCCCCCACAGAAATTAGGAGACCTAAAATAAGGAGAAAACACAAAAAACTTACCTCATACATTTTTCTAGAACTTCTCTTACAAACTTTGGCTTCGGACTTTCAGGATCTTGAGTAAGACAATCTGACCTAATGAGGAAATGTGGTTTTATAAGTTCTTACACACAATTGCAACTCATAAATTTTGTTAATTTATAACTGCACTTATAACTATTTGTACTTAAACTACAAATAGTTTCTTTCTACTTACTGTTTCATTTATACATAGTAAATTAACATCAAAGAAAGGAAATAACTCAGACAGTGAAGGCTGCTTTTATGTCACAGTTTTAAACAGTAACAGTTTTTTGACTAGGGAAAGGAAGGATAAAACACATCATTGCTTACCAATCTTCCCAGCTCCAACGGAACTGGAAGTTACTTAGATGATGAGAAAACCAATTAATAAACCTACACAGAAAAGGGGAAGTGGGGACAGAAAAAGGAAGAATCGTTGTGATTTAGAACAGAAATTTATAAAATCCTTCAAAACAGATAAAACCCTATTTTACAGAGTTAATGAAAAGCACTTTCCTCTACCTGCAGCTGTATGTTCTCCTGCCACTAATTCTTTTCTCTGCGAATCCTGTAACTTATTTTTTAATAGTCCCCTATGTCACTTCTAATAGTGCTATCTTTTATCTTTTTTAGGTGAATAAGAGATATGATTCCAGCACCTGTTTTGTGCAGTCACCTTATATGTTCACATAATTTAATTCTCACAACTTCTGAGGTTATACATCACAAATAACTGATGATGAAACTGAGGGGAAAAAAAGATTCTATAAATGGCAGAGCCAAAGTAGTATAGTCTCTTATCACACCATGCCCCTTTCACTATAAGCAGAATATATCATTGAAGCCCCCTTTTCCCCTAAAAACATTCCTGATCTCTACCTAGATAGGGAACATCTTACTATTCTATATAATGCTGTGGACTTCATAAAAATCCAATAAATATTTGCTGAATGAATGGCATAATGGAGACGCCTAACACAACTGCTATTTTATTAACTAGAATGGGAAAAAAATCAGAGAAGACATTCTCTTAAAGCATGTCCTTCATGTATCTATAACTTCAATCACTAAAATTACTCAAGGTAAAAAGGTCAATGACACAGGATAGCCCTTAATGATAATTTTCAAATATGGAATTTGAACAATGGACATGATCATAGAAACTGCAGAAGTGTTCAATACCTGTCCTTATTTGATTTGGAAAACTGACAGAGCAAAGAAAGAATACCATCTAATAAAGGTGATCACACAGACCTCACCCAAAAGAAAATAGTGACCATGCAATTACCACAGCTGTGAAATACGATCTTTTATATAAACTAAGAGTCTTGAAGCTGTAGGTTTGAAAAGACTTCTATGTAAAAGCTAGAGTTTAGAAGCAGATACTACCTATAAACAAAGAATATACATTATTTATTATAAACAAAAAATATATAGTTAATATTTATATATAATAAGTATACACATTAGATTCCCCTTCTACATAGGGGTTAGCATAAAACATATTTTAAAAGTGTACATATGCAATCACAGAGGGAAAAAGTAAAACTGTACCAAAGTACCAAACACATAAACAATGAATGAAATTAAAACTGCCGCATAGGCATCAAAAATGTAACATTGCACTCCAATAAGTACAAGTCTTGTTAATATACAAAGTTTATTTTGGGGAGGCAAGAAAGAAAACTCAATATGGAAATTCTTAAAACGGCAAATGTCTTGATCAAATTCCTTTATAAAGTACAAGAAGTAGAAGCTATTGACACTTAGTATAGAAATAAGGCAATTACTGTACCTGTCTACGCATGTGGTATTCATTGTGTCCAAACGCATGTATAACATTTCAGTTGCCTGTGCCAGCTGTGAATTTGAGGATAAGGAAAACTATTCTCCACTCTCATCCAAAATAAATTGTGTAACAGAAAAAATTAAAACATTTCTGTTAAGTCTTTATAATGACTAACAACGCTGAGCATCTTTTTACATAATTGATCTATTCTTGAGTTTTTTCTTAATACCTTTTAAGTTCAATGACGTGCAATAAATTTAACCTGTTATACACTGATGAAGTCAAGATAATGAATGTTTTCATCACCTCCAAAACTTCCCTATACTCCTCTGTAATCCATTCCCCGCCTCTGCCTCAGCCTCCCAGAGTGCTAGGATTACAGGTTACAGGCATGAGCCACTGTGCCTGGCCACAAAATTTCATTTTTTAAAAAACCCAAAGCAAATTAATTAAGAGCCCAAAATTGATGAGAAAATCCTTTCACTATACTTTATTTTAAATCATAGGCATTAAGGAAACATAGCATCTTCAATTCGTAAAAACATGTTAAATCAATGCAAGGCCTCCCAAACTTGTTCAGGTATCAAAGAATCTAGCAGTCCTTAGACTTAAGGAGAGATTTTAAGGTATGACAGTATATACTATTTCATAACGTGGGGGGGTTATGTGTTAATTTTATAATGTGCATTTTAGTTTCTCACTCTTATTCAAATATTATACTTCAGCACTGAAACAAAGCAAATCAGAACTACTGTCCCTAAAACTTAAAACTTTGTGGAATAAAACTGAAGTTGAGAAAATTTAGCTCATAAGTTATTAGTATATTTTCAATCTTGGAACGGAGAGCCATTTATTTTTTTATTAGTGGTAGAACATTAGGCTTACGAAGGATTATTTGACCTTGTCCTCCAGTCAAATGAACATCTAACCTCCTAGGGATCTAAGAAAGAGAGATTGTATACTAGTTCAGGAAAATTAAAATTTTTTTTCTTTCCTTAAAAATTGAAAATGCCAACTTTTCTTCTTTTATAGTATTTTCTTAAACTTCTTGACCCAAATAGTGAAGTATATATGTATTTATTATTTATTTTTAGATACGTATATATTTATAGACATACAAGTACACGTATGTGACATACACACATTTAAAAAGCTGTATTTTTAACTTACAGAATTTAAGCCCGCAAACACAAATATTTAATAATCTTTTAAAGCTAGGACAAAAAGAGTATGTTTAAAAACAAAACAAAAAAAGGATACAACTTGGGGTAGAGAGCCAGGCTGAAGTTTGCAGAGTTCAATGAGAAGTGTTGCATACATCACATCAATGTGAGGGGGTGCTGGCAGTTGAAACAGCTCTGCAAAGATCACCTACAAGAATCATGAGTCAGAACTCAATCGACTGCTACCTTTGCACTTCTACCATCGGAAAGACCTTAACATTCTAAACCTAAACTCTAACTGCATGGCATTCATAATGAAAAAAGAATTACTTTTTAATCTTTAAAATTATGTTCTTTCAAATACAGAGATCTAAAATTGAATACCATAATGAAAATTCCCTCTCTCTGTAACTCATTCAAATAAAAGTAGACAAGATCAATGCTTATTTGACCCAAACTCCTCTCAGAGAACTGTGTAATTAAATTCCAACTTTGGAAGAATCAAAAGTTGATTTAGAGAGGCACAGTTTTCTGAGGGGCTCAACAAATCTGTTAGAGTTTCATCCCTGTAAGTAAAAAGAACCCTTACCATTTTAATAGATTCTGAGGATGGGAAACACACTATGTGAAATAGATGGGTAGCTCTTTTAGACAGTCCAAGACTTCTTTGCCATGCCTCTTGTTCAGAAACTTCTGCTTTCCACCCTCTCTGTATGATTGGTGGACCACCCACCTAGAAATCTAAAGCCCTGGTCTTTACTCTTACCCTCTCACACTTCTATACTTCAATCTGATGAATTTCTACACATTTTGTAGATTTAAAAATATGAGTTATGGC
>NW_012136969.1:447483-451205 GCF_000956105.1 Propithecus coquereli | reverse complement strand
TAGGTCATTAAATGTGAAATGTCCAATTTTAAATCAAAAGTTTAGTTTATCATATCTCAAACAAGAAGCAGTACAATTACTCAAAGTATGTGCTCTTAAACTATTGACACAGTTTTGCCATCTTAATGGTAGCTTGTTTATGCCAGCAGCAAAGAAGCAAAGAAGCCTGGAGAGTAAGTGGCAATGAAAACACAAAAGGCGTTTTTCCACAGCTTATTGAGAATTGAATATTTTTCTTTGCAAGAAGTGATCCAAAGCCTGGAAGATGTGGTAGTCAGTTAGTGCAAGGTCTGACGTATACAGTGGATGACAGTTTCCAAGTCCAGCCTCTGTAGTTTGGGCAGCATTGTGAGACATGTGGTGGAGTGCTGTCTTGCAAGAGGATTGACCTGTCTCTATCGAGCAGTCTTGGTGTTTAATCACAAGCATCCTCATCATTTCATCCAACTGTTTGCAGTAGACATCTGCTGTAACCCACTGACCAGGTTTCATGAAGCTGTAGTGGATATATACTAGCGTTGGACCACCAAACAGACATCATTAGCTTTTTTGGATGAATATTCGGTTTTAGACTGTATTTCAGCACTTCATTTTTATCCACCCACTGTGCCAAATGCTTGCAATTGTCAAAAAGAATCTATTTTTCATCACAGGTAACAATACGGGGTAGAAGTGGTTCGCCCTATGTCACGACAGCAAAGAAAGGCAAGCTTCGAGACAATTTCTCTTCTGATGCTCGTTTAATTCATGCAGAACCCACCTGTCCAACTTCTTTACCTTGCTGATTTGTTTCAAATGGTCCAATATTGTTGGAATAATAATATTAAACCTTGCTGCTAATTCACATGTAAGTTGAGATGGATTTGCTTCCACTACAGCTTTCAGCTCATCATTATCCACCTTGGTCTCAGGTCACCCAAGTGGCTCATTTTTAAGATTAAAATCACCACAATAGAACTTCTCAAACTATCGACATACTGTGCGTTCATTAGCTACATCCTTCCCAAACACTTTGTTGATATTTTCAGCTGTCTATGATGCATTGGTTCCACAACTCATATTTGAAGATAACACAAATTTTTGATTTATCCATGGTTTTGCAAAAATTGCTCTAAAAGAAATTTGAAAGATAAACGTGCATTTGAAAGACTGAGGATATACCTTCACAACAAACATAAAATAGGAAGTGTCAAAGTGAAATATCAGAGATATCAATTGTCAAACTTAGTCCTTAAGGAAATTGGACATTTCATACTTAATAACCTTAATAACTAATTTATAGGCAACTTAAAATTCCTTTTTTCTCTTTACTAACATGGCTAACAGCATCAAAACTGACAGCAATTTCCTCGCTCCTCTGTTAATTTTCAGTGCCTGACAAGTAGCAAGAAAAAAAAAAAATAAGCCAAGACTAGATTATACTTTAAAGTCAACAAAAAGATTCTGAAACTTAGAAACAAGCTTCACATGGAATGCATACCTCAACTATGTGGTAGTTCAAGGGGATCTTGTTCTTCCCTGGATAGCTCACTAGCTGTGCAGCACTATAAAAAGTGTAATTTAAGTTTAATAAGTATGCAAAGATATGAAAAATAAAACAAGCAGTTTCAAAAGCAGTATGTTAGATACAAGAAAAATCTTTTCTGAAATGTTCTAGATTTCAGTTATTTCACTTAATGATGGCACAAATTATTTTGTCTACCATAAGGAAAATCTCTAATGCATCCAAGATTTCTTGAAAGATCAAAAGGTGTCTAAATAATAATACTAAGGAAGCATATTCAGACCTACTAACTTAAGAAGTTTTAATAGGGGAAAGCACTCACAAAAATGCTACCATATTTTTTCCACCTTAAAATATAAGCCCAAACCTTCCAAGGTCTAAGAAAATTTTATTAAACTCTTCCAAAGCTTAGGTATCTAAATTGTTAGTAATGGAGCAAAACCATTAGTATTCATTTATTCCCATACATCCAAACCAAAATAGCTTGCCATTCAAGTTCTCCAGAACATATGCCGAATACCCACATAAAAACCCCAGCCTTATACGCACATTACTATAAAGCACCCAGAAAAGTACTATTTGAGGGTAAAAAGCCTCAAGAAAGTAAAGCAAGTGCTTCTAGGGATTGGTTTTAGTAAGACAGGGAAACAGGAGGATAGAAAGATTTTCTTATACTCTGAACATATATTTTGGTCTTCCTGACTCACCAAAATTGCTTTTTCTCTCCTGTAAAAGGACCATAAAAAGAATCTTACCAAGTCTTCCTTTCCTTCCAGTGGGACTTAATGATGCAGTGAAGATTCTCTTCTATTACAAATCTTTCCACTGAATGACTTCCTGGCATAACAGGACCCTGGAAAGAAAACCAAATATATATACACATCGACCTAGACAATAGATTTCTTTCATTTATTCAACAAATATTTCAGAGACTTTTATGTTCCAGGCACTATTATTAGGTGGTAAAAGTTAGGGGATAAAAGTTCCGAACTGTTAAAAGTTCTGTATTTCAGCAAATTTCATTGTTGTGTTCACTTGCCTACAATAAAATCTGAGTGTCAGCTGTAGCGTTTCTTCTACTACATCTGATGCCATGCTACCACTGCCCACTTTACATGCCATCTCTTACATGAAACAAACTAAGTAATTTTTGTGTATTACAAGCCTTATAATGGCTTATTTTTTAAACCATGAGAATGGATTACTTCCATCAATAAACATAGAGAGAAAATTCTTTTCAAATACCATATAGATCTAAAAAATCATGTATGCACTGAAAGATATCCATAAACATTAAGAAAAGGTTAATAAATATTACCTGTATGATATTAATTTTTTCTTAACTAATTCATAGCAAATATTTTCAAAGAGCATACATTAGACACTTAATGACTTTGGGATGATTTTACTTTAATCTTTATAATTTCTACGTATTTTAAAACATTTTTTGTAAAGGCCAGAACAAAGGAAAAAACCGAATCCACTTCATTTTCAGGGTAACAAGTATTTTATATATTTATACTCTCTGGCAAAGGATGGATAGGCACATTACAGAGGCAACACCAATTAAATACAAACAGTACCGAAGGAACAAATTTTGAGGTCTCATTCTAGTTTCCCTTGTATAAATGAATACTTAATCACAAAGACTTTACCAGTCTTAAATGTAAACCAGATTTTCAGTTAGATATACCTGTGTAGACCATTATATCATTTTGACTAAAAGCATTTTATTATATATGAAATATAGAAAAGTGGGCAGCAAGTTGATAATTTTGCATATGTAACTGATTATCATAACTTTTTACTCTGAAATAGATAACACAGTTAGTATATGGCTAAACCATACTAAATTCCCACTGGTCATAAATACTTTACCATAGGACAGAAAAGATAGGAGAAAGAAACTCAAATTTGACTTTAGGTGGTAACATTGGTTCTTAAGCCAGGAGTTCTTAACTGGGAGCAATTTTGCCCCAAAGGGGACATTTGGCAATCTCTAGAGACATTTTTGGTTATCACAACCGAGGCAGGGGGAGCACTACTAGAATCTAGAGGGTAGAGGCTAGGGATGCTGCTAAGCATCTCACAATACATAGGACAGACCCCTGCAATGAAAAATTATCCACTCCAAAATGTCACTTGTGCTAAGAGGATGAGAAACCCTGCTCCATGGTGACTGGGATATACTAAGCAGAAGGTATTGTACTTTAGCCAG
>NW_012136969.1:443460-445628 GCF_000956105.1 Propithecus coquereli | reverse complement strand
AGCTAAGCTGTACCAATGGAATGGCTTGCATATGTTACAGAGATAAGAATCTACTTAAGAGCTGACTGTGTGTATCACAAGAGACTGAAATCAATTTACCTCTTCTTGTGGATGTGGTTTATCAGCAGTCCATACCTGTAACATGGGCACATGAGTCTTTTGGCGTCTTCTAAAGATAAAAATGAAAGTCTACATTCAGGCTTTTAAAAACATAAAAGGGTGCTCAGTCACTTTCATAATGAATAAAATGCAAATTAGAACAATGAAAGAATTTTTACCTACTGGACTGGCAGATATCAACTGTTTTGATAATGTACTCTGCATCGTCAAGGTGTAGGTAAAGATTCAGTCTCAAATATTGCTGGCAGAGAGGTTAATTGGTATAATCTTTTTGGAAGGCAATTTGACTAAATCTATCAAAATTAAAATCGTTCAGAACCTTCAACCCAGAAATGCCATTTCTAAGAATTCACATTCCCCATAAATGTAATTACGCACGTACACAAAAACATATAAACAAAGATAATCACTGAAACATTATTTATAACAGCACAGGACTAGAAATAACCTGAATGTCCACCAACAGGGGACCAGTTGAAGAAATCATGGTACATTAAGACAGTGGAATACCATATAACTGTTAAAAAGAATGAGGCACAACTACATACTTTTATGCAATAAATTCAAGTCACAGTAAGAAAAAAAGCAAATGAAGAACAGTGGGTACATTGGACTGTCATTTGTATAAAAAGAGGAGGGATATGTATATATACACATGTATAAGATTGTTAGACTTCTTCTAGCTTTACTTATAAACTAAGTAGATATTAACAGTTATTGAAAAAAGTACCTATTAATAAAAAATGAAACTTACAGAAAAACCAATCTGCAAAAACTTAAGGCACACATAATCATTACCATGCTGCTGGGTAATAAAGTTTACTAACAAGGTCTATTATTAGTATTAACTATCTAACAAGATAAACCAAGCTTTTACACTGGCTTGGGACACGGATAATGGGAAGATATGGGACTATTTTAATTTAAATGTGTCATAGGACTTAAGAAGTATAAGCTAGGTAAAAGGTTAAAGGACCATTGTTTCAAGAGCTTGGTAGGATTCACTTATATGAAGTAAATATATTGTATGTGCTAGGGCAGCAGTTCTCCACCTGTGGAATATATTAATAATATAGATGTCCAACTCTTCCTCCCAAATAGTGTGATTCACTAGGTCTAGAGGTTGGGATCTGAGCATCGTAAGTACCACAGGTAATTCTTAATCATACAAATACTAGAGGAAATACTGTATCGCGCTAGGGTGTTTTAAAAGAAACTTTGTTACCAACTCCCTTGCATGGGCAAAGTAAGCACACATATTTGATTACTTTGAAGTTTCGGTAAGTTACAACAATAGGAGAATGAGAGTTACTAGCGAACACCTTCAGGAACTCTGCAGCTTATTTTTGAGAAACTCACATAGTATCACTAACAGATAAAATGTATAACACATTAAGTCAGTAAGATATCCTTTATCTAAACAACAAAGAGTACTATGAGCTATGCCCTTACTTAAGATAGCTTTCAGTGTTGGCAAAGATGCGGTCCATCTCTGCATCTTTCTTTTCGTACAACTCCTTTCCAACCCAGGGCAAAGATGACAGAAATGCATACACATACCAATCCCGTCGCACCTAAAGGATTTTTAAAAAGGTAAGTTTAAAATATGTGCCAGTTAATTTTTCATATTTTATTCTTGAATGAAATCCTATGGAAGCTATAGGGTTTAAATAAGACATTTGGCTCATTCGGAGCATTTCCAGATATATTAATTCTAGTCTTACTAGACAGAATCATTTGAATTAACATGCATATGTCATGAGAACTCACCAGTATGCCAGTTAACTTAACTTTTAGATATTAAGAAGTTACAGTATGATTACCTGTTATTATCTTTTGTTTATTGGTAAAGGGTTACCAGTAAAAAAAATCCCTGGTTCTATAGGGAGAAGATTCAGCATAAGGGGTTCTCTTACCTGAGGTACATCTTCTTCCTGAGTTACACTTACAAAATTTTCAAACATAGCTACCATTGATGGGGCAGCAATCACATGACAATTCACAAGATCAGATAAAAAACGGACCTGTAGGGGCAAACAATTTCTGCT
>NW_012136969.1:442310-443410 GCF_000956105.1 Propithecus coquereli | reverse complement strand
AGTATTTTTAATATTTGTTTTTAAATAATAACACAATATGAATAACTTAAGCTGTGTTGTCTAGAGAGAGATGGATAATTTCTAAAACTAGGTATTTTTCTTGAAAAATAACCTTATTAAGAACAATAGCTAAAATTATTAGGCATTCAACATGTGTCAGACACTGTTCTAAGCAGTTCACATGTATTATAATTTAATCCTCATAATAAGATTATGAGATACATACTATTATTATTCCTTTAGGAAACTAAGGCTTAGAGAGGTAAATAACTCACCCAAAATCACAGTTAGTATGTGGCTAAGCCAGGATTAAAACACAAACCAATCTGTTTCTCAAACCTACACCCTTAACCTGCACATTGTGCATGTCTCTCTAATCTATTTACACATGCCAAATATAATTTATTGCATAATGAGGGACATCATTCACTGTATTAAAAAGTTAATAACTTCATTGCCATTGGCCTTCTTAGATAAAAAACTCAAAATTAAAATGTATCACAGGCATACTTCAAGCAAGATTAAACCACAAGTACGATGCAACACAGACCCTATCTAGGAACTTTCGGTTGGTCACATACCTCAGGATCATCTGTGTAATCAAACATTCTGAAGATGACCCTTGGCATCGGGTATACCGAATCTTCCGTGTGAGGAGGTGGTGTAAAAGGAGGCAGATTGTGCTGTAGTGCTTCGCACAGGATGCTGTCAAAGGCAAGATAAGGTCTTAGGATGTGCCGTTCCTGCCAGCGATCCTTTTTCAATTTCTGAATCTGGGCCCACAGGCAATCTAAATACTAAAGACAGATTAATTTTTAAGAATTAATAAATTAACATTTTGACTAGACAAAATAAAAACTCACTGCCTTCTAAAATACAGGATACAAAAGTAAGCTAATGTACAATTAAAAATGGTACAAAAGAAGGGTGCTAAGTTGTTTTTGTTTTTATTTATTTATGTCTTTTTTTAATAGACAAATAGTAATTTTACAAATTTATGGGGTACATAGTGATGTTTCAATCCATCATCTCACACATTTATCATTTCTTTGTGTTGGGAATATTCAATATCCTTCTTTTAGCTATTTGAAACTACATAT
>NW_012136969.1:437082-438515 GCF_000956105.1 Propithecus coquereli | reverse complement strand
CAACATGAGCAGAGCCTAGTTACAGAAAGACCACTCTGGTGCCACTGTAGATCATAAAGTAAAAGGCAGAGAATCTAGATGGAAAAGGATCAGTTTAGAGGCTGTTAAGGACATGAGAAAGAGGGCATGAACTACGCTAGAAGCCCTGGAGACAGAAGGGACAGATTTGAGAAAAATTTAGGAGGTAGAATGACAGGGCCTGGGGACGCTTATGGTATAAGGGGGCAAACGAAAGATAAAAATTAATGTTCACGTTTCTAAATGGGTTACCCAGTATACAGTGGACCCCAGGGAGAGGACAGAAGGCAAGGAAATATGAATAATGAATTAATTTAGAAACTTCCAAGTAAGATATCTTAGGGCTACGCAGGTAGTATTTGTAATAGGTCTGGCACTCAGGGGAAAGGCTGAAGTTGGAGATACAGTTACAGATTTGGCAGCATCATCAAAATAAAGGTGGTTTATGAAGCTATGAGAGTGAATGAGAATGATTCAGGAAAGAGTCTTTAAATTATTTGGTTACAGCTCATCTTCCCTCCACCCCAATGCTAAATCATAATATAACAAAAAGAACCCTAAACAAACAAAAAACAAACTTACCAAATATACAGCTTCATTGTAACTGTTTGCTTTCAATGATTCTTTAAGCTGACGAATCATAGCCTCTACAAATTCTCCACCAAAGTTGTAATTCCTGGCATTCAGTAGTCCAACTAATGTTGTATAAATTGTCAACTTCTCAGGTAACAGACGTGCACTGATTTGAGAACCCAGTACAAGAAAATCCCAAAACAATGGCATTATGTTAAGTTGCTGAATTTTACATAAAATGTTTATCATTCCATTAACTCTGGAACAGGATTACTTTTAGCCATGTCTTTAAAACTACTTCAGCAAAGGCACTGTCAGTAAGAAGGGCTGTGGACGGTAGCCCCCATAATTTTTCATTTTAATTCTAGTTAGTGAATCCAAGAGTTAAGAAAGTTTCTTTTTTAAAATCTTTTCAAGAAAGTTTAATTGTGAAGTTATCACACTGAAATAAATATAACTAATGCTAGACCAGTTTTTCTTCAAGTATCTTTCTTTAGTGGAACTAAATAGCAGTTCCATAGAAAATGGTTTCCATGGTAAAACATTTCAGAAATGCTAGGTGAAACAAGCTTCTTTAATGTAGAAACATTAAGGCGGGCGGCCGGGAGACATATTCAGAGTTTCTAAACTTAGCTAACCAAATGTCATGGAATCAGAATTCTACTTTGAGAAACGCTATTCTAGTTGCTTAGAAAAGATGCAGAACTAAAAACCAGTTTCAACACAGTTCCTACCAGTTAAATTCAATTTTTAACATGGTACTCTGACATAGTTAAGCTTTGTTTACATCACAGTTGCTTACTCCAAGGATATTGATTTCATTAAAGTTACTTGAAAAGTAG
>NW_012136969.1:431087-434673 GCF_000956105.1 Propithecus coquereli | reverse complement strand
GGATGCTGCCAAAAACATGCTAAATATGTTAGCAGTTAGTAAAATACTCATGTACTGCTACTCCCATTCTTTTAACTTGAGTTGTTTACTGATTCTCAGGTGCTTGTTCCTAAACCATTTAGTGCTGGTACTAGCCATTAAGCTACTAATGTAACTTAATTATTATGTAAATGATGAAATAAGGATGCAAAATAAGTTGAATGCTTTAGAAAGACTTAATTAGAGGGAAAAAAAGTTGTTGTATTAGGTATGAAAAGGAAAACTTGAAAAGATAGGAAAGGGGAACATAAAACATTAGGATTTCTCACTTGCTTTACAAATTTCTAAGCTCTTAACTCTTCAGTTAACAGTTTCAGTTCTGCAGACCACACCGTGACAGGGTATAGAGTATACCAAACAATAGGAACTATAGTCAGCATAAATATACTCAAACAAAAGTCTTGAGCACTGTATCAAATAATTGATAGAAAAAAGTACCTTTAGGCAGGTACGGTTGCTTGTGACTGCAAGCCCAGCTACTCAGGGAGGCTGAGGTGGGAAGATCGCTTGAGGCCAAAAGTTCAAGAAAAAAGTACCACGTTTTATGATTCCTTGCTTTAATTGGCTCTTATGAACTGAATAATTACTGATACTGATTCATTCAAAAACAGTATGATTCAAAGAATCTTAATATACTAAAGAGACCTACCATTCTAAAATCATGACCAATCATCTGTCCTTTTGATTGCTAAAGAATTCAAGTTGAATGAGGCTGTGCTACAAATTAACCTCAAACACCAGACTGTCTATTATTGTTCAGACACTGGCTGTTGATGATCTCTTACCATTTTGTTTAAAACCTTAACACATCCACCTTAAATCCTTTTGTGAAACAACATAAGGCTTTAAAACTTAAAATAATTGTGCTAAGCATGGAACCTGATGCTATTGCTAAACAATTTTGGCTAGTCTAATATCATTCAACTTTCCACTTCCATCACCTGGATTATTAGGACAGCATATGGGCAAGGGAAAAAGAGTCTATAATTGTGTTGGGAACCTGTATTAATAACCAAAATCTGCAGCTGGATATAGGGTTACACAGTAACAAGTTATATATGACTTCAACCTTCAGAGCTGAACAGCCACAAGAATTGAACATTTTTTTTTTCTTTTTTCTTCCTTTAAATGACTCCAGGAAGAACAAAGAATTGAACTATTCTTACAGAGTTCATAATCACTTACTTGCCTCTGGAATATCTGGCTTGAAATGTATGGTGATTCTCATAAAACACAGCACCTCGCTATTCTAGGCTTTGGTTGTTAAGTCTCCCCAGTGACTGAAATGATCTTCAGATACCACATGAACTTAAGCTGAATAAAACCAATGTGTTACTATCCAGATAGGACCAAAGGGAGTATTATAAAAAGTTACAGGGTAAAGCCCTCGGTTCTTTCACTTCCCAACCCCTTAAATACCATAATCTGGCTAAATCATCATTGAATATAATTTTGAAGGGATGATACCACAAAAAGCATAACATGCATGCATTTTGACAGCTGAGATGTACTCCTGGAGATATCCGCCTGTGTAAAGTTGTAGACATAGGTGGCACAGAGGGATCGGTGACCTTAACTCTTAAGTAGACAACAAACCTAAGTCACAGGATCCATTAAGGTTCCACCACCAGAAGAGCCAACTTTCACACAAAGGTCTTTTATTTCCAGGAGTCATTCCTTGAAGAAACAACACATATTTGATGTAATGTTTATATAAGCTGTCAGCCAAGACATTAAAATAGCCGCCTTCTAGAGCAGTGGTTCGCAACTGGGTATAGATTTTGTCCCCAGTGGCCATCTGGCAATCTCTGGAGACATTTTTTGTTGTCGTGACTGGGGGAGTGCAACCAGCATCTAGTGGGTAGAGGCCAGGGATGCTGCTAAATATCTCACATTGCACAGGACATTTCCCAACAACAAAGAATAATCTGGTCCAAAATGTCAATCGTGCTGATGTTAAGAAAACCTATTTTAGAAAGCAGAATATACTCATGGTGTTCCAAGAACCAGATTTTGGCGAGGTTGGGAGAAGGCAAACATTGAAAAACTAGCTGAGTGGAAGCAGCTGTTTTTTTGACGTTTTTAAAACCTTAACCACACAGTTCCTTTCTTTCTGGCCCATCTACTTTGCCAACCCTTAATCCCACCTCTATAGGCTTCGTAACTTAACCATCCAGCTGGCTTGTTCCGCTTTGGAATCATACCCCGGTCTCTAAAGCAACCCTCCCAGGCCCTCCTGTACGCTTTAAAAGGGAAAAACAATGCTGCAGGAGAGAAGGTATGATTTCTGAGGAAAAACCAGAAAATACACGTACATAGTCATTCATATCTCTGAACTGCAAACCCTCACTTCATTTCAGCTACGATGAAGGACAAGGTTTGTTTGGCAAATGGGAGGAGGAAGAAAGTATTAAGAAGGAAGAGATGCCCCACTCTCACCTGATATTTGGGAGAATATGAAGGGGAGGGGAAAACTACAGACACACTATGAACTCAAGGACACTAACAAGGTACAGAACTCAGACAAGAACCTGGGTCAGAGCACAGGGAAGTGGATAAAATACCTTAATTAAGAATAAAATGTGGGGAATTAGATGAATGTTTTCATGCGCTGAAGAAAACATACTTATGGTAATTCCCAAAGCGAGAACAGATTTCGTATCAAAATGTAACTATGTAACTTTTATATTGCCACTATGTAAATGAAAGTTATATATTGCCACTTCACTCCGACAGGCTGGCTAGTACAGAAGAGAGAAGCAAGTCTTTATTAAAACCCATCTGAAAGGGTCTTAAAGATACAAAATAAAATTTTTCCCTGCAAGAAGATCTTAAATTTATATGGATACACTATATAACTTATATCCTTATTAGAACTAGATGTACTGTAAGAAATTTTAGAACCACAACATAGAAAACAAAAACCGACGCTATAAAAGAAAAAAGTAAAGTAACAAAGCCCAACAACGAAAAAGAGAAAGGTAATGTAACTTGATCCTGCTGATTTGAAAGAGGTAACCATCACCTCTGAAACAAACTATACTCTTTCAGAATAACAAACCCCTTCACTTCTGTTTATTCTTTTCTCCACTTAAATATATAAGATCAGTCGTAGTCTAAAAGAGAAAGACTTAATTCTAAGTAGCTTAAATGGAGCTTCTATGGTTTTTTTGGCTAAGATTTTGAACAATCTAAATCCTTTCTTTAAAAAAAATAACATATTGAACACCTACTATATGCATATTCTATAATAACTAAAAAGTTTCAGAGAGCTGGGTGTGATGGCTCATGCCTGTTGTAATCCTAACACTTTGGGAGGCAGAGGCCAGAGGATTGCTTAAGGCCAGGAGTTCAAGACTAGCCTGAGCAACATGATAAGACCTTATTTCTACAAAAAAACAGAAAAATTAGCTGGGCATGGTGGTGCGTGCCTGCACTCCCAGCTACTTGGGAGGCTGACACAGGAGGGTCACTTGAGCTAGGAGTTCCAAGTTGCAGTGAGCTATGAGGCCACTGCACTCTACTTCCCACAACAGAGTGAGACCCT
>NW_012136969.1:430026-431037 GCF_000956105.1 Propithecus coquereli | reverse complement strand
TCCCCAAGAAAAAGAGTTTACCAAAGGGCCAAAGCTCATTTCATTTGTATAGACGCCCTGGATAGAAGGAAAGGCAATGACATATGGAACACATCTTTTGAACATTTCCCAAAGCGTTTAAGAGTAGATAATACATTATCACCTGGATTCATAAATCTTTTGCATACATACACTGTACAAAGAAGCCTTAAGATCTTGCTCTTGTAGTTAGGAAGATCGGCTTCTAAAACACCAGCCAAGCCTTCTAGATTGCTCTCCAAAGAGCAGGCACTCTGTAGAGGACATCAAATTAAATACTTGTCAAGTACTCAGCAATTAGTGAACTAAATAAAATAAAATTTTCTAGACAATCATAAAGAAGCTGAAGCCTTACATATGTATAAGGAGCTATGACAGGTTTAACACAAATTAATTCAGATAGCTACTGTTCTTTAGAAATCCATGAAAAGACAATGAATGGAATTCAAAAAGTAAGCAGTCTAAGATAGCAGAATATTAGAAATAGGAGGACACCATGGGTTCTATTCCATCTCTCTTAACTAATTCAATGACTGACTCTGGGCAAATTACCTCCAGTATCCAGGTCTGCTTTAATTCACTCATAAATTGAGAGGACTATTCCCTAGGTCCCTTCTAAGGCTCGTCTTCTATGAAAATTACTAATTACTAAAAACTGTCAATTATCTGCCTTCCAGGGGTTTCAACATGCATTCACTCTGGGATACAAATGCATGGTAACACAAGCTTTGCCTAAAACTTAGATCGTCAAGTTTTTAGCTGCAAAAATTACTCAAAACCCAGTCAACCACAAGCCTAAACTAATCACAATCTGTGCCTAATGCACTGCATACCTTTTCTCCTACTTTGCATATTAAAGATTCCAAATGGTCTTCAGTTTCATTTCCATCAGAGGTCTTTCTCCTTTTGTGAGGCTGTCCACCTATTTCAGCAACATAAAAAAATTAACATTACATGATAAATCTGCCATCACAAATTTTATTTAACCCTTTT
>NW_012136969.1:387609-426171 GCF_000956105.1 Propithecus coquereli | reverse complement strand
TAGTGTTCATACACATTACTTTTCATTTATGGTTTCCCTTTCCTTGTCTATAAGTTGACTACTACATGAACCTCATTGGTATAGTCTTCTACCCCATCTCCCTGAATAGTCCATTCTGCTCTGGTTAACACTGGCCTCCTTGCTGTTCTGTGAACACGACAGGAATGCTCTAGCCTTCAAGCCTTCGTACTCATGGTTCCCTTTGTTTGGACCACTGCTTTTTCCCATACAGCCACAGGGATTGCTATCTTATCTCCTGCGGGTCTTTGATCTGATGCCATTCTGACTGAGGTCTTCCATGACCAACTACATAAAATAGTAACTTCTCCTTCACATTATTCTCTACCCCCTTTATCCGACATTATGTTTCTCCATAGTACTGGTCACCATGATACACTATTCATTACTTGATTGTTTTCCCTCTCTCCATTCTAGAAGGGAGACTCCATCTTTACACTGTCCACTACTGTATTGCAAGTAGTTAGGATAGAGGCTGGCACTGTTATATATTTATTGAATAAATGATATCTAGTCAAGCATATGCAAAGTTAAGTCAGTGACTGATAGGAGCTGACAATAATCCAGAAATGTTCAGATTCATGTATTTATTTTTTACTCTAAGAATTCCTAGTCTACTTTAAAATAGCCTTCTCTAACATTTTAAACTTCAAATATTTCTTCATTTTAAAAAAGTAGTAGATGTTTAGCTAAATACAAAGCATCAAAAATATTTGATTCAGATCTAATCATTACCCAAATTGTGGCAACTTACCAAACTTCCAGGATTAGTGTATTACTGAAGAGCAATTAGATCTGCCTCTCTCCTACTAAATTATCCACGATAATAAACTTTGTTTAATGAATGCCATATTTTACTTCTCTGTCTTATTTACTGAGGTTCCTGCAGCAAGACTCAAATAGACAGTGATTTAGCTGCTAGCAGGTATTAAAAAGAAGCCAAATCCAAGAAAGCTATGCCTAGCCTCTCAACAACCAAGCAAAAGTTATTTTTCTAGATATTTGCATTCCAATTCTGGTGTTCTCCTCCCTTTAGGGATGCCCTAGAAGGGAGAAAAGAAAGCATATGAAGAGCAAAGAAAATGGGAAGAACAAGAAGTCTCATATTCTCTAAAACCCCAAGTGATGACTCCAAGCGTAGTTTTTGATTAGTCAATTACAAAGCATACAAAAATTGTATTTTCTGTACACCGTACAGGGGTTATACAAGAAGCCTCCTGTGTTAAAAGTCAAAGCATGCGATGTAGTTACACCTTTGTAGCTAAGCAAGCCCTGAGCTTGCTCTTATTGGTGTCTGGGCACCGACAGCTGTGTCTCCATGGTAATTATACTCAGTCTCTAAACTCCTTCTTAGGTTTAGGCGTCAGATGAAAAGGCTGTACTAGACTACTATCCTCTCAAGCCATGCCCTAGCAGAAATCTGGTGTTCCACTGCTAAAACTAAATACTTGGGATTCTGCTCCCATTCCTAACTGCTCCAACATTCAAGGAGAGAAAAATGTTAGTAGAGAAAGCTTACTCAACTACAACTTTCGTTTTGTTTTTTCTTACATTGTTGCCATCTGACAATGTGTATCACCTTTTAAGCATTAATGGATGATAAAATAAAACCGCATCATGAGCCACTGGTTACATGTGTTATCTCATTTAACCCTCACAAAAACCAGAAGAGGTAAATATCATTACTTCTACATTACACACTAAGGTTTCAGGTTGTATAACCTGAGCAAGATCACAAAATAAATAGTGGGGTCTGGTTTTGAACTTAAACCCTCTGGTTCTAAAGTCTTGCATTTTAACCACTATTATACACTCTCATCAAGGAAAAATACACTGATATTAACAGATTACTGTTTCACTTTTTCGTGTGTGGATGTGTGTTCTTGGCTGATTGTAATGTTTACGTGTAATATAAGCATCTTATTCTTGTTTAAACTACCAAAATCATTCTTAGTTTTGTGATGACAATACCATGATCCCCATGAGCAAAACCATCCACATGGAGATGGGAGCCCCTGGTCCAAATCTCTCAGTGCTCTCCAGTTAGCTTTCTAGCACTCTTCCTTACACTAGGAAAATACTTACAACCGGTTCAAAATCTAACGAAACAACATGTGTCTGTTTATTAGCGACCTCCTTGAGTGTGGATAAGAGGCAAAATTCTTTCCCTGTAGCTTGAAAGAAGGAAAATCAGCGGATGATCAGCAGAGAGAGTTCAGACTGCAATTCATCAGATCTCAGTCACGGCTTTGTTCCTTTTCTTTCAGCAAAGTCTTCTGAGAGCCTTCTCAGGTGCAGCTTGGAATGTTAAAACGAGATACAGGGACCAGTAGGTCCGTGTCACCGACCCTAAGAGGAGTCAGCACAGACACAGGTGTACTTCTCCGCTCGGCGGTACTGAAAACCAAATTCTGAAGAGTCCTTAGAGACCTGGGGTCTATCCATGGAGTTTCACCAGGCCTCCTTTCCCCATGATGGGTCCACGACTAAAGGAACTGGGGAGCGGGGGGTGGGTGGAGCAGTCGCTTTCCAAAAGCCGCCCGGCCACACCCGCACTGTACCACCCACCTTCCCTCCGTAGTTCCCTGAAGCTCCCGGGTAGAGGGTTTCCCGTCTGTTCCCAGGAGAGCCGAAGACCAAAAGAAAGCAAACCTCAGCTCCCACCCGGGATGGCCTCCGCGGCCGGATCTAAGGCACTCACCATCGTTCTCATCGCTGTGCCGCCGCCGCGACATGCTGCCCGCCGATGCACTGCCGAGCGGAGAGGCTGGGCGGTAAGCGCGGCAGGAACCGTCCGGCAGGCAGCCGGCGCGAGGACAGCGGCGAGGCGCACCGGCCGGCCGGGGCGCAGGCGCACTAGCGCAGACGCCGTCCCGAAGCGCAAAGACAGGCCGTCGGGTGGGCTCGGGTCCGCGAGAGCCGGCGTGTGGAAGCTCACTGGGCTACGAACGTCCGATCCGCATGCAACCGCCCCTTCGGGCCGCCTACCCTGCCGGCTGCTTCCTTCTCCCGCCTTCCGCTCTATGTCCTTCCGGGGCCACGCAGAAAGTACCGCCGCTTCTGCCAGCCACTGCCTGCCGGCCGCGAGAGGCATGTGCCAGAACGCGGGAGGTGTAGGAGGCCGCTCCAGTCCCCGCCCCCTCTTAGGCCCGCTCTTGGGGCCAGAGGGCTTTCCCGGCGGCCCCTGCGCTTACGGCCTCGGACACTTCCGGAGCGCGGTGACGTCGCGAGAGTTCTTCCCGACGCAAACACGCGGCGGGGTTGTAGGCCGAAGGGCGGAGAGGAGTGACAATTGCTAGGCGGAGACAGCTCAGGGAAGAAAGACCTAGGAAAGGATCAGGACTGGCGGGTACGTGCTCATCTTACTCCCACTTTCCGGCTTTTGCCGCCTCGGGAAGGCTGCGTGGAGAGGTTGGGCCGGGCCTGGCACGCTGGGTGGGGCCTGGGCGGGAGGCGGCGCCGTGGTGCCGCCCCTTGGGACCAAAAGACCGGCCCAGACGCGAGCCTGCTGCTCCGGGCTTACCGTCTGGACTTCGGCTTACCTCGCACTTCCCTGAGTTGTTTCTTTAAGAAGGAACAAATGATTGTTTTAGTAATCTGTTTTCAGTAGTTATTGGGTGATTATATACATGTAGGTGTATGAACGTTCCCTGCCCTAACATCTTTGATGAGCATCACACTGGTTTATCTAACTGCCTGTCCATAGTCATCTGAAATTTCACTCTACGGGATTTCTTCTTCGGTCTTACCCATTTCAGTAAACGACACCATCCATCGGTTGTTTAATCCAAAAATTTAGGGAGGAGTCATTCTTAGGTCCTTTTCTTTCGCTTTCTGCTTAACAATTTATTTGTAAACCCTGCCGGCTCTATTTTCAAAACAAATCCAGAATCGAACTGTGTTACTCCTTTGCTTAAAACTCTCCAGTGATTTTCCATTGAAAATTCTGTACCATGGCCTGTGGGGTTCTACGCGTTCATCGCTGTGCTACGACCACTCTCGCTTTCTTCTTACTACGCCAGTAAGTGATGCCTGTTCTTATTTTAAGAATTTATACTCACTATTTCCTGTAATCTGAAGGAAATCTATTCTTAAATCTGAATGGCTGCCTTCTGGTCACTTAGATCTTAGCTCAAACGTCAGGTCCTTAGTGAGGTCTTCCCTGGCTACCCAGTTGCTGTTTTATTTCATTGAGAGTATTGTATTTATTAACATTTAGCGCCTCCTGTGTGCCAGGCAGTGTTCTACATGTTGAGGATTCAGAGGTAGCAAAGGAAGAAAATCCTTTGCTCTCTTGGAGCTGGTATTGTAATGACCCATTCAGGAATGGGCATAAGTAATGCAGTCAGCCATAGTGAGCAAAGGGAGAGTAGTAGAAGACGAGATCAGAGGGGTGGGGGAAGGGGCTTTATAAGGACTTTGGACATTATCCGAGTAAGTTGAGAAGTCCTTGGAGGAAGATCTGACTTATTTTTTAATAGTTACTTCTTTTACTCTTAAAGAAGCGTAGTTCCAGGAGTTCCAGACCTGCCTGGGCAACATAGTGAGATCTCCTTTCTACAAAAAGTAATAAAAAAAATTGGCCGGGCATGGTGGTGCGTGCCTGAGTAGTTCTAGCTACTCAGGAGGCTGAGGCAGGAGGATCACTTGAAGCTGGGTAGTTCGAAGTTGTGGTGAGCTATGATTGTGCCTCTGCACTGTAGCCTGGGTGACAGTGAGACCCTGTCTCTAAAAAAAAAAAAAACGAAAAAACCCAAAAGTTTTTTTATCTCAGTAACAGGAAGAATAAAATTGTCTTTTATGAGATAAGACTGGGGAAGAGCAGAATTTTGTTTTGAACAGTTGTTTGAAAGTGAAGCTGCAGCTAGCCAGCCATATAGATAGATAGATTGTTCGGTCAGTTTGGTTGTGTAAACTTGTAGTTCAGAAGAGACGCCCAGGCTGGAGATAGAAATTTAGTATTTATTCGTATATAGTATCCTAAACATAAATTTTCCTTTATTTATGTTTCTGTTTTTCATGGAGGTTTCAAATATTTACAAGAGTAGGGAAAATCATATAATGAACCTCCATGTACTCATCACCAGCTTCAGTGATTATCAACTCATGGCCAATCTGGTTTCACCTATATTACTTCCCCTCCCCCAATTATTAAGTCTTACGAGTAGATGAGGTCACCTAGAGTATGAATATGGATAGAGTGTTTCAACATTTAGAGGTTGGAATGATAAGGAAGATCCAGCTAAAGGAAACTGAGAAGCAGTGGCTCTTGTCACTATCTGGCATTTTCTTTTTGTTTTTTCATTTGTTTACTTACTTAGTGTCTCTCCTTACTAGAATATAAGCTCCAAGAGAGCAGGGACTTCAACTGTTTCCTTCAGAGCTGCATCCCCAGTGCTGTTCTCTGTGCCATGCACATTAGCAGAGGCACCACAAATACTAGTTCAGAATACATAAATATACTAAAATAAGATGAGACTGAAAGATTTAGAGTGAGGGGAGATCGTTTTGGAGTGATGGGAAAGACACATGTGGACACCCTGAGGCAGGAGAGAGCATGACTTGTTCGTGGAACTAGGCACAGTCAGTGTGGCCAGAGTAGGATAGATGATGGGGAGTGTTACAAGCCTGCTTATATTTCTGGAGAAATGGACCAGAAATACTGCTACAGCCGTTTTTGGAAAATACAACCCACCACAGATGATTTTTAGAGAAATCAAATTTTAATGTTAAATTTTAAAATACAACATTAAATTAAATTGAAATATTGATGATATTATCACTCATTGAACCCTGTTATGTGCCAGATACTTTATATGTTTCTTTCCAGTCCTCACTACAGCTGCCCTTCAAGGTAGACACTATCATCCCCAATTTCCAAGTTAGGGAATTAGAACTCAGAGAAGTTAAATAGCTTTCCTAGGTTTACATATTTGCTGCACCACAAAGCAAAGACCATGCTTTTCTCAGTGCTTCATGTCGCCTTGTCACCTGTAACATTGTCTTTACAAAAGAATTAACGTAACATGTTGTTTGTAGTGTGTCATTTTGACAAGATTTGGCCACTGTAGGAATTTCAGTATTTCTTCTGGCTCATTACAATGGAGGTCTCTCAGCAGCTATTTCTTCTAAGGAAGGAAATTTGCAAAGCTCAGAAATTAGGGGGGGGAAAGAACAAAGTATTCATAACTGAAGTTCCTAGCGCACAGCTTGGTTGATTTTCGTTGTATGAGGTGCTTTTCTGGTATCATTTACCTTCAATGTCTGCATGGCTTGCACCCTAACTCAGGTTTCTGCTCAAATGCTACAGCCTCAGTAAGGTTTTTCTTTCTTTTTTTCCTTTCTTTCCTTTCTTTCTTTTCTTCTTTTCGACAAGGTCTCACTCTGTTGCTTAGCCTGGAGTGCAGTGGCCCAACCATAGCTCACTATAACCTCAAATTCCTGGGCTCAAGCTATCTTTCTGCCTCAGCCTCCTGAGTAGCTGAGATTACAGATGTGAGTCACCATGTCTAGTAAAGGCATTTCCTACCCTCTGCGTTTAAAGGGCCCCTCTATCACTCTGCCCTCCTTAACCTGCTTATTTATCTTCATAATATTTTCACCATCTGACTTCTTTTTAGATTAGTTTATGTATCTGTTTACTTCACCCCACAGAAATATAAACTCTAAGAAGACAGAAACTTTTTCATTCATTGCTGTATCCCCAGCACGTAGAACAGTGCTAGACTTAAAAGTAGTTGCAAGATAAATACTATTCCATGAGCAAGTGAATGAATGGATAGCTTGGGCTGCTGGGCCCATGCTGATCTACATGGTTGATTACCTTCATGTTTACTTCAAGAAGTAATCAAAGAGTGGCATTGCTGTTTCTCCCTTGCTTGTATTCTAGGAGGTACTTAACGGAAAGGAATCTCTGCCCTACTCCTGTGACCAAACCAGATGCCTTCTTCTACTTCACCAGACCAAGGAGATGACCTGGAGGCCTGTGTTTTAAGATTTTCTGACCTGGATTTAAAAGATACAAGTCTTATTAATCCCAGCAGCTGTCTGAAAGCAGAGTTAGATGCCAGTACAAAGAAGAAATACTCATTTGCAAGGAAAAAGGTAAAATTGCTATCGATGTTTCAGGTTCATGTACATATAGTTAATGTAGGTACATTTAGAAGTAGCTTATCAAGGTTGCCCTCCAGCTCAGGATAAGGTCTACTCAGGGACTTCAACCAGTGTTGTTAATTCAGCTCTAAGCAAAGAAGAATCGTAGGTGACGTGTGGCCCTGGAACAGCCTTGGTGGAGTACTTGAGGAAGGGTAGATTCTAGACAAATGAGTTAGATTTTCTTCCCCACCTAAGGTTGTGGGAGAAATCCCAGGAACCCAGGAAACCTATTCATAAGAACAGACAGGCAGTAGGGTAGCTGTCATCTAGTGAGGCTGATAAACTTGAGACAACTACTGAACCCTGCTGACTTAGGTAAGATTTCCGATCTGGCCCAGTTGACTGGCCTCCAGTGGTTTGGCGAAGGGATGAAGCATACTAGAATGCTGCAAGCTTACTGAATACAGCTGGGATTGGGCTACAATGAGGGTGGTATTGCTGCTACTCTTCTATGCCATTTCTCTTTTTTTTCAGAAGCCATTGACTGAAATCCCCTCCTTTTAGCAGTTTGTCTACATTCTGTACCAGGCAAGGACATAAATAATTCTAATTGGGTCAGGTGTCGTGGCTCACACCTATAAATCCTAGTACTCTGGGAGGCTGAGGCAAGAGGATCACTTGAGCCCAGGAGTTTGAGACCAGTCTGGGCAAGAGTGAGATCTTGTCTCTACAAAGAATAGAAAAATTAGCTGGGCATGGTGGTACGTGCCTGTAATCTCAGCTACTCAGGAGGCTGAGGTGGGAGGATCGCTTGAGCCCAGGAGCTTGAGATTGCTGTGAGCTATGATGACACCACTGCACTCTAGCCTGGGCGACAGAGTGAGACCGTCTCGAAAAAAAATTCTAATTATGTTGATTAACATTTATGTAATTCTTTATGGCTTATGTTTTCCAGATAATGACTCAACACCTAAAGGTTGAATAACTTCCTCAGAAGATTTGTATCTTTTCTCAAAGATACAAATAGTAAATGGCAGAGCCAGTATTTACAACTTTAGACCCTCTTTAAGTGGAAAAATAAAAATAGAAATTTTTACAAAGATTCAAAAGGTGAAGAAATAGCATTTAGCAGGAGGACTATAGGATGTTTCATGTTGGGGGAGCCTCCAGATGGAATCTGAAAGTTTAAAAGCAATCCTGGAGAAGAGGAGGCTAGAGTAGCACATACTTGCCTATTGGGGACAGTATAGGCAAAGCCAGAAAGATGTAGTAGTAACAGCAAGGTGTCCAGGTTTGGCCACGTGTCAGGCATGTGTGGACGGGGAGGATAGGAGAAGTTGGGAGAGGGGCCAGCAGTGGAAGGTCGGGATATACCATACCATATTATTCCAGTTTTAGTGTTTGGGCTGCTGAAAGCAGTACAAGGCCAAACTGTAATACATAAATATATTGCAGTGTGACTTAGAGTCTTATATGCTAAGAATAAAATTGTGGAACTAAGAATTATTTAACCTCCATAATGCCCAGATTTAGATTCTCTAATGTCTTCTAAAGCTTACTAATAAGAGAACTGTTACTTCTCAGGGAATTTTTCTATACAGTAGTAGAACATAAAACTGGAAATCCCCGTGGAAAGAGAATATAAGAGATTTCATTGAGACGTCCATTAGCTTTAAACCTAAGATTATTTAACGGTGTTAATATGTGAAATGTAATTGCAGGCCTTTGCCCTTTTCGTCAAAACCAAAGAAGTTCCAGCAAAAAGGAATTTTGAATGTAAAGAAAAATGGTGGAAATGCTGTCAGCAATCATTCACAGACCAGACCAGCATCCATAGACATGTGGCAACACAACATGCCAATGAAATTTACGAACAGACTGCATCTATTTTAAAGCAGCTGGCTGCAGCGTTGAGCACCTCAAAGAGTCTTATGTCTGCAGACCAGAAGAACCCGGGGAAAGAGTGCCTTATGCATAGCCATGAAATGTCTGCTTGGCTCCCTGATGTAAGCTGCATTAGCCCTGATGAGCTGATAAGGTAAGATTTTCATTCTGCATTTTGGTTTGATTTTACTATTTTTCCAACCACAATGAGATACTGCAACCTCCCTGCTAAATGAGAAAGACCAGCTCCACCAAATGTGGATGAGAATGTGGAACAACAACCAGTCCATTGCTGGTGGGAATGTAAAATGACACAACCACTTTGGAAAAGTGTTTGGAAATTTCTTTTGAAAATTAAATATCGTTCCTGTGATCCCCTCCTGAGTATAAAACCAACAGAAATAAAAACATGTCCACAAAAAGCCTTGTACAAGAATCTTCATAGCAGTTTGATTCATAATAACAAAAACCTGGAAACAACTATATGTGTCTATCAACGGGAGAATGAAGAAACTGAAAAGCCATATGAGACTATTGCACAACAATAACCAGATATGAAGTGCTGATATGCAGGAATATGTTTGGGTGAATTGCAGAATCCTTATGCTGAGTGAAAATAGCCAGAAAAAGGAGTACATGTTTTCTGATTTCATGTACTTAAGGGCACAACGAGCTTGTGATAGGTTGCTTCTGGCAGTGGGTTTGACTAGGAATACACAAGAGGTGATTTTTCAAGGTTTTGAAAATGTGTTTTGATAGGGGTGTGGATTATACAAATTTTGACATGTGTCAAAAACGATCAAACTGTATACCTAAGATCTGAGTATTTCACTTATAAATTACACCTTGATAATTTATATTTTTAAATAAATAGAGTAGATAAAAACTAAGCAAGAAAAACCAAAAAAAAAAAAAAGGCCCTTGTCAGATGATTTCAGATATATGTACCCAGACAAATGCATCATTTATTAGGATTTATGGGGGGATATAGTGTTCCACATCATTAATTTTTTAATTTTTCAGAAAGCAGTTAAATGTAGCTTACCTTTTAAAGCATCTAAACTTGAACCTTTTTTTTTTTTAAAGTGGAGTCTTTCAAACTGTATGATACTCTTCTCTAGTTTCTTAAACAGATAATGGTGAATGTGATTGAACTTTTTCTGAGTGGTTTAATGCCATCAGTATGAACTTTTAAGTAAGATGCCCAGGTATAAAAGTTTGTCCTTTTACTAAGAAGCCTCAAACTTATTATTCTGATACGTCTCCTCTCTCTCTCATCATTCTAGATCCAAACCCTCTGTATTGGCTGTGTGTTGCTGTGTAACAAATTAACCCACAGTTTAGCAGCTTAAAATGACAAACAGTATTTCATGCACTTTCTGAGGGTTAGGGATCCAGGAGCAACTTAGCTGGTGGTACTAGCTTAGGGTCTTTCATGAAGTTGCAGTCATCTCAGTGTTTGGGGCCAGAGAATCCACTTCTGAGCTCACTCATGTGGTTGGTGGTAGGCCTCGGTTTCTTCACTGGCTCTTAGTCAGAGGCCTCCATTCCTCTCGGGCTTCTCCAAGAGCAGGTGATATGAGGGAGATGGAGCCACAAAGACAGAAGCCACAATCTTTTATGGCCTAATCTCAGTGTTGACATGCTATCACTTTTTCTTGATGCTACTGGTCGCACAGACCAACCTTAATACCGTGTTGGAGAAGACTACACAGAGGCCTAAATACTAGGAGGTGGGGATCATTGGGAACCATCTTGGAGGCTGGTTACCGTACCTCAGAGTTGTTACTTTTCAGTGTGCATTATCTAGTATCATTGTCTGCTCTGTTTATCTAGTCTATTGGGATCTTAACTACTTTGAGCTAGATCCTTAAGACATGGAATTTCTCTATGGGCCTAAGTTAGGCCAATAACATACATACTCTGTATAGTAGAAGACCATAGCCTGTACGGTAGCATATACCCAGTCAGTTTGCAATGTTCCCAAGGCTTTTTGGAAGCCATCCTACATACTGTCTTCTCTAGGGAGAGATAAAGAACAGAAAATTGCATTATTTTCAAATACAAGTGGGAAGACCTGAAGACGTTAATGATTTCTCTGGATAATGTTAGAGCTTCAAAAGGGTTTCTATTACCAAATGCAGTTTTCTGAGCTGAATATGTTTGAGGAAGGATGTTAACTTTCAGAACTGAATCATAGGATTATAAATTGAGATCCTGGCTTTGAAAAACTTACCAAATCATAATATTACAGAATTCCAGAGGACATATTCCTTTTTTTTTTTTTTTTTTGAGACAGAGTCTCACTCTGTTGCCCAGGCTAGAGTGAGTGCCGTGGCGTTAGCCTAGTTCACAGCAACCTCAAACTCCTGGGCTCAAGCAATCCTTCTGCTTCAGCCTCCCGAGTAGCTGGGACTACAGGCATGCGCCGCTATGCCCAGCTAATTTTTTCTATATATTTTTAGTTGTCCAGATAATTTCTTTCTATTTTTTTTAGTAGAGACGAGGTCTCGCTCTTGCTTAGGCTGGTCTCGAACTCCTGAGCTCGAATAATCCGCCCACCTCAGCATCCCAGAATGCTAGGATTACAGGTGTGAGCCACCATGCCCGGCCCAGAGGACATATTTCTGACTTAAGCAATTTCTGAATTATTTGGTAAATAGAAATACAGTTGACCCTTGAACAGTGTAAGGGTTGGGGCGCTGATCCCCTGAGCAGTTGAAAATTCGTGTGTAACTTTTGATTCCTCCAAAACTTAACTACTTACTAATAGCTTATTGTTGACCAGAAGCCTTACTGATAACATAAATAGTAGATTAACATATATTAGTATGTTATGTGTATATTATATACTGTATTCTTACAAAAAAGTAAGCTAGAGAAAAATGTTACAAGAAAATCATAAGGAGAATATTTTTATTATTCATTAAGTGGAAGTGGATCATCATAAAGGTCTTTATCCTTGTCTTTACATTGAGTAGGCAGAGGAGGAGGAGGAAGGAGGGAGTTGTCTCAGGGGTAGCAGAGGCAGGAAAAATTCACATGTAAGTGGACTCATAGTTCAAACCCATGTTGTTTGAGGGTCTGCTGTAGTCCAAATTTTCATCATTTGTACTAATGATACATTTTCATCATTAGTACTCAGTGTCAAATTCCCTTTGCTTATTAGAAAGAAGAGAAAGAGAATTGAACTAGGAGTCAGTCACTCAAACTTTCTGTACCTTCATTTTCTCACCTCTAAAATTAGAATAATAATGCCTGCCCTGCCTACCTCCCAGTTCTGCAATATGAATTATGTACAGATTTTGTTACAGGAGTTCAGAGAAAGGAAAATAGGATCTAGGATATACAAGAAGGTTTCATGGTGGAGATTAGGCTCTGAAATATGATGAGGCTAGTGATGAGAGAATCATAGATTCCAGAGCTGGATAGGACTTGAATTATCATCTACTGTAGTATTCCCTAAAAAATGTTCTGTGGAGCACTAGTTCTGGAGGATGCTAAGAAAGTATTGAAAAAGGACACTAAGACAAATTTGGGAAGCACTATCTTAAAATGTTTACTGCAGGACCTCTCAGAGCCTTCAGTAAACTCAGGGGCTTTTGCTGTGAATCTCAAAGTGGGAGATACTGTCTCCAGGGTTTCTCAGAGCGATTTCATAGAATAGCTTCAGTGTATATTTTGGGAAAAGCAGTTATTTCAGTTCTCTGATTTTACACGTAAAGAAACCAAGGCTCAGAAATTATAAACACCTACCCGGGTCCCACAACTAATTAGTATAAGCACAGTGCAGTAGAAAAAAATTATAGATTCTAGTGTCAGAAGACTGGCATTCAAGTCCTGACTGTCACTTTGTAGCTGTCTCACCTGGGAGGAGTTGGCCGCAGTTTACTCAGCTGCAAAATGGGAATAACAATAACCTGCATTGGAGGTAAGAGGCTTTTATGAAAAAATGGAAGTGAAACTTTTTTGTATCATGAGAGATTCAACACAGATTACCGCCTTGTGACAGAGGGTAAGCCAGAACGGACTCAAATTTCCAGCTATGTTTTAAAACGGAGTTATTAATACCTGTCTTTTGGATGTGACTATTAAATGAGATCAAAGTAAACTCATTTTTGTAAAGTAAAAAGGTCAGCACAGACACTGTCTTCTATGCAGAAAATATAAAAAGGAGTCACTTCTCATTTCAGGAGAACAATAGTAGGAGCAAAGGCAGTCGAATGTCTCCATTTTAGCCTTCCCTCTGATACTACCTGGGTATGCTTGGAATTGTGGTTTCCTTATGTCAGTGACTCATTTTGTTTGTCTGTTTTGGTTGGTTTTGGGGGGTTTTTTGCAATGCCGTCCTTCAGAAATGATCAAATACTCTTTCCATCTGGTTTTACAGTGGCCAGGGCAGTGATGAAGGGGAGGTGTTACTGTATTACTGCTACTGTGACCTGGAGGATCCCCAGTGGATGTGTGCCTGGCAGACAGCTCTGTGTCAGCACCTGCACCTCACAGGCAAGGTAACACCTTCTCCCACACCCTTCACTGGGCTTGCCTGCCAACCTTGGATTGCAGAGGTTGTGCTCATTATTAAAAAGGTTCACTATTGGATTCTTAGAAGTTAGGGAAATCCTGGGCATTTAAGTAGAATATGAAACAGCTATAAACATGGTGTTTTATAAGAATATTTAATGGCATAGACCAGGGATCAGCAAACTTTTTCTTCAATAGCCAGTTAGTAAATATTTTAGGCTTTGCACAAAAAAAACTACTCAATATTGTAGCATGAAAGCAACCACAGACAATAATGTAAAAGAATAGGTGTGGCTGTGTTCAGATAAAATTATGCAAAAGCAGGAATAATTTCCTGACTCCTGATGTAGGGAAATGTTCGTGATATATTAACTGGAAAAACATTTTATAGAGCTGTACATATAGGTGTGATCTCAGGTTGCTTCTTAATTTTCCTAGAATGTGCCAGGGTCTTTTACCGTCTTAGGATATTGACATTTGCTTTTTCCTTCCCCTCTAGAATGCTCTTCCTATACCTTCAAATGGCTCATGCCCCACTTTAGATCTCTGCTCAAACGTTGTCTCCTTAGAACTCTAATCTAAGTAGTCCTCTCTCCAAACCTCATCACACTCTATCTCTTTCTGCTTTTGAAATTTATTACTACCTGAAAGTATATTCTTCATTTATTTCTTTATAGTCTACCTTCCTTACAGAATGTGAGTTTCATGAGGACAGAAACTTTGTCTTAATTAATCGATATATTCTCAGTGCTAGAACAGGGATTAGCATATAGTAGACACTCAGTAAATATTTGGGGAATGTTGAACAAACGAATGAGTGCGTGTTCGTAACAAAACCAGAAGTGTATGTATGGAGATGGAAGGTAGTACGTACCAAAATGCTAGTAATGATTATCTGTCCATGATAGAGTTATGGATGGTTTTAGAATGCCTTCTATGATTACATGCATGTGTGTATGAATTTTATATAATTTTCAAAATCTAAATCAAAAGGAAGTGAACTAGGTTCCCTCTGAGATCCCCCCGGTTATGACACTGTACTATCTTATGACTCATCTTTCCCATATATGTCCCAGGTTTTAATTTCCTGAGCTAATAAATTGATCAGTCGATGATACCTTCCATACCCACGTTTTCTGACAGATACTGATTTCATTTACCTTGTTGAGTTCATCACCAAGTCCTGCCATTTCTACCTCTAAAATAGCTCTCGACTCTGTTCACTTCTCTCTTCCTCTTCCTCCACCTTGGACCAAACCACACCCTCTCGTGCCTCGTCCATGCAGCAGCTTCCGAACTACTCTCCAGTCTGCCATCCCTGCCCGCCATTTAATCCATTCTCCACACAGCAGCCAGAATGGTTACTTAAAGGGTAATGAAATCATATCACTCTCCTCAAAATCTTTCGTGTGGAGTAAACCCCAAATCCTTAACATACCCTGGGTTCCCGTGGGAGTTGGCGCCTCCTGCGTTTTCCTCTTTTTAATGCTCTTCTTTACTCATGACACTCCAGCAATGTGGTCTTTCGGTTTCTTGGAACCCACCAAGTTTTTTTCTGTCTTTGGGCCTTTTTGCAAGCAAACTCTCTTCAACAAACCCTCCTACACCCACTCTGTTTCTCCGATCTAATTTTTACTCAGGCTTCAGTTCTCAATTTTCCTGACACTTCCTCAAAGAGACCTTTCCTGACCTTCAATCTAAATTTATTTTTCCCAGTGTACTTTCATAGCATCTTTTAGCTATTTTTCATAGCACGTGTCCATTAGTAACTTTTATCTTAATATCTGTGACCTCCCTTTGCCTGTAAACTCCAAGAGGGGAAAAACTATATTTTTTTTCAACCACTATATCCCTGATTCTTAGCACAATTCCTGGTGCATAGTAAAAAAAAAAAAATTAGTAAATATTTGTGGAATGAATACATTCATCACCATTTTTATTATCACCATTTCTATTCAGAGAACTTCCAACCTTGAAAGATAGAACTCTCACAGTAAACCTGAATATGTAAAATATGAAATCAATCTCTTTTTCTTGTTTTAGAGGCAGATTTTTATTCTTCGTCTAGCCCAAGTACTGAACTAGCAGTGAAGGATCCTGCCCACAAGGTGGCAGCACCTGCCTGGATCTTCAGTCCAGATTCCTAGGCTTCAAGGATACATGGCCAGTTACTGAGATAGTTTTATGCTGGTAGAAGATTTGGCAGAATGTTGGTGCTTAGGTAGGGAAAGAGGAGAGCCTGAACGTTGTAGAATTGTGGAAATAAGCTTCTATCCCTATTACTATATAGTCCTTATCGCCTCAAGAAATTTGAGGGTACACATTGTAGACCTTAGAAAGAAAAATTACAAGAGTTGGAGTCAGTAAGATCTGGTTTTGAATCCTAGATCTACCAATCACCAACTCTATGCCCTTGGCAAGTACTTGATTTCTCTTAGCTTCTGTTTCCTTTTCCGTAAAATGGGGATTATGCTATCTACCTTTCAGGATTATAATGTAAAGCTTCTGTCTCTTAGAAATTGCTGAATAAATACTAACTATTGCTTTTCTCAATTTCTTAGATATAAGGCCTTGCTTAACAAGTAGCTTCTTTGAAGGATATCTGTTAGAGAATCATAGGGATTGAACGTCTAGAGCATGAGGTTAGAGATTGCTGTGCCCTAGCTATGTAGGAAGTAGGTTTGCTTGTCTTCTATTTGGGTTCTGAGATTAACCAGCCTATCCAAAGAGAGTTACGTAGACATATGTGCTTCTTTATCATACCTACCACAGTCAGAAACCTTTTCGGAGTGGATTTTCTGACCCTTACACTAGTTCAGCTCTATTTCTCTACGCAGTCCCCTATCATTTGACAGTATAGTAGGCTGTGCAGCAGAGATGCCATATGCGTCCTGCTTGCCTCTCCTGTGCCCAGAACTGGCTTCACTGGACTGCAGTACTTTTTCTCAAGGAGTCTGGATATGATCTGGAATCCTCATCATGGGACTCTGGATAGCCACTGTCAGTGAGTTGGCATTGACTGGTGAGATTTTATATCCATGCCTAAAGAATTGGATCAAGTGAGGCAACAACTCAGGTGTCTTCTCTGAACTTTAAAAACGGGCAGCCATTTAAAATTTTTAAATTCTAATGCATTGGTAGGTATCAGTGTTACATAAGTATGAATAGTAGAATGATACAAGACCTTGAATTAAATCACCTCTCTTTTCAGAAAGTACCATGACACAGTGCTATACTTTCTGGCACTTTTTTCTAGGGAGCTCAGTTCTCTAAAGATGATCCATCTCCAGACTTATCCAGAGGATTTTGTAGTACCAAAACAGCCAGGTTTGCAGGGCCCTCAGAGCATTGCGCCTTAAGGCAGGGGCTTTACCCTAGGCTCTAATGTCCCTAACCAATGAAGCATTTCAAAGAGAATACAGGGTTTGAGACACCAGAGAGCCCAAGCTGTGGATACACATTCATTTATTCAACAAATATGTGTTGAGTGCCTACTATGTGGCAGGCACTGTTGTAGGCACTAGGGATATATCAGTCAACAAAACAGACATACACCCCTCATGAAACTTGTATTCCAGTAGGTGGGTTTGTAGTGGTGGGCTTGCCCCAAACACCATGCAGAGATATCACATATATTCCCTGCAATCAGACATGCTCTATGTTTAGGATTTGGGTAGTGTCTCCTCAGAAGGTTTTTTTTTTGTCTTTTTTTTTTCCATTTTTGGTGCTCTGTTATCTGCTTTTTATCAACAAGAAGAAATTGAGATTCAAGAAGTCGATTAACTCTCAGGGCACATGACAAGTAAGTGGCAAAGCTAAATCTTTATCCTAGATCTGCTGGCCTCTGCAGAGGACTCTATTATGCTGCCTAGATTTAGGTTAGGCTCAAAATTCACTTCTTTGGCCATTGGACCATTAGAGTTCTGTAGCAAGTGGGGCTTTCCGAAAGTTTTATTTACATTCTCTTATTCACCACCCATGAACTGAATACCTTGTCTGAACTGTAGGCTGTGCCATTTTAGAAAAACATAGGTATCTTTGCCCAGTACACTTCGGCGTCCACAGCAGTGTTTCTGCTTTTCCTTTTAAACTCGTTGACTTACATGAGCCTGTTCTGCTCTGGAAAGATAACTAAGCTAAGAACAGACTGTATTCCCTTTTTCTTACCATCTTGTGTCTGTCTCAGGTTCGAGTTGCTACAGAGGGAATCAACGGGACGGTTGGTGGAAGCAAACTGGCTACCAGACTGTACGTGGAAATCATGCTTTCTTGCCCATTGTTTAAGGATTATCTGTGTAAGGATGATTTTAAGGTAAAAGAAAATGAAAATAAAATGGATTTAGAGCTATCTGCTTCTGCCACAGTGCAGGTTATTGAAGAGGTCAACATAAAGAAATAAGCAGTGCCAGAAAAATACCCTTTCCCCTTTAGGTTACGAGGCAGTGTGGTGGAGGGAGCATGCTTGTCCTCTTCTTCCCTTGAGTCACCATACAATCTTGGACAAGTCGGTGCCCTCACTAGACCTTAGTGTCCCTTCTTATAAAGTAAGGGTATTACAATTTAGGACTCAAAACCTGGATATGTTTACTCACTTGAGAGACCACCTGGCTGTTCCAGCAGATCACTGTGTTTTTAGTAAACCTGGAATTATAAGATTAGTACTTCACACCACATGGGGGAATAAAGCCGTTGCTCTCACAGCAGAGCTGCTTTGTTTGAGTGACTTTATGCTTTATCATGATAAGTGATAAGGTGATGGAAACGCCTTGCTAGTGTTTTTGGTGGTGGCGATAGGAAAGGAAAGGTCATTCTCTGAAACAAAAGCTGGGTGTGATCACATGTTAGAATTGCTCAGTGGTGCTTCAGTTTTATAATTAAATACTTAGAGCCAAAGAAACATCACTTCAACTTAACATTCCTGCACATGGTAGGTACACAATAAATATTTATTAATGTTGAATTATCCTGTATGTCTTGGGCCTTCTTTTTCCCATTAAGATTTCCTGATTTTTTTCCCTTAATTTGAGGTTTCTTAAGACTTCAGTTGTCATTATTACGAAACAGAATCTCATTCTTTTATTTGGCACTTATACTTGGAGATGGGAAAGGAAGACTGTATTCTGTTTTGTTTCTCATTGGCTAGACCAGCAAAGGAGGAGCTCACTGTTTTCCAGAATTGCGTGTTGGTGTATTTGAAGAAATCGTGCCCATGGGGATCAGCCCCAGTAAGATCTCCTACAAGAAGCCTGGTATGCTTGCTTTCAGAAGAAGATTATGCTTTTCTTCATAGGGACAAAGCCTAATGGAGAGACAGATAAGAAAGTTAGGCACTGTGATCAGCAAGAGTCCTGATAAATCTGCTCTTTAAAATAACTGTGGGGTGGCTAACACTTGGGTGCATCCTGTGCTTAACTTGATTCTCTATGGCTATGGTCCCTAACCCACGGAAAAATTGTCTTCTATGAAACTGGTCCCTGGTGCCAAAAAGGTTGGGGACTACTGCTCTATGGTGCTGTGATAATTGAATTCTCACCCCCTTGGAGTGGCCTGTTTTATTATTCTTGGTGATGGTTTAGCAAGAAGTTGTTTTCTCTTTCCAAAGACAGCAATTTGGGCAGAGTATAATTATTACTTGTAAATAGTTCAGCAGCAGAATAAAACGCATGGGCCTTTGCTGCAGGAAGCAAGTGGCTTTCAACACCAAAGCAGTTTACACTGTCCTCTAGAATGTTCTCTCCCACTCTTGCCCATAGTAAAAGGTTGAAAGACATTTGTTTGGCAGGATTGTTTTGTTTTTGTTTTACTTTTTACTATGAAAATTTGTAAACATTAGGCCGGGCGCGGTGGCTCATGCCTGTAATCCTAGCACTCTGGGAGGCTGAGGCGGATGGATTGTTTGAGCTCAGGGGTTCGAGACCAGCCTTAGCAAGAGCGAGACCCTGTCTCTACTAAAAATAGAAAGAAATTAGCGGGACAACTAAAAATATATGTAGAAAAAATTAGCTGGGCATGGTGGCGCATGCTTGTATAGTCCCAGCTACTCAGGAGGCTGAGGCAGGAAGATCGCTTGAGCCCAGGAGTTTGAGGTTGCTGTGAGCTAGGCCAATGCCACAGCACTCTAGCCTTGGCAATAGAGTGAGACTCTGTCTCAAAAAAGAAAAAAAGAAAAAATTTTTAAACACTAAAAAAAGTAGAGAAAATAGTACAGTCAACTTCCATGTACTTATTGCATAGTTTCATCAGTTAACTAATTCATGGCTAACTTTCATCTATACCCATCCCCTTCTCCCATCTTGGATTATTTTGAAGGAAATCCCAATGTCAAGTTGTCTCATTCATAAATACTTTAGTAAATATCTCTAAAAGATAAAAGATTTTTTTTAAAAAAAAAAAGCTGTAAAACTATTATCACATCTAAAACATTTTAACAGTAATTCCTTAGTATTAATATAGTACCACATACCTAGGCAGTCTTGTCAGTCAATTCCCAGCTGTCTCATAATTTTTTAACTTTGTTTCCATTAGGATTCAAGGTCCATTTATTGTGATTCATCAGAGTCTCTTTAAGTGTCTTTTATCCTATAGATTTGCCTCCATCTTTTTTTTCCCTCTTACAGTTTATTTTTTGAAGGAACTGGGACATTTGGCCTATAGAGTTTCCCATAATCTGTATAATACTAATTATATCCCCATGGTATATTTCTCTGTCCTCTTTATTTCCTGTAAATTGATAATTAGATTTAGAGTAAGGCTGTCTAATAGAAATATATGAATCATATAATATAATTTTATGTTTTCTAATGGCCACATTTTAAAAAGTAAAAAGAAATAGTTGGAATTAATTTAAATAATATGCTTTACTTAATGTGGTATGTCCAAAATATTATCATTTCAACATGTCATCAATATAAAAAATTACTAGTGAGATAGTTTACCTTTTTTTTTCCATACTAAGTCCTTGAAATCCAGTATGTATGTCACCCTTATAGCACATCCCAAACCACATTTCAGGTGCTTGTCGGCCACAGTGGCTATTGGCTATCATGTTAGACAGCTCAGGACTACAGACTCTATCACATTCAGATTTGATTCCTTTTGTTCTTTCTTTCCTTTTTTTTACCCCCAAGACTACTTCATAGCTAGCATTGTCTTCTTTCATCAGGAAGTACAAAGCTCTGGTTGACTCCGTGGTGTTCATTTTTTAAAATGTAAATATGTAAAAGAAGGTTAAGAGTTAAGCCAGAGGAAAATGGGGGTAATATCAGCATGTGGGAAAAGATACTCATGGGAAGATGAGGGCCAAAAAGAGCTGTGTCTGCCTAGTGTCCCCCTCTTAGCACAGGGAGTGTGACTATTAACAGCTCTTTCTGGGCACCATGGGACATTGCTCAGGAGTTTAAGGGAGAGTGGGCTCCAGGCAGTGAGTGCTATTGTTCTTTCATTTGAACTGAGTTGTTGAAAGAGACCTTTTAAACACATCCAGAAGGTCACTGTCGAAACAGGCCTTCTCGGGGCCAGTAGAACAAAAGTAGTAATAGCAGCAGTGGCAGCAGGTTCGGTTCCCTGTGGGTCCCTGCAAGCAGAAGTCTTAGCAGATTCCATGCTTCTCATTGCATTTTTTATCCTCTCTTTTCACCCCACTGTTCTGGTATCCATAAATGATAATATATAGAATGTGGCCTTGTTATATGCTCCCCGCAGCCCTAGGTCAGGCAGGTAGAAATCCACATTCCTTGGCTGAGCTCTGGGGCCTCGTATCTCTTTGACATGGGGCAGTTTCAGGTGGTTGTTGGGAAAATCCCTGAGGGGAATGCAGCTCCTTTGGTGCTGTAAAGCTCTATCATGAGTGTTGTGTGAAGGAGTCATCAGGGCCCCACCTGTGAGGTGTGGTTACCCCACAGTACAAATTCACCAAAAGTTCCTCACAATCTACTGAGAAGTCTGAACTCCCAAAGATAGAGGCGTATTTCTATCCTGGAGAGTCCTGGGGCAAAGGGCCCACCAGGCTGAGGTTCTTTCCTTTTAGTCCCCTTGTATGTTAATTCTTCTCTCCTCCGTCTTCTAGCTCTTCTGTTCTTTTCTCTCCCTCACCTTTCTTTCTCATATGTCATTCTTGTTGTCCACCCTTCTAGCCCTTTTCTCTTTCACTCACGCATATATACTTAGATACATTCTTCTTACCCTTTTGCATTTTTAAAAAATACATTCCAACTTTATTCCACAACTTTATGCTCACACCTGCCCACGCTAGGGTTCTTAGCCTTGAACTTGGGCTCAACCTGGGCATAGGACAGTTTACAAAGCCTGTAGTCCAGCACATACATGCTGAGCTCCTCCGTGTATGGTGACATTAGAACAGTGGCTGTTTCCTGACCCGCTAGTGACCATACAGTAGACTAGCAAACCCACATGGCAACTTAGATCCTAATTATCTGGTTTTTATCACTGGGGTTTGGCCAAGTATAAGGATGCAAAATTCTTTGAGTGAATATTTCTAAACTCTCAGGTCTCTATAGTCCTCATCTTAGGAGGGAGATTGAGGATACCTGGAACTACTAAATTATTTCATCATAATCAGGACATAGTGTTACTCTCAGACAATTGTAATTGTGAAGAGAAGAGGTTTGGATGGAAAGAAAACAACACGTAAGTCAGGCTAGGCCAGTTGTGATAAAGTTTTGGGTTTTTTGTTTTAACATAATTTTTTGGTTTGGTTTTAGGAATTCATTTATCCCCGGGTGAATTTCATAAAGAAGTAGAAAAGTTTTTATCGCAGGCAAATCAAGAACAAAGTGATACTATCCTTCTGGATTGCAGAAACTTCTATGAAAGCAAAATAGTAAGTAAGCGCCAGAATTGAGTTCAGTGAATTGGTAGATCTCCCCCTTCCTGCAGCATGGTCTATTTCCCAAGAGGATGCTGTCTGTGCCAAGCCAGTACTAGCAGCTTCAGAGAAAACCCAAGCCCTTGAACTTAGATCTGGTGAGAAATTCTAAGAAAATATGAATAAAAGATACCTTGCCACATTATGTACTTTTTGACTCCTGTGAACCTACCCTTGACATGTGTCAAGGATCTCATAGAAGTTGGCTTTGGGCAGCCTCTCCAGTTCCCCAGAGGACTCTGGGAAGGTGACCCCCAGCCCACCAGCCTTGGTTTTAAGTTCTACATCTTGAAGTTGACAGGTCAGACATGAAGTTGGATGGGAACAGTAACTAGCAATTGCTTCTGTGCTTCTTTGCCAAGGTGGGGGTTGTTTTGCCCAGAAAGAACCTGAACCTTTCTACCAGGTATGTTTTTCTGATAATTTTCTTTCCACTGCTCCTATGTTGTAGGGACGATTCCAGGGCTGCTTAGCCCCAGACATCAGGAAATTCAGTTACTTCCCTAGCTACGTTGACAAAAATCTAGAACTTTTCAGAGAGAAGAGGGTGCTAATGTACTGCACTGGGGGCATCCGTTGTGAGCGGGGTTCAGCCTACCTCAAAGCCAAGGTGAGCCACCACACTCGGGGCACTGTGGGCATGGAGGTGAAGAAGGCGCCACCAACGGCCTGTGTGGAGCTTTCCACTCGCTCTCCCATTACTGCCCCCACCCCAACCCTGCCAAAGGATTTATTTTCCCCTCGTATGGCTCCAGCATAGAGTTTGTAAGTACAAAATCGGAGGTTCTTTAATCTCAAGATGTAAAAAACACTTAACAGCCTTAGAGACTCATCGAAAATAAAAGGGAAAGATTAGTTAACATCTCCCTTTTTCTAATCCTTTTGCTTGATCCTGCGAAGAGCAAATTCAGTAACATTACATATCCCAACAGGTGTCTTCCTATATTTAGCCCAAAAATAGTTGGGCTTCCCGGGATCTAGAGGGTAGAGGCCCTGACTGCTGTCATCACCCATCCCCCTAGGAGACAAGGTCTGACCAGTTGGTCAGCAGTTGCTCAGTGCCCTGCGGGGGGGCCAGGAGCCCCTGACTGATTGCAGACAGGGAGTCCTCCATTTGGGCACTCCTTGCCAGGTGCCGCTCCTCTGTGGAGCCTCTTAACAGGTCTCTGCTTGGCTTTTCAGATTTCCTATTGTTTTTCCACACCTAGGGAGTGTGCAAGGAAGTGTTCCAGCTCAAGGGTGGCATCCACAAGTACCTGGAAGAGTTTCCTGATGGCTTTTACAAAGGGAAGTTGTTTGTTTTTGATGAGCGTTATGCGCTGACCTACAACAGTGATGTGGTGTCAGGTAGGTCAGCACAGGTCCAAGCCCAGCTGAAGTCAGGCACGTTACTAGTTAACCATTCTCGAAAAACTGTATACAGGGAAGGCAGGCCGGTACTAATTACCTGCAGAATGAGCAAGGAGAAGAAGTGTGTCATACCAATTTTTTCCCAACAGTTGTAGATGTAGCAGTGGAGCAGACAAAACCTTAGACCATGAGTCAAGAGACCTGTGTTGGGATCCTGGCTTCACCATTTGCTAGCTGGACAAGTCCTTTAAAATAGGGATCATCTCACCTGCCTTGCCTGCCTGCCAGGAGCGGGACTAATAGGTGGAATTGAGGGTGTCGACCTGGAATCAGTGTATAGAATCCAGGGATTCTGTGAATTTGGATGGGAAAATAATTTTATCTTTGCTTTCTATAACTCCTCACTAAAATGAAGCAGTTCCTTCAATTACGAATGTTGGCAATAAACCAGTTATTAGATGTACCTGTGACTTTGTCTTCAATAGAATTCCTAGTACTTTCATATCATGTTACAGTTGCAGCAGATATCTCAAAATAGCATTAATACTCATCACTGATTTAAAATGAAAATAATTATTAGGCCTACCATAGTTATGTAATAAGTAGCACATGTTATATATCACAGATTTTGAAAAATATTTTGGTATTTTATATTTCTATATGATTGGTTTCTTTTGTAATCCTGTGTATTTTATTTTATTTGAAAATATTTTTCTAAGACAGGGTCCATAGTCTTCACTAGACTGCTAAGTAATATCCCTGGCACGAAATAAGAGTAAAAATTCCTAGTTTAGCTGGTCTGTGGACACTTGTGGCATGCACGTTTGATTGGTAGGGCACTCCAAGGGGAGAACTGAACCTAGGGCCAGAGCTGGAGGCAGGGTGGCCACAGGAAGCCTGTGGTGTGGCAGTAGTGTTGAGCCCACACTGAGTGTGATACCAGATGAAGATGAAAGAAGGCTGGAAATGATCCTTCAGAAAGATGGCTTCTGCCCCTGGACGCCATGTTTCGGAATGGAATAGGTCACAGGCAGACAACCTTGGTGGTGGCTACAGTTTTCTAGAACTCCTGTAATCAGGGACTGAGGTAGAATTACTTCTCAGATAATGGGCAAGATTTGAGTTTAACTGTCCTCTCCTTTCCTTTTTTTTTTGTTTGTTTTTTGAGACATGGTCTTGCTCTGTCACTCAGGCTAGAGTGCAGTGGCAAGATCATAGCTCACTGTAGCCTCAAACTCCTGGGTTCAAGCAATCCTCCTGCCTCAGCCTCTCAGATAGCTAGGACTACAGGCATTGCCACCACGACCAGCTAATTTTGGAAAATTTTTTTGTAAAAATGTGGTATATATATATACTATGGAGTACTATTCAGCCATAAGAAGGAAAAAAGGAGTGAAATAATGTCTTTCGCTGCAACTTGGATGAAACTAGAGGCCATTATCCTAAGTGAAATATCTCAGGAATGGAAAAACAAATACCACATGTTCTCACTGATAAGTGGGAGCTAAACGATGGGTGCACCTGGACACAAAAAGATGTAAAGGACATTAGAAACTAAGAAGGGGAGGGTGCGAGGGGAGTAAGGGATGAAAACTTAACCTGTTGGGTACAATGAACACTGTCCTACTGGCGGGCACACTGAAACCCCTGACTTCAGCATTATAGAGTATATCCATGTAACAGAAACTTTGTACACCCTTAATATTTTGAAATAAAAATAAAAATTAAAAAAAAATTTGTTTATAGAGACAGAGTCTTGCCGTGTTACCCAGGCTGGTCTTGAACTCCTGGCTTTAAGTAGTCCTCCTGCCTTGGCCTCCCGAAGTGCTGGGATTATAGGCATGAGCTACCACACCTGGCCTCCCCTTCCTTCTTGATCTTTTTGTTCATTTTAGTGGTCTTGTATTTGTCTCTTATTGAAAACTACTTCAATAAGAAGTAGTTCTGTTTTGGAGCTAGATGGAGTACAAATTTTAAATAAGCAGAAAAAGTGGATTTGAGAGATTTTACCAAGGAAATACTGGCAGGACTTGATGGGCACCTGCGTGTGAGTATGAAGAGGAGAGAAGGAGAGCCAGAGGTAGCTTAGGTAAATAGTAAGGAGGCTTGAGGAAGAAGGGTGTGAGCAATGGTGACAGGAAGTGAGCAGGGAAAAACAGGTAGAGAAAGATGATAATGTGAGTTTTAGGAATTAGGTGGTCACATGTCCTAGCAACAGCAGGAGAGACTCAGGCATGGGGAGTGGGGTGTGGACTGCAGAAGTTCAGTGTACATGTGGCATCATCTGTCTGTGTTGTCCCCACTGGAAAAGGGAATGATCTAAGGAGAAAAGACCATTTAACAAAGGGGTGGGAGTAGGGGTGGTTGGCCAGCTTCAGAATAGCTAATGAAAGAGAAATATTACTACCTGTTTTCTAGATGGGAAAAAGAAAAATGGCTCAGTGGATACTAGAATCAGAAAGATAATTCCCAAAAGCAGCCCCACCCACCCCCAAAATAAACTGGTGCTGAGGGAAGGGGGCAGGGGAGGGTTTTTGTTCAACTACAGGAAGCTTACTATTTAGAAACTTTCCCTAGGCCCAACAGGATATATTAGATTCTGGTCAGCTAAGAGTTATATTTAGGAATTGGAGAAGTGCCTGTCTATGTGTGTGTCTATGTGTTTATAATGAGAGCTTTTCTTTCTTCCACAGAATGTTCATACTGTGGAGCCCAGTGGGACCAGTATAAACTCTGCTCAACTCCCCAGTGCCGCCAGCTCGTTTTGACCTGCCCTCCCTGTCAAGGACAAGGATTCACAGCCTGTTGTGTCACGTGTCAAGACAAAGGGAGCAGGAAGGCTTCAGGCCCTACCCAGGACAGCTTTAAAGAAGAATGTGACTGTACAGCCCGGCGGCCGCGCATACCCAGGGAGCTCTCACAGCAGCTGCTCCTCCCTGGGAACCCAGAGCCAGGGCCTGCTGTTGGTGAGGATGGGCCGTGCCTTGTGTGAGCAGCACATTCGGCATTCCCCGAGCCTTCAGTAAAAGTAGTTTGGGGTGACTACATGTAGAAGAATGTCAAGGCTGCAGAAACAGAGAAATCAGAACTTGTGCTGGACTATGCCACCGTGGCATACTGGTCACTGTATTGGCCACCTGCACTTCACAGGGGAAAGGGACAGGGAGTCGAATGTTGATCACTTACCTGCAACATTCTGATTAAGAAGATCCTAGAGCACAGAAAAACGCTAAGCTATGTGGGACCACAGAGATGCTGAGGGATGGAGCCTTGAGCCTGGTGACCAGGACATGCCCTTTCTCTGCCGTGCAGCAGAACTGTAAGTAGTCCTTGTCAGCAAATCTGTCTTTCCTGATGGCAGACATGTGAAAGCTGTGGCCCTGGAGAGAACTTGTAAACCAGGCCACTTAGGTCATCTGCCATCTACCCCTACCTCTGTCTCTTCTCCAACAGCCTGAGGGGATCTGCTAGCTGTGGCATTTGGCCCACCTCCTGCTTTTGTAGATACAGTCATCCCTTGGTGTACATGGGGGATGGTTCCAGGACAGCCAAGTACACCAAAATCCGTGCACCCTCCAGTCCCATAGTAGGCCCTGCAGAACTTGTGTATGCAAAAAGCCATCCATAAACGCAGGTTTCGCATCCTGTATTTTCAATCCATGTTTGGTTAAACAAAATCAACATCTAAGTGGACCCACACAGTTCAAATCTTTGTTGTTCCAGGGTCAGCTGTACAGTTATTGGAACAGCCACACCCATTCCTTTACATAGGATCTATGGCAGAATTGAGTAGTTGCAACAGAGACCTCGTGGCCTGCAAAATCTGAAGTAGTTACTGTCTGGCCCTTTACAGGAAAGTTTACCAACCCCTGCTCTAGATCAACAGCTTATCTGATGGAGATGGCCTTAAAGATGTGGCCCCTGTTCATTTTTTATTGATGTGGTTTCTGTGAGAGATTTCCCCTAATCCTCCTGCTTCCCCCACCACTCACTCTCTTAGCTTTTAAGCGTTCTCTTTGTGAGATTCAGATAAGCTCAATGACACTGACATTTGGGCAGAAATTTTTAGATCAGCACCTGGGATACAAGACACATTTTTAGTGAGGTCATTCAGTACTGCCATGGTGGCTGCCCAGCCTTTCAGCCAGTGTGCCAGGCACAAGTCCCTGTCACACAGGTCCCGAGAAACACATACCATGCCATACATAGACCAACAGATTTAATATTACGTTGCAGTTTCCAGTGATGCAGAACGCAGCTGCAGTTGTGTTTCAAGGAGAAGCCGAGGGGGATGGTCATTCCTGCAGCAGGATGCCACTCCTGGGCCCATTTGCAGCCTCAGTAGACACTCTTCCATAGTGGTGAGGCCCCGGCTCCACCCCTAGTTCTCCTGTACTGCCCACGTCATCACAGTTCAGTGTGCAGGACTTTTCCTTTTTCATCAGAAGCCTCTCTGCTCAGTGCTCTGCAGCTCTGTGGCCTTGTCCTTTATCACAGGATTTGCTGAACCACTATTGAAAACAACTCCCCAGAGCAACAGACAGAAATACTGGTTTAACTGGCACTGTGGTATATTAAAAGGCACAAGGGCAATGTGGCTTTTTGCTGGATCCCAAGAGACGCATATGTTGTTAGAAAGGGATCCAGCAGAAATATCAAAATTACACTTTCAGAATAATCATCTTGGGGTGCTTTGGCCAAGATTTCCTAATTCTTTAATACCTGGATTTTCTTCACCATTGTCCCTCTGAGGCTTAATTTACAGGCATAAAATTAATGGTGATTTGTCTAATAAGTGACGAGACAGGTAGCTGAAGTCTGCATGCTTGGTCCTGCTAAATTCCATAGCCGTGATGGACTGGAGATCTGTCTCTTGTGTTGACCTCACGTGTGCCGTGTGCCCACTGTGCAATGTAGAAAGGGGTTTTCAAGTATTTGGCCATAGGTTTTCACATCCATTGTAAGGCTGGCATTCGATAAGGAAAAACATTCTTTCTGACTCCAGTATTAAATTGTAAATAAATACCAGATGTTCCTAAAGAACACTCAGGGACATGTTTGTTGCCTGGGATTGGCAAGGAAAGGATGGTTTTTGAAACTTGAAATTTCACCATTGGCTTTTTCTGTCATTTCCTCATATCCAGCAAAAGGACATGTTCTTTGATTCCTGGCAGAGCTCTGTGGCTTCAGTCTGTCTGTCTTTCTTGAGGGTAAAATTGTGTTCTTGATCTAGTAATCAGTTTGGCAACTTTAATTTTGAATTTTTTTAAATTTTAAAGGAGGGTTAATAAAAAATGATTATTCTGTTTGCTAAATAGCTAAGATCAAATCTGTAATAAAGTATTTTATAATACTTCTAAGTCATGTGGAAGAGTGTGCTGCTTGTTTATGTGTCACCCATTTTAAATGGACCTGAAACACTACACATCAAGGCCATGGAAACTGAGCTCCTGGGGTTAAGTCACTGCTACTACATCATCTTCAGTGAGATCCGCCAGTTTGAGGGATTCTCAATTTTTAAATAAAACCAGACTGAACTTCTGTGACTAAAGAAAAACTTCACATTAACCATATTTTATAAAATTTTCAACTACAACCACTAGTAAACCTAAAACCTTAGTGCATAAAGAACTGAACCACAAAAGGGTTTTGTGCCGGCGTTTTGCCTTCTGGTTTCCACTGCAGAGCACAGGTTGTCGGTAAAACACGTCCAGTTCAAAGGCATGGTCTTCACCTCCGCATACTTAGACGCCACTCCGGCACTTGGGAATGATGGGCCCAGTCAGGTCGGCGAGCCTCCTTTTCCTCACTGCAAAGGAATGGAGATAAGATATGAGCCATTTGTCCCTATTGACCAGGAACTACCACTGTTGCTCTGAGAAAGCACCCTGAAGCCTCTTGCTAACTTTTTTGTTAGTAGAGTCTGAAGTCTGTTGTTTTGAAAGGACAGTGATGTGTGAGTTGTTTAACAACCGTCCAGTTAATCGGTGTTCACTGGCGAGGGTTTGTGGTGGTGTAGCAGTCGTACTTTACCCAACTCCACTGTTCTTCCTTCGCCTCCAGAAGCCCCACGGTTGAAGATCTTTACTGTGGTTCAGATAAGAGTTAAAAAAGCTCAGTTGATCTTAATGAGAGTAGGGTCTTAACCTAGTGGAAGCATTTTCCCCAGCTCTGAGAGCGCCTGGCCTGCCTCCTGCTTGTGTAAACAATAGTTTCCACCCTGAAGATTACCCTGCAGTATCTGTGTCCCCTTATGTTTAACCTTGCTATTTCCCAGGGGCAAGACAATTTATGCTTAGACACTGTTCACATGACAAAGAATTAAATGCCATAAAGAGGAAAGCACCAGCCAGGAGCTTGCTGGCTTAGAGGGCAACTGAGGAAGGGGGGAGGGACGGGAGGAAGGTCCCTCTGTTTTAACTAAAGACAGTGTTTTGAAATGAATTAGTGTCTGCTGATGAAGACCAAGTAGCAAGCTAGATCAGCCATAGGGAAAGAAAGGGTAAAGAAGTCTGTAGAGCCAGTAGGTGGCAGTCAGGGGACCTGCTGGTGTGGCAGAGACAGGAAGTTATTGCTCAGGGAAAAAAGTCTGTCTATACTTAGAGGTCTTCCAGTTCGAGCTGAGATGATAGACCTGTGGCCACCGGATCGATGCATATGAGCTGCAACAAGAACCGAATCAGCTTGTGCCTGACACTGAGCATATAAAGCAGACCCACAGGGAGGTGTGTCACTCAAGTTGTGGCTAGGAGTTTGTGGGTAAGTTCTCAGAGGCACACAGGCTGCCCAGTGTGGGGACTACAGTTCAGCCTGTGCCTGAGCCGCTACCCATCCCCCCACCCTGGGAAGAAGTATAATTAATGTAAGTCAGAATGGGCAATCAATCTCCTGCCCAGAGAAGACACTGCCCAGCCCTATTCCTGGAGATGATCAGAATGTCCAACATCTTGGGGGTAGATGTAGGGAAACAAAAACCACAATCGAAAAGCAGAAGACTTTTGCTCAAAGTGACTAGAGAGCTTGCATGGACCAGACTTTAAGCATCTCCATGTTAACTGTGCAAGCATGCCCAGCAGAGCAGTCCTCACCATGTCACTGGAGCCCCTCCAACACTTCTGGAATGGTCCTGTTCCCATTCCCATGTTATGGATGAGGAAGGCGAGGCAGACAGGGCGCATCTCATGCTTAAAGTAAGAAAGCTAGTCCCGGACAGAGCCCAGGCGTGTGACTTATCTACAGCCTCAGCCCAGCACGCCCTCAGGACAATTCGGCCTCGTCAGTGTAGGCTCTGCATATCCACAGCCAATCTGATTCTCAGCGGGAGGGCTGGCTCCTTTTCCCCAGAGAAGAAAAGTGCCTCAGTCTCTGAGAACTAGTGGCAGAGCCGGGACTGAAGCCCAAGTCTCTGGCCCATGGTTGAAGGTACAGAAAGGGACCTCATCTTTTTGTTATTTTGTTTTGGGTTTTTTCCCATTACTTGCCTCATTGTGTGCAGATCTGTGTGCACAGTTCCCCTAGCACTGGCTTTTACAGGGACTGCATGGGGTGAAGGGAAAAACATCCATTTACTCAGGTATTATTTCTTCTCATTTTAATGATGAAGGAATTAAGGCCAAGAGAGGGGAGTAACTTGCCCAAAGTTATGGTGAATAAGTGACAGAACTGAGACTAGAAGCTGGGTCTCCCAATATCCTCCTTCCGTGGACCGGACCAACCTCCATCTGCTGCGTGAGCTCCCTCTGCCACTTCCTGCCAAGCGTGCACACTTACACCATGTCTGTGGGAGGCACTGCCTAGTCATCTCTACATTCTGCAGCCTTGACTGAGTGCTGTTAGGTGCCAAGCACAAGGATCAGAAATAAGGATGCAGCATAACAGGGACCAAGATATACGCAATGTTTGATAGAACGTTACAGGCACCCTGGCAGATCTCTGTGAGGTATGAGAGGCATAACGAAGGAAGTGGTCAGATCGTCCTGGGATGAGCAGGTAAGAGGTCAGCGGAATCTCACCTAACGAAAGGATGAGAAAGTAGAGGGGGCATTAGGAGTAACAGCCCTCAAAATGTAAGCTTTTCCCTGGCTCACTTGGGGGTCCTCGAGCTACCTGGAATGGTACTAACATGGCAAGAGGACGGCTTGTCAGGGGTGTCAAGAGATAACCTCCTGGTGGGACCATCTCTTGACGAGGTGGAAAGCACAGGCTCTGGTTCAAATCCCAGTTCTGCTCACTGACTGTGGGTAACTTACCTACTTCTTCAGACCTGTTTCCTTACTGTAAAATGCGATAGTAATAGCACCTGTCTCACCTGGTTGTGGGGAGGATTACATGAGTTCGTAAGATGGGAAGGGTTCGGAACAGCCCGACACACGAGGACCATGTAAGAATCAGCTACCATCATTAAGGGACTTGGGAGCCACTTTGAAGGGTCTCCCTGAAAGCAGTGGGAGCCCAGCCAGGGGTCCAAGCAGAGGAGCGGCAAGGCAAGCTTTGGGGCGAGACTTGGGAAGAGTGCCGGAGGCTGGGTGAATGTGATGAGGGTGTGACATGAGACAGGCGCTGGGACTGGTGAGGAGGTGACCAGCCGGCTTGGGAGGGGGCAGCGTCTAGGACAGGCCCAGATTTCTGGCTTGGGTGACTGTGAGGAAAGGAGGGCCCTTTCCTGGCATGATTTTAGGGGGATATGATGAAACTGATTTGGGATCCAGCAACCCCACTTCTGGGTATTTGCCCAAAAGATTTGAAATCAGTTTGTCAAAGAGGCGTTTCACTTCCGCATTCATTGCAGCCTTCTTCCCAAGAGCCAAGATAAGGACTCAACCGAAGTGTCCATCGACAGATGAATGGATAAAGAAACTGTGTGTATATACACAGGAGAATACCATTCAGCCTTAAAACCAAAAGAAATCCAGTCACTTCCAATAATATAAATAGAATTGGAGAAAATTATGCTAAGTGAAATAAGCCAGGCACAGAAAGACAAATTATATGTGAAATCTAAAGCGATCGAACTCTAGAGTAGGGAGCAGAATGGCGGTCACAGAGGCTGAGGGGTAGGGGACAGGGAGATGATGGTCAAAGGACACGAAATCTCATTTGGACAAGAGGAGTAAGGTTTTCTGGGAGATCTATTACACAACATGGTGAATATATTTAACAATAGTGTATTGTACATTTCAAACCTGCTACGAGAGTAAATGTCAAATGTCCTCTCCACCACAAAAAATGGTATTTGAGGTAATATGTTAATTAGCTCGATTTAAATTATTCCACGTTGTATTCATAAACCATAACATCACTTTGCACCCCATAAATATATACAGTTATAAATTGTCAATTTACAATAAAATTTTAAAAGAAATTGCTCTAGGGTGTGCCGTGTCTGGGGTGCTTGTTAGAAAGGTCTTGCCCGAGAATACCGTAAAAGAGCAACTTCCCAGGAAGGGATGTTTGCTGCTTTTAAACATGTTACTCCCTTCCCCTTCACACCCCACCTCACCCCACACAACTGTCTTAAGCTGTAGGCTCCAACTCAGACTTTGTTAAGTCGAGAGAGCTTCAGTGGCAGATTTAGAGGACCTGAGAGCCACGCTTAGCCCAGCTCTTAGCTATAAATAGTGTGGAGATAGGAGTCATCCGAGGTATTGCTGTGGGGAATGGCAGATAGGGATCCCCGGCTCGCTCCTCCCTGACACCCCCGCACTTGCACTCACACGCAGATCACTCTGTTAAGAGCTCAGTGCACAGGGTGGGAGGACCAAAGATGCACCAGTCGGTATGGGCCCCAGGCAGGCCGCCTGTCTGTAGAGGCAGGAGGAGCCCACCCACCTCTGGCAGGCAAGGCCCAAGCACTGCAGAGGCCCCAGCCCCGGGGCCCAGAGCCAGCACAGTGGCAGGTAGGGGTGAGAAGGAAACCTAAGAGGCCTGTTCCCTTCTCCATCCCTGCTCCCTGCTGCTAACCACCTCAGTCCCAAAGAGGAGCGGCAGGAGGCTTTTATGATACAAAAACTGGAAAACATGGAAGCCTGTCTGCTTCATGGCAGCATTGCAAGCAGGATGAAAATCACTATTGGAAAGAGAGTCGGGAGGAAACCAATGCACCAGAATCAGAAGCGTTTCTCTTATGAAAATTAGGAGATGGGCACAAATTTGATTTTAAATCCCACATCACCAACCAGCACTCTGAATGCCACCTGTGGTCACTGACACGATTCTGTTCTAATTCCCTCTGTGAGAAACCCCTGGGGGAGCAGCTGCACACAGTTCTCCAAGGTAAACCAGAGGCCCATTTTCCCCACCTGGCATCCCTGTCCAGAAAACTGCCACAGTTCCCAGCTCCCATCTGCTTCCATTGCCACACTCCCCAGCTTGGCATGAAAGGCCTCGGGCCCAGCCTCCCAACACCTGGCCAGCCCCGTTCCTTGTGAATACCTCACGTGCTGCCTACCGTCCTCTTTGCTCGTGCTGTTCCCTCTACTTGGAATGCCCTTCCCTCCCTTTGTGAATGATTTTTCCTTCTAGGTTTAACTCCCCACAGCAGTTCCTCCAATCCTGTTCGATCTTGCTGCCTCTCCGGCCCTGTCCTACTGCCTTGTTCTTGTACCCCAGCACCCCCTTCCTGCCCCTTTCTAGAGCTCCTGCAGAAATGCCTCTCGGCCTCCTCCACCGACCCGCTCTTCCTTTCAAGAATGGCAAAAACCCCACCCCCAACCAGGGTGCTTTGCCTAACTGGCTTCTGTCCTCATCAATCACTTCCTCACTCTGTTTGGATAGAGTTTATAGGCATTCTCAAATTTTTAGGCATGTCTTTGAGTCTTTTTTTCCCCCTAAAAGAATGAAAGCTTCTTGAGTCAGAGAACTAGACTTTCTGCTACTTCTTATATCACCTAGCACAGTCCTGGGCACACAAAAGTTGCTCAGAAAATGTTTGCTGTACTAACAACTGGTGTGACCTGACTGAGCCATTGCCTAGACCGCCCTCTACCCTCAAGGCTTCAGTTTCTCCATAAGGAGCTGGAGGAATAAGCTCTAAGCCCTTTCCAGCTCCAGCAATCTAGTTAGGAGTCTAGCAATCTAGACTCCTAACAATGGCCTCTGAGAGTCCTGGGTGATGGGATTCAGGCCTGAATTTTGGAATCTCAGACTCTCAGAACTGGGAGAGTTCTAAAAGACCATTTTGTTCAAGCCCTAGATTCTGGTATCCCAGCTGCCCCCCAGCCTGATCTCTGGTCATCTGGAACTGGAAAAAGACCACCAGACTATCATGCCATCAGAAGACAAAAGCTGGGTTAGCCCAAAGAAAGGCCCCGAGGGGCACGTAAGAAGCTTAATCTAAACTGGGAAAAAAAAGAATGAGATTATTGCATATCAGATAAAACTCAGGCTTTTAAGTGCTGGTTTTGCAGCCAGATCACAGCCAGGCCAACAGAGTTGCAACTGCTGGCTTTTTTCAGTAGTTCGGTCTAGCTATCACCTCTGTGATATGATAGTGATAATTATGATTCTTAGTATTTGTTCTTATTTTATTTCAAATAAGGACACTTCCAATAAACTAAGTTGCTGGGCACATTTTTTTCTTTTTTTGAGACAGGGTCTTACTCTGTCACCCAGGCTGGGGTGCAGTGGCATGATCATAGCTCATTACAGCTTCAAACTCCTGGGCTCGAGCAAGGTGATCCTCTTGCCTCAGCCTCCTGAGTAGCCAGAACTATAGTCATGTGTCACCATACCCAGCTAATTTTTAAAAAAAATTTTTGTAGAGATGGGATCTTGCTATGTTGCCCAGGCTGGTCTCAAACTCCCAGCCTCAAATGATCCTTCTGCCTAGGCCTCCCAAAGTGCTAGGATTACAGGTGTGAGCCACTACACCTGTCTAGGTACATTTTGTTTTTTAATGGGCTTTTCTAGACCTGAGGCTCTGGAAAAAAGTGGCATCTGGAGTGAGTAGTGAATAAATAGCCTCTGGGCTGTGATATGTTTAAGAGCAGGAGCCTGTATCTTCAACACGCAGTGCCTTATAGGACTTTGACAAATGTTCATGGACTTGAGTAATTCAGTCTAAAGAGTGTGACCGTGAGTGTGTGTAGCTCTGTGGTTATCTATGCATACAGGGTCTGTGCACCTGCCTTGTGCATACACCCCTACACACTCATCTCCATTCTTCGAGGCCTTCCATGTATGAACCTAGCCTCAGATGCATCACCAGGAAGTGACGTTCCCGAACACTCAGTTGAGCTTTAGTATTAGGCTCTTTGCATTTTACTGAGGGTTGGAAACTAGAAAGAGCCATTGTGCAGAGCAAGTTTGAATCTGATGAAAAAGTCAATGAAGACATTTTCCTTTAAAACACGTATTTATTTCATAATGTAATCCCAGAAAGAAGCTTTTATTTTTCCAACTCATTATGCTTCTTTCTCTTCTGTGATAAGAATAATGTAACTTGGCTTGTCTTCCTCCTGCCTTGGTTCTAGGAAACTCAGGGCTAAATATAATCATCAATCATGTTAATAATATAAACCTACTGCTTTTCTTGTTTTTGTTTTTCTCTCTTGTCAGTCATACTTGCTCTATTGTACACTGTATCAAGCTCTTTTTAACAGCCAGCAGGAATACACATAATTAATAGCTACACGGAGCTTGTGAACAATTGGCACCTGGAGGTAAGTTAATGATTGATCTAACTTTTCATTCAGTTGACTTGTGTACCTATTTGATGTATGCTCACCATCAAGAAACACTCACACTTATTTTTCTTTTTAGAAAAAAATCAAACTATGCCTTCAACTGAGATTAACTTCATACAACCTGCGTTTACTTTACTATGAAGTTGACATTCTCAACTTTTACCTTAAAATCAACATGACGTCTCCTGGGCTTGGGGTTTTGGTAGTAGTGTTGGTAGGTGGCTTTGGGATTTGGAGCTAGAGTCAGACTGCATGATCTGGAGAGGATTCTAAGAGTTCAGAGAAGGGTATCAGAAGAGGAAACGACACACGGGAGCCTTGTGCCTTCCCAAATTTCACTTCCTTCTGCTAACACACTGCTGTGTGCTCTGGGCCCAGCCAGTGCTGAGCTGTGCTGCAAGGAGAGGACTCTGCCTTAGCTCCTGAAGTCAGGGAGCTCAGAGTCCAGGGAGGAGACAAGGCACACACACAGAAAACAAAGAACATGTGATCAACATGAAAATCAAGAGTTAGGCTCGAGAAGATGACTCGGAGAGGGTATCAGTGGAAGTTTCCCTGACATCCCAGCACAGGTGGAGGGAATGACAGGCAGCGGGGCAGGGCAGGAAGCACATTTCCACTCACCAAGGTCGTTGTTGTTCATCATTGCGTTGGATGCCCGGAGCCGGGGTCCCTGCTGGGTAAAGTGGTAGCCGAATTTGAGAAGTGTTGTGTTTTTTTCCAACATGCTCACGATCTCCATTTCCACTTTGTTGCCCAGGGGCTGGCTCTTTAGTCAAGAAAAAAAAACAACAGTCACCACTTTTTCCGTGTGTGCAGTACCTACACCACCTCTGCATGCAGAAAGGCTGAGTGGTGGGAGGGGATTTTAGCCCCCTCTCCAAGAGCAGGGAAATGGAAGTTTACAGGAGTTGCAGGGTCACGCAGCTAGGAGCCAATGAGCTGAGATTCAAACCCAGGTCTGCTGGACGCCAAGACTGGATCTTTCCACTGCTCCATCTTCGCGCCTCTCTGAGAGGGTGTCCAGGTAAGAGCTCCACTACAGAAGAATATTTGAAAGAGGGACCTTCAAATCATCTAGTCTGAAGGAGATTTTTAAAATCCTGCTGCCTGGGCTATACCCCATACTAATTAAACCAGAATCACCTGGGGTGGGACTCGGTGTTTTTTGTTTTGTTTTGTTTTGTTTTTTTATAATTCCCCAGGTGACTTCAATATGCAGCCAAGTTTGATAATCAGTAATTTAGATGAATCTCTTCAATTTGTAAGCGAAGACATCGAGGCCCAGACAAGGAACAGGATTTGCCCAACACCACACAGTCAGTTGGGAATGAATGCCAGAGGTGGCTTTCTAAAGCCCCATTGTGACTGGATTGGTTCCCTGCCCCACAGTCTATAGTGATCATCTGGCAAAGATGAAAAAAAAAAAAAAAAACCAAAACAAGCTCAGAAACAGAAAGACCTAGCAATAATACACAGTGTTGGGAAGAATATGACAAGGATGTTCATCACAGTCTTGTTTATAACAGTGGGAGGGAAAGGGAAACAAGCATTCATCAAGAGGGAGTTGCTCAAATAAATGATAGTTCAGCCTTAAAATAGAACACGGGCAGCTGTTAAATGATGGTGCAAATCTGAGGTCACAGGCATGGAAAGATGACCATGAAACAGTATTGAGTGGAGGAAAATAAAAAGCCCTGGTCACAAAATAGCTCATTTTTATGTAAAGTCATCTATATTTTCTATATAAATACATAATGCATGAAAAACTTTGAAGTATGTTGATGGTAGTGGAATTTGAGTTTTTGTTTTCATCTTTATATTGTATCATATTTGAATTTTTTATTACCATGTATAATAGAATAATAAAACATAAAATCTGAACAGGTTTTAAAAGACATAGAAAGAACACTAACATTATACTTAGTGGTTAAAGACTGAAAACTTTCCCCCAAGATTAGGAACAAGACACAAATGTTTGCTTTTACCAACATTATACCAAGGTGCTAGCCCAGACAATTAAGCAAGAAAAAGAAAGAAAAAGCATTCAGACTGGAAAGGAGGAACTAAAACTATCTTTATTTGCAAGTGATAAGATGTTATATCTAGAAAATCCTAAGGAAT
>NW_012136969.1:385852-386357 GCF_000956105.1 Propithecus coquereli | reverse complement strand
GAAAGTGGAACCCACATACATTGCTGGTGGGAATATATTAATAAAATGGTGCAAATGCATTGGAAAACAGTTTGGAAAAGATAAACACAGACATACTATATGACCCAGCAGTTCCACTCTTAGGTGGAAAAGAAATGAAAACATACGTGCGCACAAAAACTTGCACATGAATGCCCATGGCAGCATTATTCACAATAGCCCAAAGTGGAAACAACACAAATGTCCTTTCACTGACGAATGGATACACAAAATGTGGTAGATCCATACAGTAGAGTATTATTCAGCCATAAAAGGAATGAAGTTCCGATACGTGCTACAACATTCGTGATCCTTGAAAACATTGCACTAAATGACAGAAGCCAGACATAAAAGCCATATTAATATATTGTATGATTCCATTTATATAAAACATCCAGATCAGGAAAATCGATAAAGACGGAAAGGCAGTTTGTGGTTGCCAGGGATGGGGGAGGGGAGAATGTGGCGTGAGAACTAATGGGTATGG
>NW_012136969.1:340013-385802 GCF_000956105.1 Propithecus coquereli | reverse complement strand
GAAAGTGGAACCCACATACATTGCTGGTGGGAATATATTAATAAAATGGTGCAAATGCATTGGAAAACAGTTTGGAAAAGATAAACACAGACATATTATATGACCCAGCAGTTCCACTCCTAGGTGGAAAAGAAATGAAAACATACGTGTGCACAAAAACTTGCGCATGAATGCCCATGGCAGCATTATTCACAATAGCCCAAAGTGTAAACAACACAAATGTCCTTTCACTGGTGAATGGATACACAAAATGTGGTAGATCCATATGGTAGAGTATTATTCAGCCATAAAAGGAATGAAGTTCTGATATGTGCTACAACATTCATGACCCTTGAGAACATTATGCTAAATGACAGAAGCCAGACATAAAAGCCATATTAATATATTGTATGATTCCATTTATATAAAACATCCAGATCAGGAAAATAGATAAAGATGGAAAGGCGGTTTGTGGTTGCCAGGGATGGGGGAGGGGAGAATGTGGCGTGAGAACTAATGGGTATGGCGTTTCTTTTTTGAGTGATAAAAATGTTCTAGAATTAGATAGTGGTGATGGTTGCACAACCTTGTGAATATATTTAAAAACACTGAATTGTATCCTTTAAAAGAATGAATTGTGTGGTATATAAACTATGTGTCAAAGAAACTCAACAGTAACAAACAGACAATCCCATTACAAAATGGGGAAAAGCTAGGAAGAGACATTTCTCTGCAGAGGATGTACACACTGCAAACAATCACATGACAAGATGTCCAACATCATTACCCATCACAGAAATGCAAATCAAATCACAGTGCGGTATCACCACACACCTATCAGAATCGCTACAATAAAACACAGAGACACACCAAATGCTGGTGTGGATGCGGAGAAGCTGGTTCATCACATACTACCAGTGGGTATGGAAATGGCACAGTCACTGGGAACAACAGTTGGTCAGCTTCTTAAAAATCTAAACATGCAACTATCATGGGACACAGCGAATGGACTCCTGGGTATTTATCCCGGAGAAATAAAAATGCATGTTTATATAAAACCTATACATGAGTGTTTATAGCAGCTTCATTTGTAATAGACAAACCTAGAAATGGCCCAGATGTCCTTACAGCTGGGTGGTCATCTATACCGTGGAATACTACTCAACAGTTAAAAGGAGCAAACTTGCTACCTGCAACAACCTGGATGAATCTCCAGAGAATTATGTCGAGTGAAAAAAAAAAAAAAAAGCCAATCCAAAATGGTTATATAGAATATTATTTCATTTATTTAACATTTTGAAATGACAAAAATATTAAAATGGGAAACAGGTTAGTGGTTGCCAGGGGTTAAAGGAGGTGGGAGGAGACAGGTGAGTTGGTTATAGAAGAACCACGTGAGGGGTCTTTGTGATGATGGAAACAGTAACATTGACTGTATCAATGTTACCATCCTGGCTGTGACATGGAACTAAAGTTCCCATTGAGGGAAACTAGGTAAAGAGTACAAAGGATCTCTCTGTATTATTTCTTACAACTGCATACTAATCTACAGTTGTCTCAAAATAAAAAAGTATAATTAAAAACACAGATGTAGAAAGCAAACGGAAACACACGACCAGCACCAATGGCTCCCACTGCCATTGTTTCCTGAGAGCTCACTATGTTCCAGGCCCGGCCTCATGCCCAACTTGCATGATCTCAGTTCATTCCCTCAATAACTCAGCAGGGTGAACCCCCACCTCCTCGGCCTGGCAGTCGAGGCCCTGCACAGTGGAGTCCTTGCTTCCCCTTTCTCTCTCGTTTCTTACGCAGCCTGTTGCCTCTGGCGGTCTGGTCCATGCACCTGGTGCAGGCAGAGAGCTACTCCCGGAAGCTCTGTGCTCTCCTCCCTCCACGTGGAATGCTCTTACCTCCTACGTTCACCCGTCTGTGTATCCCTAGTGCTTTAATACCCATTGCAAATTCCCACGAGGCCTTTCCTGATGCCAATCCCAGGAAATGATCTCTCCTCATCCCATACTCAAGCGGTACACTGGCTGTCCCTCTCCACACCTGGCCCAGACCCTCTGCCTCACTTGGGTCACCTGCCTCCACCATATCTGTCTCTCCAACTAGACCTGTGTTGTCTAGTACAGTAGCTACTAGCTCCATGTGGCTCTTTAAATCTAAATAATTAAAATAAAATAAAATTTAAAGTTCAGTTCTTCAGTTTCATTAGCTACATTTTAAGTGCTCAGTAGCCACTGGCTAGTGGCTACCATATTGGTCAGGACAGAGAACATTTTCATCAACACAGAAAGTTCTGTTGGACAGTGCTGCTCAAGACTCTGAGCTCCTGGATAGCACGTGGTATACAGTGTCTCTCGGTCAAGGTTTGTGGAATTGAACTGAAGGAGGAAACAGGAACACGCTTGGTGCACAGCAGCATGGGGGGGATAGTGCATATATCAGCCAGCACCCCAACAGACAAGTGTGAACCGCAGTTGAGACTCAGGACTGAGAACTCCTCCCAGGTATTTTGAGTTCACCAGAGCTCATCTGGGTTCAGATGGGGCCAGGAAAGCCAACAGTGGCAGGCAGAGGGACACTGGTGAAATTCCACCAGCCCATCTAGCAAGACTCCCGAGAATGCTGAGAAGAGCTCAGGCCTGTCCTTGGAGGACTCAGCACAGCCCTGGGCACTGGCCAGCCTGGCCTGGCAGACCGTGCAGCAACCATCTGAGGCCCCAAGAAGGAACTGGCAGCTCCCTCCACCTGCCCCAGTTAGCAGAAAGCCTGGCCTCTCCTTGAGGTCACTTGCTAAAGAAGCCCTGCTAGAGCTCAGGCTGGGCTAGTCTCAGGGCGCTGGTCTCCCGAGTGAAGGGGCTACCAGGGACTTCGAGAGCTGCCTCTGTGAAGCTGACACTACTTAGGCTCGGTCCAGAGTACAAAGCCCCTTAACATGAATTGCTTCCATTCAACCTGTCTACATCCCCGGGAGGTTAGCAGGCAGGACCCAGAGTCTCCATCTGTGAGATGAGTAAACTGAGCCCAGGTATAGAAGGAACCTGGACTGTGCTCCCTCAGCTTACTCATGACAGAGCCAAGGCTTGACCTTGACCTGAGAGGCTGGAAGGACTGCAGAGGATCCTCCAGGCCCCAGGTTCTCAAAGTAGTGTCCAATACCCCTGGGATGCACGCGGACGTGTCTGTGTGTGTGTGAGAGGGTGCAGGATTCCATTAGATAACCACAGCCAATCTTCCTGGAGTGCTCATTTTGGACCTCAACTGTTATTTTTCCATTACGCAGTAAAATAGAAAACGTGCGTGCATCTTAAACCTCAAGCAAACGTTGTCCTTGCTTCCTTCTCCAACTCTAGGGACTCTGAGACTAAAAGCACTCACTCACATCACAGACAAGAGAAGAGGCAGTGGCTGGGAGTCAGCACTGAAAATCAGTCTCTTACCTGTTTTTCAAGTGACTTATTAGTTAGTGATTACTATGTGCCAAACAATATCATAAGCATTTTACAAAAGCTAACTCATCTTCTCCTTACTATCAACCTGTGGAACATGCACTATTATCATAATTTTCATTTTACAGGTAAGAAAAATGAAGCACAGAAGTGGTCAGTTGCAGAACCAAGATTTGAACACAGGCAGTTTTCTCTGGGGCCTGTGTGGGTTGCCACCTCATTTGAGAGCCTCTGAGGAAGCTCAGAAGGCAGAAGTAGGTCTGACGAGAGGAGCTACAGGCAGACAGTGTTTGGCTCAGCGCGCAGGACTGTGATCTGGCCATTAGAAGGAACTGGGAAGGTAGTGAACTGCCTGTCCCTGGAGGTATGTAAATAGAGGGCAGACCACCTCTCCTAAGGGTCTCCCTAGATATCATGAATGGGGAAGGCTTAGGCCCCATGACTTTTGAGGCCTCTGGGCCTGTGAGCCTATGAATAGCTTGTTTGGATGGCCTAAACAAATCAGGAGGGTGACCTTGACAGAAGCCCCCAGGGGAGATATCAAGGGACCGGTCATGTCAGAACTGGCAACAGCAGTGCTGGGCAGCAGAGCCAGGGAGAGGGTGGTTGGGGAAGAACTCTTCCTGCCCTCGCCCCCCCAGATTTGCTTGAGAATTAAATAAATCACTTGTGAATAAATAGAACCTCATTATTATAAATTCATATGACACTAAACAGATCAAGCCAAATAAACGCCTCTCCCTTCACTCCATTTATTCCTAATCCCACCCCCTTTCTATAGAAGGAATCACCACAGCCAATGGGTGTGTTTCTGTGTTTGAAATATAGGACAGAAATGTACACGGGTTTGTTTTGTGGTACTTTTTTTTTCTCTAAATGGATTCATACTATACTTATTGTTCTGCAACTTGCCTTTTTTATTTAATATTTTACGGAGATCTTTCTAAGCCAGTGCATAGAGAACAATCTCAATCCTTTCAACAGCTTCACGAGATGCCCTAGCGTAGACGGGTACTCAGGTTGCTTCCATCTTTCCCTGCTACAAACAGCGCGGCAGTGGACTCGGCAGGGGAGGGAGGGAGTGTCCTTTGGGCTGGCTATGGAGATGTGTATTTGCTGGGTTGAAATATAGACACGTTTGAATTAAAACTGTGACTGCCCTGCCAAAAGGCTGCAAAAGTGGGCAGGCGTGCCCTTCAGCAGTATGTGACAGCTCTGTGACCTCACACCTTTTCCACAAAGGTCTGAGGACGAAACAACCAACCAACGCCTTAGGTGTTACGAGCCGTGACCTGGAGCTGCTGGCTCTGAGACCCTCATTCTGGCCAGAGGCACCATAAACAGCAAGAAGCTCACTTTGTACACTGGGTGAGGCCACACAGCAAGATGCTGAGGCCTCCTTCCAGCACCACGTGAGGCCAGCTTGCAAGCAGTTCCTCCGTCGTGGTCACTCACTCTGGGAGAAGTCGGCCAGCCAAGCTGCTCTTGGATTCCTGGCTCTTGGAAACAGAGAGCTAATACATGCTTATTGTTGTTTGATGCCAGGACTTGGAGGCCGATTAAGTTGCTAAATAGGGGGACAATTTGTTACACAGCTGTAGATAACTGATACACTCACAGACGATGTTGAGTGAAAAAAGCCACGCACATCTTCATTGTCAAATATTGGAATGAAACTTGGGGAATCTGGCCAGTAGCCCCTGGACATTGTGCATATCTTCCTTTGAGGAGGTCATGTTTTCGGGCCTTGTCTGTTCTGAGGAGCAGGTTCCTCTGCGCCCTGAGAGTCCTGGGAAGGGTCTGAAGGGGCAGCTCTGTCTGGGGTTAGGAGGTGAATCGGAGGGGAATAGAATCCCCATGTGGACGTGGTCTGGTTGGGATGGGTCGGGCCTGCAGCCTCCCTCGGGGCTGACAGGTCTCTCCTGCCCATCCTTAAACGTAGCCGGGATACATCTGTACCAGCCCAGCTCTGCCGCTAACCTAACCCGTGACCTTCAGCTCCAGGTCAGGGCGCCCTCTGCCACTTCCCACCCTCGCTGCGGTCGGGCAGCTTCAGGGGCAACAGAACATTGCTTGGAGATGAGGAGAGACTGGCTGAGTAAACAAAGAGTCTTGGTTCAAACCGTGTCCCGAGCCAGCCTGCGCGGCTCCACGTCGCCCTGGGTAGAGCGCCCCAAGTCCCTCTCTTTGGCCGTATAAGGAGAAAGGAGGGCAGAGACTCACCAACACAGGTTACAAGCGCAAGGATTGAGGAAAAAGCTTTGGCCATCAAGGACCCTTGTGACTAAGCAAGAATGAAGAATAAATCAAATGCCACTCACACTCTGTGTCACACTCCCCCACATCCCCCAGCCCACGCTGGGCACCTGATGGGAAGCGGCTTGCTCTGCCCAGGCCTCCTGGGACGTGTGGTGAGAGGCGTGGGCAGCTTTCCCCTGAGCCCGGGTCAGCGAAGCCCCCTCCCCAAGACCTGCCTCCAGCCCCTGCCCCACCAGGCTCATCCCCAGTTAGGCAGGCACCGTCCCCACAGCCCCCTCATTCTGGCGGCCACAGCCCCCTGCTGGTCTCCCAGGCCCTGAAGCCCTCTCCTGACCCCCAGTCCTCTTCTATCCAGCCAGAACCATCTTCCCAGAGCACGGCCACAGCCCACTTTCCCTAAACCTACCCATTCAAAGCTCTGCGTCTCCCAGCTCCCTTTCTGGCCTTCCTCTGGGGGAACCAGGTGGCTTGTTCGGATGTGCGCCATGCGTTCCCTATTTCTCTTTATTTCTGTGGCTCCCTGCACCTGGGATGCTGCAGCCTCCATTTCACCTTCTGAGACACTTTCTACCCTATGGGTTTATCTCCAATTCCACTTCTTCCAAGAAGCCCTCCCTGATCCCTGTTCCCTTACTTCCTGTGTGATCTTGCGCAGGTTTCATAACCTGCCTGGCACTCGGTCTCCCCACCTATAACATGGGAGAGGGTTGTAATACCCACTTACAGAGTATTCGTGAGCATTAAATGAGATAATAGATACAGAGCACCCAATGTGGGTCCTGACTCATGGCACCTGCTCAGTGAATTAACCTTTAGAATAACGTGTGAACTCGCTAGAGTTCTAAAGACTACCAACTTCAGAGTTTACATTATTTCCTTAGAAGTAGAGATTCTTATTATCCCCAATTTAAAATGAGGAAACCGAGGCTCAGGGAAGTGGATGTCCTTGCACGAGGGCATTCAGCCAGGTGAGGGCACTGGTTAGCACTGGCTCCATCTTGGGCTCTGGGGGGATGGCAACGAGAGGGAAGGGGGCAGCTCCCTGGCAGCTGCCACCACAATGACCTGAGGCCAGTGCTCCTGGTCCTCTTTGGCTACCATTCTGCCCTGGGAGTCAGGTTTCAGCGAACTCTGGGTAGACCCTGACTCCCTGCCTGGCCAGGCCTGGAGTCACATGAGTAGCCGATCCCAGAGCCTGGCCTAGGGCTGCTGCCAAGCCTGTTGCATGCCTTTGTGCTCTGCCCCTCCTGCCTCCAGTGGAGCAGAGTCAGCAATGGCCCAGGGAGCGGGCAGAAAGGATGGAGGTGGGGAGGGGCTGGGAATAACTAATGCAGCAGCAAGGCCACTGGCATGCTGGAGATGCTAGGAGTCCCATGCAGCAAATGCACAACAGGGCTGCTGCTAGCTCACTGACTACTTTACATGAATTAGAAAAAAGGGTCCTCTCTGGGTGAACAAAGCCCCATTCGGAGGCACACAGGCTGCAGAGAGGACTGTGGGATGAATTTTGCTCTCTGCCACCTCATTGTGCAGTGAACAATATGCACAACCATCCGGGGCAACCTTGCTTACCAAGCACCTCTGCAGGGCCAGGTCCTGAGCTGGGCACTGGGCTATGGAGATGACTCAGACAAAGTACCAGCTTCTGGGAAGCTCACAGGGAAGCTGAGGTTCTATGGGCACCCAGAGGAAGGAGCACCTAACTCTCTCTGGGTGGAGGCTTGGAAGAGCTATGGCAGGCTAGTGGGGGAAGGCAGTGGTACCCTGGCTCTCAAAAAAAAAAACAAACAAAAAAAGCCCTGATTTGTGGTTTGCCAATTTCCATAGTGTAAATATTCCCACCTACCATGGGCAATTTCGAGGTACCAATGTGTCATCAATGGAGTTGGGAAGAGATGTGCACAATTAGCTCTGCAAGCTGGTTCAAGCTACCTCTAGAACACCACTGGGGAAAGAGAAGTTTCACCTGAACCCAGTAGCAGAGGAGTGGGTAGGGGCTGGGGAGGACAACTGCAGGAGGAGGGAAAGGCACGGAGGCATGAGAGTGAGTGCTTGTGATTCAGAAGGGACAAAGTCTTTTGGAGGCTGGTAATATTTTAGTTTTTGACCTGGAGAGGGTAGCGTGCCTATTATGATTTGTTAAGCTATCCATTTAAGTTTTATGCATTTTTCTGTATGTTTGCCACATTTTACAATAAAAATGTTTAAAAGTACCAATAATCTCACTCAGTTATAACCACTGTTTACAATTTTATAATATTTTCTTCCAATCTTTTTCCTATGCATACATTTATATGACCATTCAGCAAAAATTTTCACGTAGGGGCAATAAAAGAACTGAATTTCCCCATCCATAAAGAAGAAAGCATTTTAGTATCAAAGGCAACGTGCTGTAGTGGAACAAGTGTGAGTTTGGGTGTCAGAGAGACTTGGATTCAAATTCTGCTTCCGAAGTGTTAACTCTGTGACCCTGAAAAGCTGCTTGTCTTTAGCCTGTCTGAGCTGTTTTCTGCAAACCGAGACTCATGATACCACACACCCTGCAGGATGTTGTGAAGATCAGAGATGTTGAGTGTAAGGTGCGCAGCACAGCGGCACAGAGTCTGGCCCACAGTAGACCCTGAACACATGTAACACACAACATGTTATTAGCATCCTCTTAGAAAGTTGGAACTGAAACAGTTGTCCTGCAGATAAATGATCGAACCACAGAAGTCACAGAGAAACAGTAATTCCCTAAAGATACAAACTAGAATTTGCCTAAAGAGTAACCTAAATGGCTAGAAGACTCAAAAGCCCCACTGAATGGGGGGTGATAGGAGAAAGTGGGGATATTTGGCTTGGCGAAGAAGAGTCCAGTGGTTGATGAGTTGTGTACACCAGATGTCCTGGGGGTGGCAGAGAATAAAACTAAGCCCAACAAGCAGGACTGATAGGGAGCTGATTTCTACTGGATACAAGGAAGGATATTCTCACTGCCTAAGAATGGATGGGATTATGTAGGTAGGGAGCAAGCCCCCCATCGCATGGGGGTTACAAGCAGAACTGGAAGAGCACACAGGGTAAGAAAGAAGGGGAGCATAGTGGAGGGTATGGATTAGACAACCTGCAAGGTCCCTCAAAGCGGGGCTCTGAGCTTCCATACTCAGCATCACCTGCTTTGCCTGGCAGCCTGCTGGAACGTGCGGACAGGCGAGCTGCATTCAGTAACGGCCCTGAGGAGACCCCTGCCCATCTCACCTGGTTATCGATTTTCAGTTCCACCAGGGAAGTGTTATATGGGAGGGCTTCCACCAGGCGCAGGATGCCAGCCCCAGAAATGAAGTTGGATTCCACGTTCAGTGTCTTCAATATCTTGTTCACCTTGAGCATCTCAGCAAGGGCCTTGAACCACAGAAGAAAAGCAGGGGTACCCGTGAGTCACCCTGAGCAAGGCTGGAGGCCCTCTTGGGTAGATCTTAAGACACCAGGGGGAATAGAAAGACGATCTCCACTACTTCCTTCACCAAACCCAACTCTGACTGTGTCCACCCTTCCCTCCAACCTGTCATGGCTCCCGAACCCCTACTGGAGAATTCTGCACTGCTTAGGCTGCATCTAAAGCTTATATGACCTGGTTCTTCTTCCCTGTCCAGCGTCAACACCCACTGCTCGATTTCAGGGGGGCCACTCACAGCTCCCCATGCATGCTCAGTGATTCCCTCCACTTTGCCTCTGCCCATTCCATCCCTACCACCTGGAATCCCTTCCCTTTCTGTTTCCCTCGTCCAAACCTGGCCCATCCTTCAAGGCCACTCTCAATGCCCCTTTCTCCAAGGGCTTTTGCTGACATTCTCAGCCCGCTGGGGCCTGCTCTTTTAAACCCTTGTCAAATCCATCCATACCTCCCTTACGGGTCTTGTGTTCCTCTGTTCCAAGTTTTCATTCTGCTGTCTACCACTAGACTGTGCACTCTTGGTGAGCTGAAATGCACCCTATTCATCCCATGTCGCCCACAGGGCCCACACGATATCTAGTACATAGTAGGTCCTCAGGCAGTGTTCACTGAGTGGCCAGGGAAGTGTCAACCTCCCCTACATACGCCCCACTTGTCCCTTCTGTTGCCCTCTTAAAATTCCATGGAGACATCGTTCTCTTCATCTGAGCACCAGAGAGCACAGGAGGGAAGCCTGGGAAACCACCCCACTGGGCAAGTGACCAGGGCAAACTGGAGGAGAGGAGCTTAGGTGGCCCCTAGCACGTTTCTGAGGCACTCAGCCAGGGGGTGTCGATGACAATCAGAGCCTCTGAAGGAAATGAGGTAATTAGCAGCTGGTGGAAACGATGTGTCATGGAGGAAAGAAGACACCAGCAGCTGATAGGCCCAGGACATACTGACTGGTGGGCCCTGCTGTCTGAGATGACACTCTGAGCCAGGAATGCCTGCCCCATGGCACCCGCCTTGCTGACACCCTTGGAGAAGCTCAGCTCCCAGGAAGCCCTCCGTGTTGAGATCCTCACCAACTTCTCCACCCCCTACTTCAGTGTGCCCCTGGGGTGGCATGTCGGCTTCCTCTGTGATCATGTCTGTCTCTCTGAGTAGGCTGCCCTCCAGAGGGGAGGGATCCAGTCCCCTAGTCAGTGTCCTCTCTGTGCCCTCCACAGAAACCCCTGCTCCCAGGGAAGGTCTGGCCTGGCCTAATCATCAAAAATAATCTTAATAACAATCAGTAGGCAATTTGCCAGACTGATCCAGCTGGACATGCTGGTGGCTGAGCAGGTCCTGGAGGCCCTGTCATGCCAGGTGTTAACCCCTTGTGTGCTGGATCACAGCGGAGAAACCAGGGCCCAGGAGAAGAGCTGGGGCAGGCAGTGGGGGCACCTGCAGAGCTCTGGCACCAGATTCACCAACTGGCCCACGAGCGTTTCGGTAGTTGACAAGGGCGTACTGGTACGCACGGCTGAGATCGGCTGCTGGTCTGGCACAGAGTCCATGCCCTAAACACATTCGTGGACTGGTGCTTGGTTTCTGATCCATGACACAGTAGTGTACAGGGTGTGCGGCTTTGCCAGCTGTGATGCTATGGGCAAACTCAAGATCCACTGGAGCCCTTCTGAGGTCAGAGGTCATTGATGCAGAGGTTCCCCACTGGCAGCAATGGGAGACTGTGAGCTATTTCTATTATTTCAAAAATATTGAAGAGCATTGCCCTACAAATTTTAAAAATCAGAAAAGAACTGATTGCTACTAAATAGTTCATTGTTAGCCCTGGAAAGCTAATTCCTGTACTCTTTACCTGCTATCAGTATTGTAGTAATCACATGTATTGCTATCCTTCAGTCGTCTGCTTGGCCAGATGGACCAGTGGGAGCTGAGACTGTTGGGTGACAGTTGTACTCCCAGAGCCTAATTCAGTGCTGGGCATGGACTCTCCATAAATATATGCTGAGTGCTGTTTTAAAAAACAATTGACGGTACTTTATAGTAAGTACAACTTAATTTGATTGGCAATATCTTTTGAGATATGAGTAAAAGACAAACAAAGTTGATCACTGGGACCCACTGATGAAGACATTGATTTCAGAGATGGAGAAACTGAGGCACAGGGAGGAGTGGACCTTTGTCCAAATGGATGTGCTGAGTGGTCACGTGACCACATTGGACTCACAGGCCCACCCCTCGCTTGCTGTGTGACTTTGGACAAAGCGAGTTGCCTGGCCTCTCTGAACCCTAGGTGCTTCCCAGGCAAGGTGGAGCCCTGCCTGTCTGAGGCCAGCGTGGTGTGAGGACTGCCCGGGCTGAGGTGCAGGTGGGGCTGGCGACGGCCGTTCCATCCACTGCCCCTCGCGGGTGTCTTCCTCCACACCACACAGGGCTCTCGTGTGGGTACGACCCGTCCTGAGGCCACACGCATCAACCCTGCCGCGTCAGGACCCCTACCCTCGACGCAGCAGGATGGGAAAGTACATACGTGGGCCACGGGGTCGTTGCTCCGGGTCCCCACAATGCTGAACTTCTTCACGTACGTGTTCTCCTTCAGGGCTTCTGCGTACGCCTTGAGGGTGGGTATGGGGATGTTCTGCAGAGAGAAGGGCAGCAGGGAGTGACCAGCAGCCCCCAGCGGGCCAGGCCAAAGTAGGCAGACCGGCAGTAACTCTCTCGCTTCGTAGCCCGGTTCCTCACTGATCCCCAGCAAATTTCTGGTCAAAAAGCCAAATGGGCAAAGGGTTCCAGCTTTGTCCCAGATGGCTGAAATTTGGAGAGAACTTTCTGGTAAACAAATTGAGAAAATTCTACTGGAAAGTTTCATATAGAATCTGCAACTCTCTGTGCCCGTGGAGGCCGGAGAAGAGGCAAGAATCAAGGTGTGGGGACTGGAGGAGCATTATGCCAAGGGCTCAGGACTGGGGGTGTGGGGGGGCTGGAGCTCGGCCTCCACCCCAGCAATTGGCACACGGGCTGTGTGACTCTGGGGAAGCCGCTTCCCCTCTCTGGGCCTGTTCCTGGAAAGCAAAGCTTGTGGTGGGGGGTGTTGTACTAGGTGCTCTCTGAGAGACGTTTACCCCAAAGGGTCTCTGCTCTGATACATCAGAGTCTCCTGGGGATTTTTACAAAATGGTGATGCTCAAATCTGTCCTAGACCAATAGAATCAGACTCTCTGGGGGTGGGCCTGGGCATTGATGTATATTTTTTAATATTCTCAGGTACAAACCACTGATCTGGCCCAACTGCCTCATGGTACAAAGGGGAAACTGAGACATGGAGGGGGCTGAGGCCTCACAGCGGGTTCCAGGCCCTCACACGGCTCTGAGGTGGTATTCACTGCCTGAGTGCACGATCCCGAATTATGCCAGGTCTCCCATGGGGCACACGGCAGACAACCAAGGCACCTGAGAGTGTGGCTGTGTTTGTACCAATCTCTCATTTCAGAGTCACGTTCGCTCCCGTGGGAGCAGAGCATGGGGGGCAGGTGGAGAGAACACTAGGACGCAGGTTTCCCATCTGATGGTGCCGTGGGGCTGGCAGCCACTTAAAAGAAGGCGGAGAAGGAGAGAAAGTGGAGCAGGGCTTGTCTGGCTCCCACCCCTCCCAGAACTAATCCACGGGCGTCCGGGCTGAGCAGGTGGGCTCACAGCTGTGCCTGCTTCTGAACCCCTCCCGCAGCCTGTCCTGGGTGGGGCTGCCCGTCCATGTGTCCCTCCCTTGCCCTGGTGGGTCACATGGGAAGCATCCACGGAGATTCAGGCAGAGTGCTTGGTCTTTGGACATTTGGCCCAACAGCTCCCTTCCCCGGCTGTAAAATGAGGTTGACTCTGAACATGATACCCCGGCAGTGATGGTCCAGGGGTAGGAGCCACCCAGGGCTCGGGTTACCCCCAAGCCAGGTGGGCACTGGATGTCTGCAGCCTTGAGATCCCGTGCAGCAGTGTGTCTCTGACTCACGGTTTTATCTCAGAGAATCTCTCAGTGTTTTGAATAACATGGCAGGTTTCCAGATGGAAGCGGGTTGGCCCATGGTGAGCATCTGGGCCTGATGTCCTCTGAAAGAAACCAGGACTGTGGGGCGTGCTTGCTTACTCTGTCCACCCCTCTTAAACCATTTGTAAAGCATTTGCCCCTATTCCTGATTCGGAAACACTCAGAGCCCAAACAGGACCCTGTTCACGCTGCACAGCCAGGCCTGGACCGTTTGCGCCTGGGTGACATGGGACACGGCCCCTCCCCCATCACAGAGGTGAAGTGAAATAAAGGGCTTTACCCGGATGTTATTGAGGTTAACCTCTTCAAGTTTCGGGTCGTTGTTCTTTATCCTCTCCAGCGTTTCCTCTACGTCTGTTGAATTTGGTTCCTCATCAGGCACAGGCTTGTATTGTGTGGGTTTAATCACACCTGGAGTGACCGACAAAAGGGAGGTGGCTCACAGAAACCAGGGGATCACTTTCTCTCAACAGCACAAAGACACTCTGAAAGGAAGCCTCGGCAGAGCTCAGAGACAGGCGAAGGCTGCATGCGGCAGGGTCTGGGGCCGGGGCTCGGTGTGGGAAGAAGCCTGCCAGGGAGCCAGCAGGCTGGGGCTGTGCTCCGACTCCGCCTCTGACGTCCTGCAAGAACTGGGCAAACGACTTAAGCTCTCTGAACCTCCGGTATAGTCTCATCTGTGAAGCAGGGTAGTCATTCTACCTGTGCTCATTACCCTGCTCAGTGGGCTCTTGTGAGGCTAAGACGAAGCCTGGCTGGGAAGGAAATCCATCAGTCTTCCAGCGGGACGGATAATTATTCTATGGGCACCTTCGTTGCTCTTTGGGGCCAAAACACCAGCTTGGAACAATGAGGTGGAGTCATTATGACAATGTGACATTGGCACAGGAAGGGACAAAGGGCCTCGTGGAACAGAAGAGACGCCTAGAAACAGACCCGTGTGGATGTGTGGACATTTATGATAAAGGGGGAGGCCCAAACCAGTGGTGAAAGGGTAAATTTCGCAAGGAATGGTATTGGGACAATTGGCTATCCATAAAAAAAATGACAGTTTGAGCTCATCCCACATCACACACAAACAGGAACTCCAGGTGGATTAAGAGGCTGAACATAAGAAGGAAACCTCTAAAACGTTTAGAAGAAAATACAGGACAATATTTTTATAACATTGGGATGGAAAAGGCCTTTGTAAGCTAGACACAAATCCTAGGAGGCTCAAAGGAAAAGACAGACAGATTCGGCTACATAAACTTTAAAACTTCTGCAAAGAGCTAGAGAGCACGGGTGAACAGAGGAAGCAAGAAGCCCAGGGCAGCTCTCTTGTCCGAGGCCGGGGCTGGGGCTGGGGGCCGAGCCGGGCAGCGGGGTGAGTACTCACTGTTGAGGCCCTCCTTGTTCACGATGGAGCTGCTGCCCAGGGCCTGGTAGTACTGCTGGTTGCTCATGAGCGTGTGCATGCCCAGGATCGCTGCGGGGACAAGGGAAGGGCCCGTGACTCGCCTCTCCCAGGCAGAAGAGCCTCGTGGGGACTGATGTTCCACACCTAGAACTTTGGCTCGCAGAAATGGCAAGAAACACTTGCAGGAAAACGCTACCTTTTTATTTGATTTTTACTCTCATCTCTATTTATGTGACTCTCAAACCTCCATCCCTGGCCCAGACTTCTCTAGGCCTGGCCTCAGATTCCTGGGTCTCCCCTGATGTCTCACCGGCACGTCCCAGCCAACTTGGCCAAAGCAGAATGACTCTTTCCCAGCAACGGCCTCTTTCTTTGGCTCCACCCTGCCGTCCTGTGTGTCCCTCAGGGTGCAACCTCAGTCATGTGGCACCTTCTCCCCCACGTCCATGTAACAGCCCCAGTGTCTCTCAGATGTGTCCCTCTCCCATTCCAGCACCTCTGTCCTGGTTGAGGCCGGATCGTTTCTTGGCCGTATTATCACAGCTGCGTAATCACCGGTGCCCTGGCCTTGGCCTTCGCCTACCCTCCACCTCCTAATGTTCAGCACACAGCAGCCAGAAAGGTACTTCTGGAAGTGCCGATCTGACCACATCTCTCCCATGCTCAGCCGTTTTTTCACCCATTCATTTGTTCAACGTTGATCGAGCGCCCGGCTCTGGGGGAGCGGGGGGCGGCCAGTGGAGAACGAGAAAGACCAGGTCCCTGCTCATGTGACTGGTGGCGCTGGGGAGAGAGGCGCTAGGCAAGTACCCACACAACTGAAATATGAGCACAGAATGACCAGTGTTGGAAAGGAAAAGTTCAGTGTCTTTTGGGAGAACATAAAAGAGGGCCTTGGGATGAGAAGGATGAGTAAGTGTTGGCCAAGTTAAGAGAAGGGAGATAGAACATTCCAGGCAGAGGGGATGGCGGGTGGGAAGGCCCTGAGGTTCAGTGAGTGGCAGGACAGTGAGGGAGGAGGGTGGTGAGCAGGAAAGACTAGGATGAAGCTGGACACGTGGTGGCGATAAGGAGAACGACGACGCCACCCCCCTCACGGAGCACATGCTCTGGGCCAGGGAAGCCGCTTTCTATGGTGGCTCTCAATTTGGTTGCGCGTCTTTTGAAATTCCTGATGCCCAGGCCTGCCCCAGAGCAACTAACCCAAAATCTCTGGGGGTCGGGCCCAGGCATCTGCATTTCTAGAAGCTCCCCGGATGGTTTCAATGAGCAGCCAAGGTTGAGCACCATTGCTGACACTGCTCCCCTGAAGCTGCCAACCCTCTGGAGTAGGTACGGCCTGGGGAGCGGGGACGAGACATTCTGACCCGACCCAACTGTGTGTGGGGAACTCACTACGAAGGGGAGAGAGGGATGTGGCCTGGGGAAACGTGAGGCTGTCGCAGGTGTCCAGATGGGAGGACAGTGGCTTGTAGGGCCAAGTCCACACCCCAGCTTCATGGGCCCTACCTGGGCTGGCCCTGCCTCGACAGCCTCGTCCCTCCCATGTTCTCTCTGTTCTAGCCACACAGACGGTCCCTGCTCAGTAGATGCTCCTGCTCCTGCCAGTGCTGTCCCTTCTGCTGGTGGTTCTCTACAGACACCTCCACGGGGATTTCATATAAACCACGAATCTTTTTTTTAGTATATCTTAATATTGGGGACATATATTAAACAGTTATTTATTATTTATCTGAGATTCAAATTCAACTGGACATCCTGTATTTTATCTAACAACTCTACCTCTCACCCTTCAAGATTTGGAGTAACCCTTCCTCCTCCAGGGAGTCTTCCTGGATTCCTCCCTGTCCCTCTCCAGTTCTCCCACAGCACCTGGTGACCTTCTTATGCCACAGAGTCTACCTGGTGTTAGAGATATCTGTATACCTGTGCTCCCCTACAGGACTGTAGGCTTCTAGAAGTCAGGGAAGACTATTATCTCTCTCTTCCACCTCCCTCAGAATACAGTAGATATTTGGTAAATATTTGGTGATGATTTTTTAAAATCCTCAAGCCATTTCATTAGATGTGGTTTCCAGTTAGAGAGACAACATGAGAGCCCTTAATGAAGAGTCAGGACACACAAGTTCCAGCCCTGAGTATGCCTCTGATGTCAGTGTGACCTTGGGCGAGTCCGCTCCCATCTCTGGGCATCAGCCTCCTCTGCCAGTGAGGGAGTGAGACAGGACCAGTGGTTGTCAGTCATGGCTGCACATACGAGTCACCCAGAGAGCTTAAAGACAGTATCAGTGCCTAGCTCTACTCTGGACCAACTGATCTGAATCTCCGGAGATTTTTTTTTAATCTCCTCGGGCGATGTTGATGCTCGGTGGAAATCAAGAACCACGAGATGAGATGATCTCAAAGTCCCTTCTGTTTCTCACATTCTGAAAGTCTCTGCTAAAATTAGACTTGCCTGTTCATCACTAAGGAGAACCGGTAGGGAGAGAGGCATCTGCACTTTTCTGAGCTCTCAGGGATTTAATTTAGGCTGTGTCCGTGTGTGCAGCGGGAGCTGAGCCTGAGTCAGCAGCAGGTGAATCAGATCACCACGCGTCCCCATCTGGAGCAGGCTCTGCAGCTCCCACACAGCGGCTCAGGGTGCTTCTAGGATGTGCTGGGTTTTCAGGTTGGTAAAGGTTGTTGGGACTCCTGTGAAAGATGTAACCTCATATGGCCGGCTGGTCTTGCTTAGAGAGTATAGAGATGGAAAATGGAAGATGCATTTGCTGCTCAGATGCCAGCTTCCTGTGGTGCTCTAGAAAGGGGAGCAGAGGCAGGGAAGTTACAAGGAGCTGCCAGGGAACCGGAGGAAGGAGACCTGGGTTTCAGCCTGGGGCTTCGTATTAATTTTCTGGGTAACCCTGTACAGGTCACTTCTCCTTTGGGGGCCTCAATTTTCTCACCTGTAAAATGAAATGTGTTTGAACGCTGATCTCTTACCTTCCCATAGGACTTAACAGCCACATCACGATTTCTCAGGTTTTAACCCTGTTTGAGTTTTACAACAAGCACCCAGGGCAGGTGCTGTCAACTCCTTACTTTTCCAGCAAACTTAAAAGGGAAGTGGTTTGCCAAACCCACTCAGCAAGGACTCTTGTGCCTTCTAACTTACTAGTCACACCCACTAGGTCACTAGCAGTTCTAAAACTTCCCCCTCGACATTGCAATTCTAGGGACAGATATCATATATTCTAAAGGTAATATATGTTAATAGCAGGCCTAAGAGGAAGTAACATTTTGCAGCTCAGAGGAAATCAAGGTTCCAAAAAGGAAGGAAGGAAGGAAGGAAATAAGGAAGGAAGAAAAGATGAAAGAAGGAAGGAGGGAAGAGGCCAAGCTAAATATCCACTGATGCGCAGAATACCTGGTGGTTCTGAAGCTAGTATTCCCTCCGGCCAGCACTAGGCACATAGCCATGACTTTCTCCCTCGCTTGGTTTCGCACACCCCACAGTCACCAGGGGAGGGTGAGAGGAGAAAACAGCACATCATCGCCTGCTGCTTCATTCTTTGTAGATATTGGCAAGGCTGGATTCAGCGCTGGGGAACTTGTTTTTTTTTTTTTTTTTAAGTCTAGATCTTCCTCAAAACTCAAAAAGGGCTATTTTTGAACTCTGAAAAAGAACATTGAGTTCTCTTTCCTCTCTCTGTCTTGGCAGGGCTCACTCATTTGGTAATTCCACTCAGGACGCAGAGAGATAACAGCACACGTCTCAGCTTCTCCAGCTGCCAACTGCTTGGGCTGGCTCTGGGCAGACGCTGGACGGTGTTTCCTGCATCCTAGGGACAGGTGGGAGAAACTGGCTCCAGCCCAGGACTTGGGTACAGGTGAACCGCTCCTGGGTAAGCCACACCGTGATACTGGTAGAACAACAGGAGGACAGGTGTCTGAGCATATGGGAGTAGGCAGAAGCCAGGGGCTGGTCAGGCTAAGACTCCGATAGCCACAGGAGCCAGGGGTTGTCAACTGCCCTTGGGGGTGGGTGGCCTGGGGGTGCTTCACCTGAAGAGTGAGTCTCCCTAGCCCACCCCCTTCTTGGGGCTTGCCCCACCTGAAGGGTCCCTAAATGCCAGTCAGGACCACCTCCCTGAGTGGGCATGGGAGGCACTGACAATTCCAAGCGCTTGCAGCTGACTCCGAGCTACAGCCCAAGGCCACATGCCAAGAGCTTAGCACGGTCAGGGTCCTGTGCACCCTGCTCATCACCCAGTGGGGGCGCTTTTAATGATGAAACCTACATGTTTCTGGTTTGTCCTCCCCATCACCTCCGGGGCCAAGGCAGGGGCTGGCTCTGGTTCACACTAGTGTGCAGCAGGCGTTCAGTGATGTGCACTGGTTCAGTGAGTGAACGGGCCAATGCATGAGTGATGCCCCTTACCTGTGTCACACCTGAGTCAGTGTGGCACGCTCGCTGGCCCCCTTCTGCAGGCTCTTACCTTCGCCAGATACCGAGCCTGCCACACCGCACCTGCGGAGCGAAGCTCAGAGGGCCTGCTCTCCAGCTCTGAGGCGCTGCTCCTGCCGTCCCGTGCCCTGGCCCCTTCTCCCCCTGCTTTCTCGAGCTCACCCCTACTCTTCCCCCCGCAGGCTCGGCTTCCATATCTCTTCCCTCGTCTCTCCTGGCCCCATCGCCTAAACCCACCGCCCCTCTTACACACTGTTCTTTTTCTGTTATGACACTCGTCTCATCTGTCACTTCCTATTTGCCTAGTACTTGTTTAACGTTGACTCTGTGAAGGCAGAAATAGGGCTGTTTTCTCATGACTTTTCCACCAGGACCTAGTCATGTGCCCTGCCATGTGCCAGGCTGCGGGTAAACGGCCAGATTCTGTGCACGAGCAAACAAGCTAAGGCCGAGAGGATGGATATGTTCTGCCTGGGAGTCTGGCCATCGGACTACAAGTGACCTGGAGACCCCAGGTCCTCTCCCTGTTCTTGCTCTAATGACTCTCCATGCTTCTGGCCCCAGCCAGCCCCCTCTTTAGAAAGGCTCCAACCCCCCACCCCAGCTCTCTGGTGGGCCGGCTCCACCCAGCGCCTCCAACACGACGTCCAGCCTCCATCTCATGCAGCGTCCCTGAAATCGGCTCACGGCAGAGCACTCCCCTTCAGCTACCCAGCCTGTTTCCTGGTGCCTCGGGCCAGAAAGCCTGGCGTCATCTCAGCCCCTCGGCCTCTGAGCCAGCACGAGGAAGAGCAGCCGGTCTCACGGCGAAGCCACGTCTCAGATGCAGTCTCATGGCTCTGCCTCGGCCCTCGGCCTCTCCGAGGCTTGTCTCTATACCCGCCCCGCCAGAACACCACCTCCTCTAGGCCCAAACCCCTGCTTTCGTCTGCCTCTCCCTCATGCCCTCAGTCCAGGTTTCATCTCCTTGGTGTGACACCCAGAGCCTCTCCTAATGTGGCGCCACCCCATCCCCAGGTGACTTCTTGTGTTGGCAGTTCACTGTCTCTTGCCCACCCTGTGTCCCCCCAAACCCCCGCTGTGTTCTCTGTGTCCCCCCAAACCCCCGCTGAGGAGAGAAGAGGAGAGGAGAGGTCACCCTGGGTGGTGATGCTACGAATGGGCCCTAGAACGAGGGTGCCTGGTTCGAACCCCTTGGACAAGGCATTTAACCTCACCGTGCCCACTTTCTCCACCTGTAAAATGGGGACAACAATAGAATTTACTTCCTAGTATTGCTGCGGTCAATAAATGCAACAAGGTATTGAGAGCAACTCACACAGCACCTGGAACATGGCTGGTGGTCAACGAATGTTCAGTCCCTCCTTCCTCAGAGACACTGCCCCTTTCCAATGTCGAGTATAAAATGATGGCCGTCCAAGGTTAGCCAGTTAACACTGGTGCAAACTTACAGCTCCCCTGTCCTTCCCGGACATGCAAAGGGTATGGTGTCATGGGCAGATAACAACAAATAGCTGTGCCAACAAAAATAAAGAGAACCAGTTTCGAGAAAGCCACACAGAAACTTCTCGCACTGCTGCAGTTCTGTTTTGGCTCAGGATCCGGCGGGAGCCCTTGGCTGTGACAGCAGAGACATTTGATAATCCCTCTGAGCTGCCTAATGAGGGCAGGGATGTCAAGGAGGGCGATCAGAGGAGAAAGTCCAGGATAAAAACAGCTCCGAGGTCGTCAATGTGGAGATGCCGGACAAAGGCATCAGCCACCTCCCTGCTGCACAGATGAACCGGAAGTCACTCCCCGGATCGGGGAAGTGGTTCAGTTGAAACACATGGGCACAGCATAGGATCCAGCATGACTTGTGTGGCTTCTGACAAACAAATCCCTTACCTACCAAACCAGGTTCCCGAGAGAAGTGCTCTGTCCCTGTCTGGGTGAAGTACTCGCTACTTCTGCGCTTCACAGTGAGAATGAAAACCCTTCTCTCCAGCCCTCACACCCTTGGTCCTTCTTCAAATTCTGTCTCCTGAACAGGGGGCTGTCTGGGACACAGGGTCACACACTGGCTCTCCCCATTCACTCCTCAGGTCCCTGCAACCTGGCTTCCACCGCCGCCGCCCAGGTCACCCTTGCCTGTAGTTGAGTCTTTCACTGCCTCTCCCCCCATGGCCCCGCCTCCCAGCACCCACCCCCTCCGTCGCCATGAATGCCATCAGGAATCGCACCCAAAGGAAGCCGGTGGATGTGATGAGGCAGCAGACAGCTGCAGCTGGCCAAGTCCCTGGTGTTGGCGGCCCCACCTGACCTCTGGCGTCACGTACCTCTGAGTCTTCTGGCCAGACCTGAGCCCTCACTCTGCCTTTGTGGCTCTTGCATCTGGTCTGTCCATCTTGATTCGGCCTTTGCTTACCAGCCCATGTGTGGCTAACTGGTCTGCATGCCAGCTTTGCCCCACGATTCAGCCCCCAAAGGCTCCTCCTGGGCCTGGCACTTGCCTTCCCAGAGCCCCAGGCCCTAGCACACCGTGCTCTGTCTGGAGCTTGACAGCACTAATGATGCTCAAACCTCTATCCGAATGGGGACCCCTTGCAGCACCCCAGACCTTCCTGTACAGCTATCCCCACCTGGGTACCCCACAGCCACCTCAAACGCCACAGTCCCTAAACTGAGCTGGATGTCCCCCCCGCCCCCCGCCAACTTCCGGTTGTATCACCAGCAGCACCAGCGTCCACTAGTCCCTGGGGCCGGCCCTCCTTGCTCCTTTCTCTACCCACCTCCCACAGCCAGTCGGTGGCTGTCATCCCCTTCTTTCCTCTGCCCTGCCCACATGCCTTGGTTCTGTCCCCATCCACCCACTTCCTGCAATCACCTGGGTGATGGTCAGTAGCCCCCAAATCTGCAGAACGAAAACCACCCCCTCACTGAGTCAGGGAGCACAGTGCGATGGGGAGCATGGAGTGTCAGGTGAGGCTGGCGCCTAACCCTCAAGGGGCAGGGAGAGAAGGGAGGGGGGCAAAGGGTGCTGAATATCAGGCCGCCTCCTTGAGTTTTCAGGTGAAGATGCAGGGCGTGGGGCAACTATGAGATATACAGGGGAGATCCCCCCATAGCCGGCTCTCTGAGCTGACCACAGGCAAAGCGCAAACTTGTAAAATCAGGTGACTTTGCTCTGAGCCTTTTGTGAGTCTCTCAAATGGGACATGCCCAGGACTTCTGTCTGCTCCCCTCTCTTCCCAGGTGGCTTGGGCAGGATTCGATGCAAATGACTGGGAAAAGCTCATGCTGGCCCTCCCTGGGATACATCCACGTCCTTCTGGGATGGGGTCCCATGGCAACAACAGATGGCTCTGTTGTGTGAGGGGTTTGGGTGGTTTTATCCCTATTTTCCTTGTTTTTTTTTTTTTTTTTTTGAAACAGGTTCTTGCTCTGTCACTTGGGCTATAGTGCAGTGGCATCATGATAGCTCACTACAACCTCGGACTCCTAGGCTCAAGCGATCCTCTTGTCTCAGCCTCCCAAGTAGCTGGGACTATAGTCACTTGCCACTATGCCTGAATAATTTTTCTATTTTTTGTAGAGATGGGATCTCGCTCTTGCTCAGGCTGGTCTCAAACTCCTGGCCTCAAGTGATCCTCCCATCTCGGCCTCCCAAAATGCTAGGATTACAGGCCTGAGCCACTGCACCCAGCCTTATTTTGGTTTGCGATAATGGATTTTTATTTTAACACTCTTGGTCTCCTCCAGTTGTCGTTAGAGACAGGGAGGTGTACATGTTGAAATGAACCCTACAAGGCTCCCTGCATATGTGGGTGAAACCCCTCTGGAGGACACGGGAAAGCTTCTGGAATGCCCCTTACCTGCGATGTCACAGAGTTCTGCGTCCGAAGCATTTGCCAAGGCCTCCTCCAGCTCTGGCTCCAGCGTCACACTTTCCAGTACAGGATCCATTGGCTTCTGCTTGGGGACCCAGACCTTTCCTGCAAACACATGGGGTACCTGTTATGGGGGTGGTGCTGGCTGCAGTGGCCCTGCGTGGACCATCACAGAGCCCTGTGGGTCCCTCCATGCCGAGAGTGCCTTAAGTCTTCTCCCGCTGGGGACAAACTTCCCCAAAGAACAGGAATCAGGGATGTCCACCACAGCATGCCTCAAACTTGAAAAGAATGATTTTATTACTTGGTCAAACTACTCTCTATTGAAAGTGCTGGTCATGATTAAACAATCTGTAAGTAGGGGGAAAAATACCAAAGAAAAATATAATAGAAAGACAGGCTCTGGGATACCCTAACCAACGATTTTGATATGAGAGAAAAATTTATAAACTTTTCTCAATAAAATACACTCATATTATTAAAAAATGAAAAGGGAACAAAAGCGCATCCTTGCCTCATGTGACATTATGTTTTTAAAGCGTCAGACATAACTGGATGAGGCAGGAAGGAGGCATGCACGAGGTTGGTCACTGCTGTGCCTACAACAGGGACTGAGGAAGAGATTACGGGGCATCCCTCTGATGGAATTACAGCAGTTACTGGAAAGATGATGGAGACTGCTACTTATGAAGGAGGAGAGTGCCTAAGAGACATGTGTGAAAAAGCAAGTTTACAAAATAGCATGAACAATTTAATTCCATCTATGAGAAATTATGCATTTATATACTTGTTTATTTATGTAATAGAAATTTATTGAGTGCTTCCTATGCGCCAGGCACCCTTCTAGGGGCCGGGGAATAGCAGTGATAAGAACCTGGAAGAGCTGCCAATTCAGTGAAAGGAGACAGATAATAGACACGCAAAGGAATCAGATGGTCTTAAGCATTATGGAGGGAGACGCAATAGGACAAGGGCCTAGGAGATGCCAGGCTGGGTGTGGGTGCGGTGGGCACTCCTCTTTTGGGAAGGGTGGTCAGGGAAGGCCTCACTGAGATGACGGCTATGACCTGGGACCCAGCAGAAGCGAGGAAATGAGCCCCCACGATCAGGAACAAGATAAGGGTGCCCATATTTACTACTGCTATTCAACATTGTACTGGAAGTTCTAGTCAGAGTAAACAGACAAGAAAAAGAAATAAGTGAAATCCAAACTAGAAAGGAAGAAGTAAAATTATTTCTGTTCACAGATGACACAATCTCCTATGTAGAAAACACTACATTTCCACCAAAACAGAGAAAAACCCATTAGAACTAATAAACAAATTCAGGAACATTGCAGGGTACAAGATCAACATACAAAAATAAGTAGTGTTTTTGTACACTAGCAATGAACAATCTGAAAAGGAAATTGAGAAAACAATTTAATTTACAATAGGATCCAAAGGAATAAAATACTTGGAAATAAATTTAACCAAGGAGGTATAAGACACTGAAAACTACAAAACATCCCTGAAAAAAATTAAAGAAGACCTAAATAAATGAGAAAATATCCTGAGCTCATGGATTGGAAGACTTAATATTATGAAGATGGCAATGCTACCCAAAACAATCTACAGGTTCAATGTAATCCCTGTAAAAATTCCAGTGGCCTTTTTCGTAGAAATGGAAATCCAGTCCTCAAATTCATGTGGAATTGCAAGGGACCACGAATACCCAAAACCATCTTGAAAAAGAATAAAATTTGAGGACTCACTGATTTCAAAACTGACTAAAAAGCTAAGCAATGTAGTACTGGTATGAGGATAGACATACAGACAATGGAAAAGTATTGAGAGTCCAGAAATAAACCCAAACATCTATGACAAATTGACTTTCAACAAGGATGCCAAGTCCAGTCAATGGGGAAGAATCGTCTCTTCAACAAGTGGTGCTGGGACAACTAGATATCCACATGCAAAGGGATAAAGTTGGACCCCTGTCTCGCACCATACACGAAAATGAATTCAAAGTGGATCAATGACTTAAATATAGGAGCTAAAACTATAGAATTCTTAGAGGAAACACAGGCACAGTCTTCATATGATTAGAATTGGCAATGGAGTCTTAGATATAATAAAAAAAGCACGAGCAACAAAGGAAAAAATAGTCAACTGGACTTCACCAAAATTAAAAGTTTTGCACATCAAACAACACTATCAAGAAATTGAAAAGACAATATACAGAATCAGAGAAAATATTCACAAATCATATATCTGATAAAGGCCTAGTATCTAGAATATAGAAAGAATGTTTACAACTCAAAAACAAAGAGACAATCAACCCAAAGTAAAAATAGGTAAAGGACTTGAATAGACATTTTGCTGAAGAGGATACACATATGGCCAACAAGCACATGGAAGGGTGCTCAACATCGCTGGTCGTTAGGGATGCAGATCAAGCCACACTGAGATACCACTTCACACCCATGAGGATGGCTGTAATAAAAAAATAAAAATGGAAAAAAGTGTCGGCAAGGATGTGGAAAAGTGGAGCCCTCATACGTTGCTGGTGGGAACGTAAAGTGGTCCAGTTGCTGTGGAAAAGAAGTTTGGCAGTTCCTCAAAAAATTAAACAGAATTACCATAGGATTCATCAATTCCACTCCTAGGTATGTACCCCAAAGAATTGAAAACAGGTATTCAAACAAATGCTTGTATAGGAATGTTCAAAGCAGCACTAATCACAATAGCCAAAAAAGGTGGAAATAACTGAAATGTCTGTCAGTGGGTGAACGGCTGAACAAATGGCAGAGTATCATTCAGTCATGAAAGGAAGGAAGTGCTGATACACGCTACAGCATGATGGGTCTGGAAAACATTATGCTGAGCGAAAGAAGCCAAAGTCACATATTGTGCGATTTCATTTATAGGAAATATCCGAAATATGTAAATCCATAGAAACTCTGGTGGTCACCAGGGGATTGGAAAGAAGGAGTGGGGAGTAACTGCTTAATGGGTAGAGGGTTTTATTTTGGGGCAAAGTGTTTTGGATCTGGATAGAGGTGTTGGTTGCACTGTGGGTTGTTCACTTTGAAATGGTTAATTTTATGTTATGTGACTTTTACCTCAATTAAAAAAAAAACAGCCCTGCTCACTTGCGCTGTCGATGGAGAAGAGCCTGGAGGGGCAAGGGTGGAAGGAGGGACGTGGTTAGGAGGCTGGTGCAATCATGCAGTCACCACATTCACAGTCCGACTAGTGAAATGGGCGGCTTGGACCAGGGTGGTAGGATGGAGGGGGCGAGGGAGCAGGAAGTGCACTGAGAAATGTCAAGATAGGTTTTCACTAAAATGGGATCAGGGCTTATTTTCAGTGGAGGGAATTGCATTGTTTTATTATTCAAACAGCAAGACACACAAGAAAATCATCTGGGGAAAAATGTACCGTAACCTCCATGTTAATATCAGATTTCAGGGATCCAGAAAAGGGGAAACACACAAGGAAAAAAAAATGCCTCAAAAGGAACTCAAGTATGAAAAGGACTGATGTGATAACTAAGATGAACATTCAATAAATATTTAAGACTCATGGTTTATTATACCCCTGTAACAGGTACCTCCAGTGAGTATGGTGACTCTAACACACTGTAAGAAGGACCTGGACTTCTTCCCTTCATCTTGCTAGTTGGAATGTGAATGTGATGACTGGAGCTTCAGCAGCTACGCAGACCATGAGGACAAAGACACGTTGCAAGGATGGCAGAATGAAAAGCTGAAAAGAGTCTTGATCCCTGACATAGAGGAATATGCCTTCCAGCCCTGGAATGTCTAAGAACATGAACTTTCTTGATTAAGTCTCTGTTATTTTAACTTTTTTCCCTCAGCACATGCGGCCAGACGTCATTCTAATGAAAATATCCTGCAGAGCTTTATTCTGATGTCCCCCACTTGAATGAGAGCGCCTCCCGTTCTAAATTCCTCAGGACTTTGCACTGGTTTATGGCTCTTCCCACGTCCCGCCAGGTCTTGTGGTGTGGGGGGCTGTTTCCCCCAGTCCAGGCCAGCTCTAGGCCTGGTGTAGGAGAAGTGCTCAGTAGGGGCTGGGCTGAACAGCCCTGAGCCTGCCAGTAACAGCTGGAGGGTCTCGTTCCCCACTGTCTCTGAGACCTCCACTTAGTCTACCCATAAGAACTCTAACGACCATCATTTAAATTCTTGACAATGATGAACCTTCTAGGCTTGCTGCTATATGGAAAGAGAATGAATCCTAGCTACTCTCCTTGGGTCGGCCTGGTTTTTCATGGAGGCAGTCAGGCTCTAGGAGGCTAGAGAGCTTTTTCCTGGCTCTGGCCAGGGCAGCCTTCTATGGAGGGGCAGCAGGATTGGTCTGTGCACTGCCCAGACTCCCGTCCCCATCCTCCACACCACCCTCCAGGTCCTCTCCCGGGAGGGGTGTGGGTACCTAAGGAAGTGGACACCAGCAATGACTGTCCACCCCACCCCCCATCCTCATCCCCGCCCCCTCTCCTGCCACCCCCTCTAGGATCACACAATCCTGAAGTTCTGAAGTTCTGTAATCCTGATGCCCCTTGGGCCTTCCTGACCTTCCAGTTTTCAGTGAAACCTGGACTGAGCTCCAATTTCAGGATTTTAACTGACTCTAAGTCCTCCCCACAATGTGTACTCCTATGTGCTCTCTCATTTTATTATTTACTAAGCAGCTACTCTGTGCATGGCATTGTGTTAATGCAACACGGATACACAGATGCCAACCACAGACAGGGACCCTTGGCTCATCCTGCTTACATTCTTGGGTGGGAGAGAATGGAGAGACTGAAAAGAAATGATTAATTATACAATGAATTAATTAGAATGAATGCCTTCATTCAGCAAATATTTATCAGGGGCCTTCTATATGCTAGGGATTTATTAGGTGTTGGGGATATACGGATGAACAAGACAGATATGGTCCTTGCACTCATGGAGCTTGTATTCTAAGAAAGTGGCATACAAGATTCATTAAACATTTATTTAATTTTAACTCATTCATTCATTCATTCAACAACTCCCTACTCAACCCTACTAGACTCCAGGCCTTGTGCTGGCTGGGTGCTTTGGGCACCACATGAGCAAAAACAGCCCAAGTCATTGCCCTCAGGGAGCTAAAAGGCTGGTGAAAGAGACAGATGATAAATAAGAGATACTGATAAAATGTGAATTGTTATAAAGGGCACACACAGGCTCCTGAGATGGAAAATAATCAAGGGGGGAGCTGAAGGGGGACTGCATGTACTAAACCGAGTAGACAGGGACAGCTTCCCTGAAACAGAAGACAGTACAGTTGAGACCTAAAGGATAATAATACCTAACACTTACATAGCACTCCCTGCATGCCAGATGCTGTCCTAAGTGGTTTATAGATATCTTAACTCACTTAATCCTCATAACAACCTCATGAGGCTGATAATATTACTTTTACCATTCCCATTTTATGAAGGAGAAAAGGGGGGCACAGTAGGTTAAAACATTTTACTTACACTCACACAGTTAGTAAGAGGTAGTGCCAGGATTGCAACCGACGTACATCTAGCTCCAGGCTGTTTCTACCCATTACACCTCTTACAGGGCAGGAAGAGCCAGCAATGAACATTGCATGGAGCTGGGAAGCAGGACAAGCATTCCAGGCATGGGGAATATGTGCAAAGGTCCTGAGGTGGAAAGGGGCATGGACAGTTTGAGGAATGGAAGGAGGCCTGTGGGGCAGCAGGGCAACGAGCAAAGGTGAGGGGGCATGAAAAGAGGGGATGGGAGTTTAGGAAAGGTGGATGATCGAGGAGGGTCTCTGTTCTGCAGGGCCTTCTGGATGGCTTGCTTTAGACTGTAGCAGAGTCTGGGAGGAACAGGAGGAAGGGATGCTGCAGCTGCCAGAGAGAGGAACTTGGGAGAAAGAGCAGAGACAGTTAGGGTAGAGAGAGGGTATCTCTTGTTCCTGGTTTGCACAGGTTGGTCCTTGTTTAGGCCTCATGTCTGATATCATTATCAATAGTTCCCTCTTTCACTCTCAAAAGGATCTAGATTTATATGAAAAATAATCAGAACACCCCAGTCAAAGGGGATTTAGGGAAAAGTTTTTCTAGTCTGAGTGGATCTGACTCTTTTCTCAGTCTACTCAAAAATTTCACTAAATCTACATCATGCATCAATGCTTTTGGAGTTGGGTTTGTTTTTTGGCCAGGTGGGGATGAGGACAGGAGGCCCAGTCACAATTGATCCAACACAGGGCCTGGTATACAGCTGGCACTCAATGATGCACGGGGAGTGACATAGTCATTACAGCAACATTGTTCAGTACCTCGTTTCTCCCCTGTGTAGGGGACCAGATCTTCTCGGTCCTTAAACTCCTTTGCTTGCTTTTCCAAGTGATCCAAGAGCTCCTCTCTTTTAAAGGGGCCTGTGGGCGCCTTGGTGGTCTGATCCTTCTGCCTCAGGCCTGCAGGCAGCAGTGCATTCTACAGTGGAGGTTGTGGGGGGCGAGAGAGAAAGAGAGAGAGAAAGAGAGTGGTCAGCTGCTGAAGACTTGCATTGCCCCAGAAACTCATCATTGAACAGCAGGGACCTCGGGGCTCATGGAATCCATCCTAGTCCCTCATATTACATGTAAGGGATCTGAAACCCCAGGAGGGACAGGGACAGGCCCAAGGTCACATAGCAGCTAAGGGGCAGAGAGAGGCCAGGACTCAGGTCTCTCCAGCCTGTCCCTGCCTCTAACTTTTTCAAAGGTGAGGGAGCAAGGGGTCAGGGCAGCTGACTCATCACTGAGCACAGAGGGCGCTCAAAGAGCATCTGTTGAGTGATGAATGATTAAGCTGGTGTTTGGATGCACGAAGATACTTACAGCGGTTGGGTATCAAGTGGTTGGAGAAAGAAGAAGGCAAAAGGGGTTTGAGTTAGGGTCCTGGATGCAGAGCAGGCAGGAAGAGGCGAAACCCAAATAAAAGCTGGAGAAAGGTCTTCAGAGCTGAGAAGTGGGCGGGGCTCCGCGGAGCTTCTAGGTGGGCGGGGCTCCGCAGAAGTGCGAGGTGGGCGAGGCAGGCACTCAAGCCCCAGATCCCACCAGCCCTACCCGCTGCCTTCTAGCCTCCTGACGGGTCTGTGCTCATGACACACTGGTTGTTAAATATTTTGAACGTCGCCCCGGGAGATGGATCTTTCAAGAAAGATAGCATCAACCAACTGTTGCATTTTCTTCTTCAAACATGGGCAGGCTTCTAGGTGTGGGCTTACTACTAAAGCAGATTCCAAATTAAGGTGGATTTGCATCACCCTAATGGGCTTTCATATTAACTCAGCCTTCAGTACCTTAGGGAGTCAAAGAAGTTTATAGCTGCAAGGATGCTTAGAGACCATCTGGTTCATACACCCCCATTCAAGGGGAAACTGAGGCCCAGAGCAAGAAAAGACTTGCCCAAGGAGTTTTAGGGACAGATCTGGAACAATAATCAGGGTCCTTCTTCAGATTTGGGGAGAATGGCAAACTCATTTCTAATCATCGTGTGTTCCCTGCTCCCTTTTTTTCTGAGAGCTAGTGGAGAATACCTGAGGGCAGGTATGGGCAGAACCTCACCAACCTCTTGATGCACTCCCGAACTGTCTAAATTGGGGAATCATTCCACCTCAAACCTTTGTACCATCAAAAATGCATCTCTTTGGTCACTCACACTCCAAATCCTTTTCTGAAAGCTCCCTCTGTGAAGAGATGGTTATCAGGCTTATGAAGATAGCTAGGTGCCTGGTACCTAGAGGGATAAATCCCCTAGAGGGATACAACTGTTTAACAAATGTGCAATTTTTTACAAGATGTTGTACTACTGCTTAATACCACAGTGCTATTCTGGTAAGAGCAGTGGCTGCAAGATCGGGGGATCAGGATGTGCCCCTCCCTGCCTCTGGGCTGTAGGTGAGCCCGGCCCAGCCAGCACAGTGCCAGGACAGATAAGAGGCTCGGCAGGTGGGGTGGTGGTGGTGGTGGTGGTGTACATGCAAATGCACTTAGGCCACAGTCAGGAGAGACATTGAGAGCTGGAGGATTTTATGACAGAACCACCAGTATGTAGAAAATCAAGCCTTGACTAATTTGGGGTGAGTATCAGGAACTGAAGTGATGCCACACACATCCCGGTTGTCCTTAAGCAGCAGTTCTCAGATACTGTCTGCCACGACAGGCAGGACAGGTGGTGCTCCCAGGTGAGCCACTGGAATGCTCCCAGTGTGTACCCACTTCCTCTCTCCCATGGCAGGGCACTTACTGTGGCACTAGCGAGTGAGGGAACACCTCACTGCCCTGCGAATGTCAATGTGTGATTATTCACATTGAGTGATCTAAATTCTTTGTGACATGCCTGCACCTCGCAGTTGACCACACATCAGGCTTAAGCCTGACTTGGAATAATGATGATCTAACTACACGATCTTGGGCAAGACCCCTAATCTCATTGTGCCTCAGTTCCCATGGCTGTAAAATGTGAATAATAATAATCATTATTATATAGTTATACAGTCGTTGAGAAAATTAAACTGGATAATGCAGGGAGAGTGCTTAGCACAATGCTAACCTAGTGAACACTCAAAAGTGATTACTTATTGTCTTTTTTTAAATTTTGTTGGTTGTTTTTGATGACTTATTATCACTGTTGCTCTATAATCAGATAAAATACATTTTAATAGGAAATTGCTTGCCCAAATATATACATATATATATTTAACAAGGAATGTATTACACAAATATATCTTAAAATTCAAAAAACTAAAACACAAACATATAAAATGAATTAAGCACTGAAAGCAAGTGCTCATGCTTTCCCAGTGATCTCCAATCCTCACGGGAAGGCCTATAGATTTTCATCACGATAAAAGATTTTAATGGCAGTAAGTTACTGGGTACATTCTGGCCTGAGAGAGGCTCAGTATTGTGATGGGAGGAATGAAAGAGATTGCAGCTGAGGGGAAAAGGGTTTGCAAAAGCACATCTGTTTTCGAATCTATCTGGTAGAGGCCACTGATGAGTTAAAGCAGGGTTTCTCAACCTCCGCACAGTCGACGTTTTGGGCTGGACACTGCCTTACTGTGGAGGCTGTCCTGTGCATTGCAGATCCCCTCTGGCCTCTGTGTCATAGATGCCAGTAGCACAGTCCCCCCACTTGGGACAACCAAAAATGTGTCCGGACACTGCCAAATTTCCTCTGAGGCGCAAAATCACCGCTGATTGAGAACTACTGCCTTAAACTGAAGGCCATACGATTATAATAGGGGAATAAAGATGTTTTTAATATATTTCAAAAATATTACTTATGTAACATGAAAATATGGAGTCATTTATTTAAATCTTTATTGAAAAATCTGTTAAAAAGAACTCTAAAAACACAGGAAAATTGCATATCATTGATAATCGTGAATTATCAATATAGAATATGAGACTGTGATTCCGTTATAAAATTTTAATATTCCAAGAGACTGGTAAGCGTCAGACAAATACGCTGAAACCTTTGTTTTACTTTGTTCATCCTTCTCCTATAATAATGTATTTTTAAAACATAGAATGTCCATATTTCCCCATAAACCTTATACTGTCAGCTTATCTAATAAATATTATTGTCAAATAGACAGTTATTTTTAATTTTCTCCTGACCAAGAAAAAAATATGTGCAGAGAAGTGTCTCTCTCTAATTTTCATAGCCTTCCAGATAGCCCTATTACTGGAAAGTTTTTTCCCATGCCAAAATTAACTTATTCCCGCTGCCTTTGAGATCTCTAAACAGAGACCTGGAGAGTCGTGCTGAAATCCTCTGACCATTCAGCTTACAGCAAATAATCAGTGTTTAGAAAGAGGTGGTTGAGAGAGGGCAGACACCATCCCATCAACAATATGGGGAGTGCCAGGAAGTATATTTTAGAGTCCAAATTGCATTTAATCAAAGGTTGAGTCTATAGTAATTTTTTTTCTGATCCAAACAATATAAATTTTATTATCAGCATTACCAATAATTACAAACCACTTCAGATAAATTAAAAATTAGCTCTGACATGTACATTAAAAATAGAGCTTCCTGAAAGTAATAAACTCAGCAATAACTTAAAAAAATCTTTATTGAAAGCAGCTGATTTTTAAAAAACAAAAATGACAAAAGCCTTTTCTAATAATTCTTACCTTATCACATTTTTAAGTACAATTGAAAATATCAGCCTCGTTAGGAGTTGAAGTTTGTTTTCTTTCCATTAAATGCTACGTTTAGCAAAATATCACATGATTTTCACTTAAAACCAAAGGCTGTTACATATTTTTTAAACTCCTGATTATTTATCACTTTATCTTGCTTTTAAAAACAGCATGTGATCTCACACTGTATATAAAAATCAACTCAAAACGAATCAAAGATCTAAATGTAAGAGCTAAACTATAAAACCCTTGGAAAAAAACATGGGCATAAATCTTTGTGACTCTGGATTAGGCAATGTAGTGATGGTTGTACAACTCTTGGATATACTCAAAAAAAACCCCATTGAATTTGTACACTTTAAACGGATGAACGGTATGGTATATGAATTATATCTCAAAAAAGCTGTTATTTTTTAAATGGCACATGTTATCTAGGGAAGAATTATAAAAATGGATAATGCACTAACTAAACTAAATGGCCATGGAATGCTGAGGACAGAGGCCTCCTCATGTGCCAGTGGCCAACAAAGATGTCGAGATTGGCCAGGTGAGAGCTGGCCAAATCTAAAATGGAGCCCTGTTTTACAATGCGATGTGCCTTATTATGTAAATTAGTCAGTGGGTATGAAAATGAAAATCCTGCCTTGGCTCTCTCATGGCTATTAGGACTGAATACTGACGCTCAGACTCAGCCTATCCAATAGGTGAGGAAAAGAGTCCCCACAACCATTCTGTTGTTGGCTCTGACCAGGAGAGTATTTGGTGATCTCGTATGTGTAGAAATGCATCTCTCATTCCTTTATTTTGTATTCACTCAACAAACAGCCACCAAATGAGTATTGTGTGTCCAGGAGTGTGCTAAGAGGTGGGGCTATGACCCTACAAAAAAGCTCTTTAACTTGTAGTAACTAGGGAGATGGGAGGTGAATGGGGGAGGTGGAGTAAAATTAGAGAAAAGTCTCAGTTTCACGTGGTTATTCACTAAACACATGGTAATCAAGATCCTGAAGGGAGGTCTACTTTCCTGAATAGCAAAGAATAATCCATAACCAGCCTGGACATTACCTGTAAAGGTATACTTTCATGGTGCCCGTGGGAGACTGGAATCATTTATCCCTTAAGGAATTTAAATCTCATTCTCCTAATCTGAAAACGTGCCCAGGGTATATTTACTGGGCAAACATTTTCTTCATAATTAGTTAAAAAAAAAAAAAAAAAAAAAACTGACTCTGTCAGAAAAGTCACCGATTCTGCGATGAGGAATCAGAATTCATGTGCACTTATCCTTACCCCAAAGATAGGTTGGTTATGGGTGAATTTGCTCTGGGAAAGAGCTTTGTATATAGGACTCTGAGCAGATCTTCATGTACTTACTTACAATTGGAAATTTACTCCTGTGAGGAGGGCAGTGACTAATGCCTGGGTGATCTCCTTACCATAACCTGACGGGAAAGTTAGTGTGGGTTTTAAGGCAGAGGAATTTCTAGGTGCTCTCTGATCTTAGCCTAAAATTATAGCTGTCAGCTGCCTGGGAATGGTGAGGAGGGAGCATTCAGGCGCCACACCACCCAGCTCCAGCAAATTGCTGACAGGTAGGAATATGGACGGTGTTATTAAATCTAATCATTTTTATGTGAAATCTCTTGATTTTAAAATATCAACATTTATTGCACAAATATGTACTGAGTATTCTCTCATAACAGGCACTGAGTTAGAGGAAGAAAGAGGTATATACATGGGTTTTTAGAGTTTTTTTTAATTTTAGAAATACAAAGTTTAATTTGTTCTTGGAAATAATCACAGGGGAAAAAACGAGGCAACCTTTCCTGTATGTATAATTTCTTACTCCTAATTTTTTAAATAGTGACTTCCTTTTAAATGTTGTAAAATTAAAACTCAGATGTACAGCTTGACAGGTTAACATCTTAGTCTAATTTTCACACCCACACTCTCGAGTCCAGTTGTCCAAAGGACAATGGAAACTTTGACAGATCCTTCACTGTGCTGTTTGGAGCGCTAACACCCCGCAAACAGGTGCCAGTAAGGCTGAATATCAAGTATCTGCACAATTATCATTGCTATAGATAGTTAGGACTACGTGAGAAGCCATTCTGGCTAGAACCTTGAGGGCTTGCTCACATGTGCACACACAGGCAACACACATTCACACACTCACACACACACACACAAGGTATTAAAACGAATATAGACTTTCAGCAGCTCAGAGCTGTAAGCCCTAAGAGATCCTCTAGGCAAATTTTTTCATTTTCAGATGGGGAAACTGAGGCATAGAAAACTGAAGTCACTTGTCCAAAGTCACATAGCTTGTTAGCCACACATCCAGGGTGCCTGAGCTTACATATGAATAACACTGTATGTAATTAGCATGTGTCTATATTAGCATGGCAACGATTTGTATGACTGTCTTCAGACTGGTAGCTAACCATACATAAAACGTCCCTTAACCCAGTCCTTCATAGTGACAAAAAACAAGAGATTTTATTACTTTTCCCAAATGAATCAGCTATGTGTAAGAAGAATGAGGGAATGCAAAACATGCCCCCCTTGGCCTGGGCTCCTGGAGTCCTGGGTTCCAATTCTGTGACTGAAGCACACACAGCTCCTTAGAAGACGACGGACCAGTTGGTACAAACTCTTTACTGGGAATTGGGAGAAGCCAAGGACCAGGGAGGGGTGGGGCCTCGCCTGGGTTACACGCTGGACTGAGCCCAGGACTCTTGACTTCCATCCCGTAGAAAACTTTCCATGTCACCCGGCTGCCTTCCTCTAGGAATAGATCCTGGGAGCCAGATGGGGCCCCATGTGAGAGCCAGGTGTCCTCTCCAAGTGTTGGGAAGCCAGAGCTCCCCTCCTTATCAAGCTAGTCTCAGTTTACACGTGGAGAAACTGAGGTCCAGAGGCATGGAGTTACTGCCATGGGGTCACAGAAACCAAGGCAGCTTAACTTCTCAAAATTCCCGCTGACTCCCTCCCTTCCTCCTACTTCAAACAATTTGACCTAAGCACGCCCTGGACACTTACCCCTCCGCTTCCCCTCCCACCGTATCAGGCCGAACGTTCTATAGGCCAGCTGGTCCCCCAATTACCTTTTACAAAGTACTTGACTGGAAAAAAATATCGTTTTAACTGGCTTTGAGGACTTTAATCTTCCAGTTATCTGCCAGGTCTGGTTCTCTTTGTGTAAAATGAGGCAGCTAGTCCCTTAGGGCCCCGTCCAGATAGACGGAGCTCTGCCCAGCATTACTGGCCAGTGGCTTCCAGATCCTACTAGAAATCACTCAGTGGGGCGTTCTTCTAGCATACCTTAGCCTGAGAGCTCGACGTCACGTCCAAAGGGGACAAGCAGGGCCCAGACCTCCATGTGCCCTCTCGAGAGAGACATATCCCCCAACCCTGACACACACACTCTGAGCCTCCTCCCCACTTCACATTCTCTCTGGAAAGAGCGAGGCCTTTGGCGTGGCCACCCCAACCTGCTGCAGGGCTGGTGAAACGCAGCAGCCGCCACTTCCCCCAGTCAACTTTGTGGGGGCATCAGTGCTGACCTCCAAAGGCACCCCTGTGGCCTAAGCCCGGGAATTGTTTGTGTGGGACCTACTGGTCATAACAGCACACACACTTTCTCTCTGGTATTCGTGAAACACAGTGGGGGCACTTCCTTTCCCAGCTGTCTCCTAATCCTCCTTTTCTGCCTCGTGCACAGGGAAAATGTTCCATGTTCCTGCTGTGCTGGGCACTGGCCATCCTGAGACAACAACAACTGTGTGATCCCTGCTCCGGGGGGGCTCACAGCCAGAGGAGACACATGTCCCAGTGTGGTCACCTTACTCAGCCCTGAGCTTCTGGGAGGAGGTGGTCCTGAGCTAAGTCCCAGTGGACCAGAGAGGAGACAGCCAGGTGAAGAGAGGAAGGGGAGGGGTGTTACAGGGCGGAGAAAGCGCAGCACAGGTGGAGCCCTGCAGATGCGTGGAGCGTGGCTTGCCAGGGCAAGGAGTCTGAGGCCACAGTGCTCTGAAATGTCTCCGTCCTATGGGCACCACCCTCGTTCAAGTGCTTGTGCCTCTGGCCAGGCCCAGCAGAGCAGCCCTCCTGGCTGGTCTCCCTGCTCACGCCTCCCCACCTCCACTCCCTTCCCTCCCAGCAGCCAGACAGACCTCACCAGCACGTGCATCTGACCATGTCACCCCCAACGTACTCACAGATGCTAAGCTGCTTTACTGACCTACAGAATCACGACCAAATTCATCAGAGAGGCTTCACGATTTGACCCTGACATACTCCTACTGCTCCAGGGTCCTGAGCCTCTTCCCGTCTTCAAGTGGTCCCTGTTCCAGCCACTCCAGGCTGCCCCACATTCCACAGCCGCGCCCTGCACTCCCACGCTGCCATGCTCAGGTTGTGCCCTCCGCCTGGAATCCCCTGGCTGTGGCTCCTCTGCACTCCTCCTTCAAAGCCCTCCCCTCGGTCACCCTGTCCAGCCTTCGCAGTGCTCCCTGCGCTGTCTGGTGATTCTTCCAAGTTCCCCTACGCATCTTGCCACTTCTTATATAATGCTCATTCTACTCTGTCTAGGAGCACATCTATGCTGCATCTCTCTCCCCAAGGAGACAGGGTGCCTCTCAAGGGCCAGCTGGGGTACATCTTAGTCTTCTCTGAACCGCAGCACCCAGCACTTGTCCACAATCACACACACCGATGCTCCAGCCGGGAAAAGGACGGTATTACTTGGACATCTCTCAGGCCCACATCACACCTGCTGCCCCACGCTGTTTGCTGGGCCACCCAGCTGCTGCCCCCAAGTGTGTTTGGGGGAGAGGGACACATTATAAAGGTGCCAGGGTAGGGGATGCCCAGGATGGGACCAGGGTTTGCTGACAGGCGTTTTGGAAAATGCCAAGCTAGAGAGTGAGACCTTTGTAGTGTCTTCTTTGGGGGCCTGGATTTGGTTAAATTCCTGCCAACACCTTTCACTCCACCTGAGGGCTTTCGGCAGAGCAGAACACCAGGCCATCAAACTGGAAAACACACAGTCACGGACTCCAAATTGTCCCTGATGTCAAGCCTCCCCTTCTTTAGTGATAAAAGCACTCCCACTCTTTAGCCAAGCACTTGGCCACTCAGACTAAAGACTACATTTCCTGTGCTCTCTTGCAACTAGGTTGAGCCATGTAATTAAGTTCCGGGCAATAGTATGAGAAGTGTCCAGTGGCAATTTCTGGTAACCTTCCCTAAAAAGCACTTGAATCCTGGCTTTTCTCCTTTTCTTTTATTCCCCTCCCCATGCCCTTTTTCTCTATTTGGATGCCTGGAACGCGGCTATTATGGCTCCCACCTCCCATGGGGATGAGGCTGCACTCCAGGAATGGCAGAAGAGAGAGCTGGATAGAGTCTGGGACTCTGGGGAGTTCGGGGCGCTGAGCTCCACACCAGCCCTAGACTGCTCACCTGTGGACTTCTACTCGAGGGACGAATAAACCACTGCACAAATCATATTATTTTGAGTCTCTATTACTTAAGCCAAATTGCACCCTACCTGACACCCTAGGTTCTCCTCCCAGGGCTGTGAGACTACAAACAGGACACTGGTGCTTTCTGGCTTTGGATCCCCCATCTGTAAAATGAGGGTCAAAAGCCCTTTTGGGTCAGGCATGGTGGCTCACACCTGTAATCCTAGCACTTTGGGAGGGTGAGGCAGGAGGATCACTTAGAGTTCAAGACCAGCCTGAGTAACATAGTGACCCTGTCTCTACAAAAAAGAAATTTTAAAAATTAGCCAGGTGTGGTGGTGCATGCCTGTAGTCCCAGCTACTCAGAAGGCTGAGGCAGGAGGATTGCTTGAGCCCAGGAGTTTGAGGCTGCAGTGACCTCTGATTGTGCCACTGCACTCCAGACTGAGCAACAAAGTGAGACTCTGTGTCTAAAAAAATTTTTTTAAAAAAAGCTCTTTAATTCTGAACCTCAGAATAAAGGTTTGAACACCATATGAAAGCAGCTTATTGCCAGTGTTACCACCATAGGGCATAATTGCTCTCTTCCATTCAACTGAACAGACACTGCATTATAGTGGTACTCTGTCAGGGCAGCTGCATCTGGTTGTGCAAATTGTGCACTGCACTAATCCAAGGGCATTATTAACTCTCTAGTCTACATGAACAGTGACTCCTGGAGTTGCACAGTGCACAACTTGCACAACTATACCTGGCTGCACTGTTACCTGTGGTGGTACAATGTGGCTCCAGGTCTCAGAAGGCTTAGATTCTAGCGGACAAATCATACATTGAGATTCTACATTTATTTACTATATGTCACTAATTGGGCTAGGTACATTTTATCTAATGATATTTACATATATACATGTACGTAAGTTTCTACGCATGTGTATATTTTTAAGCAAAACAAACATCTGCTATATGAGGTAGAACCAGAGTTGCAAACTGGGAGGCCTGTAGTCCAATTAAATGCAGAAACTTGGTTGTATTTTGGTTTGTGCATTTGAATGAACTGTCAGCATTTCCATAAAAACCCACATTTCTAGCACCTCTTGAAAAATTAGGTGACCTGGCAATACTGTGCCTGCATTCTCACACTGGCAACAATTGGTGGAGCTGAAAAGCAAGTGCTCTTTAGACAAACTCCTGTTTGCCTCAATCCCCACCACTCCCTATTGTCTCTGACACAGCGGCCATGGTCAGTTACTACATATCACTGGCTTTGCTATTGCTTTTCTACCTGAAACTTTAAATGGTAAGTGAAAGTTTTCTTACATACACGTCTCTTTCAAGAGTGGAAAAGTAAAAAATGAACCAAGATGACCACATGGTCAAGAAAATGGGTCCACTTCCTTCCTTCCTTTATATTACTTATGTGATGTTGTGGGTTCTTGGTTCGCTGCCTCTCAGTAGAAAGTGTTGAGCAGAGTGGGAGAGATGGGGAACAAACTGGGGGTGGGAGGTGGGGAAGACAGGCAGAGTTTAAACTTTATCTATAGGGATTTTTTTTTAAGGATGATTTGAACTAAATAAAGCAAAATTGTAACATTTGTTGAATTTGGATGATGGGAACAAAGGTATATTCTGTATTCTCCTATATGTTTAAAATACTTCCTATTGAAAATGTTGAAATGAAAAGGAAAGTGCTCAGTGTCCTTAGTGTGGGGCAGGTGCCATGCTGGGGGCTTGCAGGTAGAAGGATAAAGAAGGCTTCCCGAGGGAGGGGAGGGAGGTCAAGGCTTAAAAAGGGGGAGGAAGTGAAGGGCTCCAGGTCCAAGAGGTCCCCCAGCCAGGGGAGGTGGCGTGGGGGAGGTGGTCACGGGGCCAGAAGGCAGAGGGAGGGTGGGGACACACCAACGCCTGGCCTGACTCACCCTTACCCCACCAGGCTCGTCCTGCGCACGACCGGCAGTGTTTCTAAGGATGTGTGCCTATTTTTAGAGGGGAGATTTATTTCTTTCCATCTCAACTGTTTACTTCTGTCCAGGGCTTTGATTCTGCTGGTTTGTGTTACAAAGGAGAACCGCGTCCCTGTGGACCAAACTTGGCTGCTTCCTGGAGGGCCAGGAGTGCCCTCCGCCTTACAGGATGCGATCTGGGGCACAGGTGGAGGACTTTACAACCAGGTGGAGTCTGATGGGAAGCCACGGGGAGTGACACAAGTCCCAGGTTCTCGTCCTGGCTCTGCCGCTGACTTGCTGTGCAACCTTGAACAAGTCCTTTCCCCTCTCTCGACGTCAGGGTTTTGTTGTTATTTTGATGTTTCATCACTAAAATGGTAATAATAACACTTACCCCATAGGATCGGTATGACCGTTCGATGAAATACGTAAAGCACCAAGTGAATGACACACATCCAGGGACAGACTCCATAAATGAGGGTTTCTCTACCTGCACGGTGTATGTAGATGCCAGAGGTGGGCAGGGGCAAGGTGGCGTTAGATGATTGCTAAGTGTCCGTGGAGCTCTGGGATTCTACAATTCTAGGTTTTCCGTCATCTCTTCCTGCAATCCACGGCCCTTTCTTCTCAGAACTTGACACATTATAGGCTAAGGAAGGCAGGGTCTGTCTGAATTCATCTATCACTCAATAGCAGTGTGATTCTGGCCGTGCATTTGTTTATCTATAGGATGGTATTATCCCAGCCTATGAGGATCAATCTCATAGGATCCTTGTGGAGATTTTAAGAGATGATGCCCATAAAATGCTTAACATAGCACCTGGCATGTAAGAACACCTCAATAGAAAATGATAGTTTCTTATTATGATTATTATTTCAGGCTTTGCAGGGGATCTGTTGTTTTTTATTATTGTTTCTGTGGTTATATCGTGTCCCAGATTCCTAACGGCTGACTTTAAAATCAACTCTTAGGACCCAATAGGTTGAAATGATCTCTACTTTCTTCTCTTCTGCACATATTTTGATCCTTTTACTGAGATGGTTTTAAAAATATTCTGCCTTTTCTCCAAAGCCTCATTAACAAGCAATATTTTTAGTTAAATTCTTTGTGTTGGTGGATTAACAATTTCTTTTTTTTTTTTCAGAGTAATATTTATGGTGAAAAGAACATAACAACTTCAAAAGAAATCAAATTGAAAAAAACAATTTGCTAGTAGTTCTCCAATCTGTTCTCCAAGTTCCCTTCTGGGCTGTCCCACAAGTGCTCCCAGGGGTTGGTGGTTAACAGCACAGGTTACAGGGCCAAGACTGTCTAGGTTGGAATCCCAGCACCACAGAGGTTGCATCCTGAGCAGGTTACTTCATCTCTCCAAGACTCAGTTTCCCCGTCTTTAAAATGGGGCTAATGACTGAATCTTCTCCAAGGACTAAATGAGATAATAATCCACGGAGGGCCTTACCCATGGCACGCCCAGCAAACGCTGGGTATCTACTGATCATATGGGAACTGTACACGTTCCCTGCGCGAGTCCCAGTGACTTATCATTCTCCGAGTTCTCTGCGTTGCCCCCGCTGCCTGGTACAAAGGCAATCTGAACTGAGGAGTTGGCTCAGCTTCAGGGCAGCATCCACTTAACTCCAGAGAGACGAGAAAGGGCAGATCCTCTGGGGAATCAGTCAACAGCGGATACTTTTAGCACATGAAGCATTCCTTTCCTGAGGGAGTCCAAGTGCAACAATCTCATGATAAGCTCGAGTTTTTCCAGAGTGAGAGATAGAAAATTTCAGGGACTTTTTCTTTTTCTTTCTTTCTTCTTTTTTTTTAATATGCACAAGTTTGGAATCCTCTGCTGCAAACAGAGCTGCTCTCCAACTCCTCGTACTCCATTCTGTCACATGACACTGGGGCTTAACAATTGCATAACCGAAAACGTCACCCCTTGAAGTGTTTGCCCTATTCAGGTACTAAGACAGCCAGGAATGGCTCGAGAAATCATACATGGTTAGAGCTGGAGAGGGTGTCCAAGGCCATCTAGGCCAACTGTATCCATTTTACAGATAGGGAAACTGAGAACCAAAGAGGGGAAATCATGTGCCTAAGTCCATAGCAGAACTAGGACTAGAACTAGAACGTGGATTTCTGCATCTCAGGCTCTTTCCAGGAAGAAAGAGGGATGACTTTGCATGCAGCACCCTCTCAAACTACAAAACCAGAGCACATCTGCAGCCCAAACTACCTTTCTGAAGCCTCCCATGAAGCCTTAGAGAAACATGGGTAAGACATGGACTCTAGATCCATACTGTGGCTCTGCCACTGCCTAGCTGTGGGGCTTTGGAGAAGTTACTTCACTTCCCAATTTCCTCATCTGTAAAATGGGGATGATAACAGTGCCTGCATCATAGGATCGTGATGATGGTTAAATGAGTTAATACTTTCAAAGTGCTTACAATGTGCAGAACAGCACCTGCACATAGTGTCAGATAAGCACTTGTTAAGCAAAAAAAAAAAAACCAGGAGGAATACAGACTATAACAGAGAGGGTAGTGGCCCAGGCACCAAGGGACCTGGGTTCTGATCTGGTTCTGTTTGGATGTGTGACCTAGAGCAAGTTCCTTCCCCTCTCTGGGCTCAGCTCAGGCTCTGTAAGCTGAGGAGGTTGCGGGGGTTGGACGCCTGCGGCAGGCGAGGAGCCTCTCGTGGGCTGCACGCCTTTGGCCTCGCCCTGTGCTATGATTTCAGAGCCTGGGCCAAGGGACGGCGAGACTTGAGCTGGAATGTTTGTGCGCTCCGAAAGAAGGGAGGCCCACTAGGCCTTTTCAAAACTCACATACTGTCTTGCAAATCAGGTAACAGAGACGATCTCAGTAAAGGGGCCAATTGTGTGACTGGGACCAAAACCCACTGGCCTCCATTATCTCCCACCCTCTCTCTGGTTTCGCTTATCTTTGCCCTGAACTGAGAGAGAAAGGAGTCTTTGAAAAACGTCATCTGGGCAACCACAGTGGTATGAGAATCACAGGTTTCAGATGGCGCGGGCCCACTCCCAAATCCGTATGCTCGGTTATGTTTCTCCTGCCAGAGCGGGAGGTGCCCACACTTGGGAGCCTGTTTGAAATGTGAGTCCCCACACGCGGGTCGTGTGACCCCAGGCAAGTTAGGCAGCAAGCTGAGCCTCAGGTGCCCCATCCCTCCAGTGGCACAAGGGAGGGGGCTCTTTCCTGTTAGTCACCTGGGCAGGAGAGCTGGCTGTGCCAGAGGCAAAGAGGTCCTGGGGGCTGCTGCTGAGGCCAGATACTCTGATATGTGGGGTGGGGTGAAAGGGAGCTCCCAGCTGGGGCCTCAGTGCAGTCCTCAGGGCTGCACCTCCATTCTGTGGGGGTGGTTACAGCTGGAGACGGTGTCCAAGGCCATCTAGGCCAACTGCGTCCATTTTACAGATAGGGAAACTGACAACCGAAGAGGGGAAATCTCTGCCCCACACTCCCGGGCCTGATGCCGGGCTCTGACCCTTGCAGTCGCCTGCCCTACTTGCAGCCACAGCCTAGTCTAAGCTCGTCCCCCTCCAGCAGCTCAGGGGAATGCCAGAGACAGCAGGCCTGCGGGGCCCCTCGGGGTCACACTTCTCCTCCCTGGGAAGGGCGAAGATTCCTCTGAGGCACCCCCTCCCACCTCTCACTGGTCTCCCCAGCACCCCCTGGTCCATGTGTGCCCAGCCTCAGCTCCCGAAACCACCACACCCACTGAGTCAGTAACCCTCAAGGACTCCCCAGGCCTACGGAGAAAAGTCCGGACTCTCCAGTCTGCTTTGCCACTCGCCCCATTACCTAGCCCAAACCCCCTTCCTGCTCACATCTGACCCTCCACGGAAACCACACTGAGACTCCCCATTCCCAGTTACCTCCCCACAGGAACCTTTGCCTGTGGCCTTCACTTGGCCTGGAATTAGAAAAACCCAGGGCCCAGTTCCTGTATCACCTGCTCCGTGAAGCCTCCCCACCAGTAGGCATTAACCCTCTGTCCGAGCTCCCAGTCCGCTCCCGCACAGGACACGGTTTATTATGTGCGCATCCCCGCCGGGCTGAGCCCCAGGGCACAGTGCCCGCCAGGCTCCCTGGTGGTGCCCAGCACAGGCCTGGTGGCTGCAGGTAACTGGGTCACACTCACTGAGCGAACAAGAAGTGGCTACATCTCCCTTTTGTTCTCCCTTTTTAAAGCTGTTTGTTCTTATAATTCTAGGCGACAGTGATCGAGGATAGAATTAGAACAGAATATTTTACAGCTTGATTGTTCCTGGCCTATAGCATTTGTTTTTACTGAAACCCAAGCCAATGGGCAGAGGTGATGCAGGGGAGGGAGGAAGGACCCAACGCTCTCCCCACCAAGCCCCCTTCTAATCAGCTTGAGCAGCCACGTTAGGAGACCACCTTCTCGTGGCTGGGCAGGGGAAAGCGGTGAACATGAGGAAGATGCAGAGACGCTGCAGGGGGATTTGTCATTCTAGGGGGACTGGGACTCGGGAATCTGGGTTATCTAGAAAGAAGCCACTTAGTCAAACTGGAGATAAGACCAGGTTATAAGTCATGGAAGCTTAGCCCTGAAAGAGACCAACCAACTCCGTCATTTCATGGATGGGGATGCTGAGGCATAAGAAGGACAGCAACTAGCCTAAGGTCACATGGAGTGAAAGAGACAGGGCTGGGTTGGAAGCGTTCCTCCCTTTGAAACTAGGACTTCTAGACCAGCAGAGCGTGAGGTCGAAGGAACAGGAAAAAAAATTTTGTTGGTGGGTCACTGGGAGTAATGGTAAGTGGTGCCATTCCCATTTCCAACCTCAATTCCTGGAACTATGAATCCTGGCTGTGGGAGAAATAGCATCACAGAGTGCCTGCCGAAACAGAGCATACACAGCCTTCTAGAGCGTGTTGCCACAACCCTGCTCCCACCCAGCTGGTGCCATCGCTGAGTCTTCAAAAGGCCATTTCCCTGTTCTATCAAGCCAACCGCTTCAGGACAGTGGAGAGCATGTGTCATGGAATGAATTAGCTGAGAAATAAAGGACTAGAAGAATCCTCTCACTTGTTGCATGTTTTATCATTGCATTTTACAGTTGGCACATTTAAGACATTTGTTTCCTACTCAGAATTTGCCTCTGCAGCCAGGGTACACAGCATCGAGAGGCAAATGGCTCCTTGGTGGTGCATGTGGCTTAGCAAGCCACGCCGGAGCTGTGAGCAGGGCCAAGAGAGCGATTCCTAGGTGGCCTACTAGACGGGGCTCTTCATCCCATAATTACATCCCAGGCACCCAGGCCAATGCCCA
>NW_012136969.1:297332-339723 GCF_000956105.1 Propithecus coquereli | reverse complement strand
GTGGTGGCGCGTGCCTGCAGTCCCAGCTACTTGGGAGGCTGAGGTAGGAGGACCACTTGAGCCCAGGAGCCGGAGGTTGCAGTGAGCTATAGTCACACTACTGCACTCCAGCCTGGGTGACAAAGCAAGACCCTGTCTCTAAAAAACAAAAAAACCCCAAAAACTGCCACCCGACCACTTCAGGCTCCTCTTGCCTCTGAATCAACAGGCAGAGAAGGGAGTTACCATGCTGGCTGGGGTCACTGGCCCTGACTACCAAGGGGAAATTGGATAGCACTGCACACAGGAGGGAAGGAAGCTTATGTCTGGAACACAGCAGATCCCTTAGGGCATGTTTTAGTATTACCAGGCCCAGTGATTAAGGTCAATGGAAATCTACAACCCAATCCAGGCAGGACTACTAATGGCCCAGCCAGGGGTGGGGAACCTGCGGCCTCAAGGCCACATGTGGCCCTTCAGATCCCCAAGTGCGCCCCTCGACTGAATCCAAACTTCACAGAACAAATCCCTTTATTAAAAGGATTTATTCTGTAAAATTTGGATTCAGTCAAAAGGCCACACTCAAGGATCCAGACAGAAATGAAGGTTGGGGTCACTCAGTAGCTAAAGAACCGCAATGAGTTAAGGTGCTCTCGGAAGGCAGAGGGGATACAGGATGGACGATGGGAGAGGGTAGCTACAAACATTGGCTACAGCCACCCGGCCAGTTACAGAAATGAGGACTGTAATTGTCGTGAATATTTTCTCCTTATTTTATGAACATGTTAGCATATGTGTATAGCAAATACCTTTGGGTTTTTTCCCTTCTTATTCCCTTATCATGTAACATGATGCATTGACTTTATGTCATAGTGTGTAAGTGTGGTTAATTTTACATCATTGCATTTAAGTTACAGGACATAAGGGGAGAAGAGTAAAGCTCACTCAAGGACTTTACCTCTTCTTCTGGGGAAGGAGTTAGTGTATTTTCTGTTGGACACAGGATAGTTGTATTCTGTTGGGCAGAATTATGACCATCTTTTTTTTATTTGGAGGTTTAGCATGGTTTAAAGAGGTGTGCATGCATGCCAAGCTGACACCGGGTGGACTTGTGATGGTTAATTCTATGTGTCAACTTGACTTGGCCATGAGGTGCCCAGACATTTGGTCAAACATTACTCTGGGTGTGTCTGTGAGAGTGTTTCTGCATGAGATTAACATTCGAATCAGTACACAGAGTGAAGCAGACTGTACTCCCTAATGTGGGTGGGCCTCATCCAATCAGCTGAAGGCCTGAATAGAACAAAAAAGCCAACCCACCCACAAGTAGGAGGGAATTTCCTCCCACCTGACTGCCTTGAGCTGGGACATTTTTTCCCTGCCTTTGGAATTGAACTAAGCATTGGCTCTTGCTGAGTCTTCAGCCTGCCTGCATTTGGACTGGAACTATATCATTGGCCCTCCTGGGTCTCCAGCTTGCCGACTGCCCATCTTGGAACTTGCCAGCTTCCATAACCATGTGAGCTAATTTCTCATAATAAATCTCCTTTCATATATGTATATGTATAAATACATATCCTGTGGTTCTCTTTCTCTGGAGAACCCTGACATAACACATTTTTAAAAATCCTGCAAAGGCAAAGTTATTCTAATGTCATTCTCACAAAAGGAAAAAGGAAGCTGTAGCTTTAGGAAGTGTACACCTGTCCCTCCCCGGTGGTAACGTAGCGACGTGCTCCCCTTTAGCACCTACTCACATCAGGGTCCAGCTCATCCAGCTCGTTTTCCAGGGTCCTGAGCTCTTCCTCTGTTAGGGCTCCAAGGATTTCGTCTTCATCCAGGTCACGGTATTTTTCTAGTTCTCGTCTGTACGACATTGTGGAAGAACTTGTCTTTGTCTCCTGAGTTTCTGTGCTGATCTATGACCGACCAGAAAGAGAAAAATCTTAGAAAAACCCTACTCTGATTTTATGTCCCAAAGCAAATGGATGCTCCTCATTCACATGGTGGCCTGGGCGTGTTTTGTGAACCGCCAGGATACTAATTACTACAGTGGAACACTGCACTGAGTTTGACTAATTCTCTAACAAAACTGCACAAGGTAAAAGTCCTGAGCGCATGTGATTTAATGAGTGGTAATTGGTTGTAATTGGCATGGACATTAATTACAAGTAAATGGGTGATTATAATGGCTTATGAGTGCCTGAAAACAATTTTATTCTTCAAGTAGTTCAAATACTTCCTGTATAACCCTCCACCCCTCACCCCACACCCCAGTGGGAATCATGAATGCTGTAAATGCTGCCAAAGCTGATTGTAAAAGGGGGAGAGTATACAATGGTTAATTGAGCACCTACTGCATACAGGCCCTCACCTGTTCCATTTCATTGAACCATCACAAAAAGGAGCCTCTAGTAATAGCTAACTTTTACTACCATACACCAGGCTGTGTGTTAAACACTTGCCAAAGATTTTCTAGTTTAACCTATGAGCTAAATATTTACTCTTATCACCATTTTACAGATGAGGACACAGCTTAGAGAGGTTAGGCGACTTACCCAAATCACGCCACTGGGAAGTGACAAATCCACATTTGAGCTCAGGTCTGTTGTGCTGGGAGTGTAGTTAACTCCCTGCGACACTGTTGGCCATCCGAGCCTGCATGGCTCTGGCCATTGCGTCACGGCACCTTTTTCATAGAATCACCCAATGTCATGGCCAGAAGGAGGCTGCATAGTCCCCTCGTTTTAGTCATGAGGGAGCTGGTTTGGAAGGAAGAAGTGCTTTGCCTGGGGGATCCAGGGTGATCCAGGGATACCAAGGTCCACATCTGCTGCTTCCCAGGCTGCTCTCTCTTGCTAGAGAAGGCTACCATTCATTGCCCATCTCACAGATGACACCTAATACCTCTGCTACTTCCAATAGCCATGACATTTTCAGACCTGTTGACTCATCTGAGCCTCACGACACACGCTGTAAGTTAGGACTTTTAATTAAAACCAATTTATCAGTGAAGAAACTGAGGCATGGCCTAGGGTGCTCTCCACTATACCATACTGCCTCTTGCCTACGCTGGGAGGGTTAAGGGGCTCACTCCTTCTGTCCTCCAGCTCGACTAAAGCTGCCTGGTAACACGACAAGTCAGAGAAGTCTTGGCATCCCCTCACTCAGCAAAGTTCATCATGATCTGTAAGCACTGGGCCACACTTCTGTCTGCAGCCTGTGCATCTGTCTCCCGCATGCCTTCCTCATGGGCAGGATCTGGGTTTGCTCCATCCACCTCTCCCAGGGCCCAGCCCAGGGCTATGCATATAGCAGGAAGTTTCTCCCTGAAAGGAACCCATTCCAGTTCTCTACCTGCCTTTGGTGGTCGATCAGGCAGCCCCGAGGAGACTCTGGGCTCTTCTCCTCTTGGGAAATGTTAGCTTGCTGCAGACACTGCTATTATCTCTGTCCCCTCCTGTCCTTTAACCTACCTGAGCTGAGCCACCAGCCTTCCTTTCTGAAGCTAACGGGCTGGCAGGTAAGGCAGCAGCTCAGGACTTCCTTAAATTCTGCAGAATAGAATGTAGTACTGCTTATAGAATCAGTGTGATGGGTTGAACTGTGTCCCCTGAAAATCCATACGTTGAAGTCCTAACCCCGAGTGCCTCGGTCACCTAGCACCCACCACGTTACAGGTAAGAATGTGACCTTACTGGAAATTGGGTCATTACAGATGTCATTAGTTTAGATGAGATCACATTGGAGTAATGTGGGCCCCTAATCCAATGTGACTGGTTTCCTTATAAAAAGGAGAAATTTGGACACAGGCACACACACAAGAACACCACCAAGTGACGATGAAGGCAGAGATGGGGGTGATGTTTCTACAAGCCAAGGAATGCCACTGATTGCCAGAAAACCAGCAGAAGCTAGGGGACAGACCTTGAACAGATCCTTCCTCACAGCCTTCAAAAGGAACCAGCCCTGCTGACACCTCGGTGTCAGACTTTTGGCCTCCAGAACGGTCAGGCAATATGTGTCCATTGTCCAAGCCACTCAGTTTGTGATACTTTGTTATGGCAGCCCTAGCAAACTTACGTAATCAGTATCACCTTCTACACAGCAGTTTATATTTTTAGACCCCCATGCCAAAAAACCAAACAAATAAATGAAACCCATGACTCATCTGTGAAATGACTGACGGAATTTTCCAGAGTAGAGAAATATGAAAACTAGGAAAGGACAACCAACCAATCAATCAAAAAGCTGGGGTTAGCTGTTAACTAAAAAGAATTAAAGTCAACAAAAATAAACTAAAACCACGTTCACTAAGCTAACAGAAAGAGCCTACATTTCAGCAAACAGAGAGCACACTTTGTCAGAGTGTCTGTGCATGTGTGGGCATATTTGTAGGAGAAATCCAAGGATATGACAGCCGGCTTGATAAGAAGGACTTGCTTCCCAAATACAGAAACCCCAGTACCATGCTTTTCTCTAAGAATGGCTCGGCTTGGCCTGACGTCTTCCTTTGACCAGACCCCAAGAATGCAATGTTCAGACCATAAATGGGCCCCCTACTTGATCCATTTCTATTTACTTCCAAAGAAAGTACAACCAGCTGACAATGCTCTGGTATAGATGAAAAAAACCTTCCTGAAGGTCCTCCGAGAACAACCTAATTTGGCTTTTCCTAAGTGAAGCCAGGACAGGGAGAGGATCTGTGATCTCCTCCCTGGGGCCGAGAGGGACCCTAACGAAGGGCTCAGAGGCTTCCAGGACCAACGCACAGAGATGTCCAGAGCCACCTCCAAACTAGGGTCTCTCGGGCTGCAGAACACAAGGTTTTGGTGCTCAAACAAGTTTTGGGTTATACGAAGTTCCACAGGACTCTGGACAGCAGGACTTCCCAAACATTTTGGTATGCTACTATGCAATGGCATCTCCAAGAGGAGTGGGCTGCGAGCATAATTTCCCAATCCTTTTGACTCTCCCAGAATTGGAATCTCATGAAACAAAGTTTGGAAAACACAGCCTTAGACTCACCTCTGGGTCACATCAGGGAGCCACTCAGAACCTCGAAGGAAAGCGCACAGGGACAGGACCAGCTGGGACACTTCTGGGGAAAGTCAGGCAGGTTTGGAACCGTGGGAACTCCCATCCCTGTTACCTTTTCCAGCTGACTCACTTTCTAGATGATCTGTGGTAAAACCCTTAGAAAAAGAGTCATGGACAGACCCTGGAGAATGGACAAGCCAGGATGAGGGAGCCAGGGAGGAAGGAACCCACGATCAAAGCCGGCTTGTGGAAAAGGGGCTGGGGAAAGAGCCAGGAGAGAAGGAGGTGGCACTTAAGGGTGCGTCCTCGTGCCTCCTCCAGAGATGCCACCCCAAGGGTGCAACCATTAAATTTCCTCTTATTGCACGTGGGAAAGTTAATGTACCACTCACACATCCCAAGGTGCTGTTGAATTAAAAAATCCCGTATCATAGGATTTCAGAAGCACTTTCTAATGTCAAGTGTCCTGTGAATATTACGGAGTGGTGAGGCATTACGTTAAATAAGCTGAGAGGAACCGAGAGCTCCTAAGGTAAACTACGAAGCTGTCAGTTTCAGCCACACTCATCCACTTGGCTCACAGGGCCGGGAGCTTTAAGTAGGATTCTCCTCCTGTGGTCAGGGAGGTGGGGAATGGGAGGTGGGAGAGAGGGAGGGTGGGAGGAAGGTGAGACCGGGGCGGCCACAGAGCTACTGCAGCGTGGTCTTAAAATACGGCTTGGAAGAGACTGCATTTTATAATTGTTCACAAAATGCCTCCATTTCCTAATAAAAGAGGTGTCAGGGATGAAACACAGGCCTGAGACTCACAGGACTTTGGTTGGAGTGCTAATTGTGACGGCGACTCCCTGGGTGACCCTTGCTAAGTTCCTTCCCTCCTCTGAGCCTCTGTTTGCTCATGGGCAAAATGAATAAATTGGATGACCCGAGTGGTTTCTAAATTGTGCCAAGAGGAGGTCTCTGGCTCTGAGAAAGCGCCTCTAGGGCCCTGCAGGGGGTTAAGGCTAAGTGAGGGGCTCACCCCTGATTTTACCTGATGTGTTTATTTGCGGTTCCATGTAAGATTTCCCTTGAAGAAAGGATTCTGCCACTCGAATAAAAAAGTGAAACTCGCTGGACTGGGTTTCTTAGTCTGTATAGTGAAGGGCGAACAGAACTTGCTCCGACAGCATGTTGTGGGGATTAAGTGACGACAAGCAGATGAGGTTGGTGGTGGTGGCACACACCTGGGGCTGGTGTGCAGGGAACAGGCTCACCAGACGTGAGCCATCGCCGTGAGGCTGCTGCTGCTGCTGGAGTCTTCACCTCTCCCGCACCTTCCCCCACACACTGTCACCAGATTGTAACGGCCCTCAGGAGGGGACTGATGTCCTACTTGTCTTCATGTCCCCAGAGCCTAGCCCTGGTGCTGGGCCCAGAGGTGCCATTTGGGGACAGGGAATGTGCACGCCTCCGTTCTGGTCTGGGGTTCGTGGAACCTTGGGCAAGTCCCTTCTCTTCTTGGCTGCTCTGTTTTCCTATCGTTGCCATGGAAAGATTGGACCAGGTCTGGGACAGCTGGAGACCCTGGAGGGGAGGGACAGGCAAGAAGGGGGTGATGAAGCCACTGGGTTCCCAACATGGCCCCCCTGGGACAGAATGGCTCCTCTGTTACTACCCTAAGTAAGAGTTGGTGAGAAAAACAAAAGCGCAGGTCAATAAATTTAAAACACCCTCACACACACAAATCTTCCAAAGCTGGTGTCTATTTCACACTCACGGCACATCTAGCCCCTGCTCCTCCATGGCAGAAGCCTTAAGCCTCCACTAAATATGAAAAAACAGACTTTACAAGCTGTGTCGGGAAGTGAAACCCGGCAGGTTGGACAGTAAAAATTAGAGGGTCAAGGACTGAGGCCATCCATCAGGAAAGCTTCGGAAATGGAAGTTCCGAGAAGGGGCAGCTCTGGAGCATGAAAGGCTCTTTTAAATCTTTCATAGGCAGCAGGTCCAGGCACTTCTGCCGATGGCGTCTCCAGCGTCGCCCGCCGTGTGGGAACGCCTGGGGAGGAGGCACTTGAGTGGCATCACCTTGATTTATGGACTGCACCTCCCTGAGCTCACAAGGAGCTGAGTCACGAGTTCGAATGAATATTTTCCAGTTATACCATCTTCTTATCTCAGCCACAGTGAACGTCTTGAGGATGGGCCAAGAAAGGTTGATTTACAAACAAAGCTGATCCTTCATACCCCATCTCCTTGTATATTTGTCCCTTGGCTTCAGGGGCACAAGAGCATCTGCAACGTCCCCTGTCCCTCCTGAGAGAGCTGTCACCCCCTTCCCCTTTCAAGGGGCACCTCGCAGGCAGCCATGCTTTGTGACATGTGACACCCTCCACGCTCAGCTGATTGGACAGAGTGGGTGCCTGGCTCAAGGGCAGCCAATTGATTGGTTGATCAGTGACAATGCCCTGAGGTGGCGTAGGACAAACAAAACAAAAAAAACGACAAAGAGGAGCTGGGCAAATGGGCTCCTTCATTTCTTGGCATTTGTGTTAGTGTTCTGTGGGGGCCCTAACAAAGCAACATAAACTGCGTGGCTGAAATAACAGAAATATGTTGGCGCTCCGTTCCGGAGGCTGGAAGTCAGAAGTCAAGGTGTTGGCAGGGTTGGTTCCTTCTGAGGGCTCGGGGGGTGAGCCGTTCCAGACCCGGCTTTTTTGCTGGTGGCCTCAGGCGTTCCTTGGCTTGCAGACACCTTCTCCCTGTGCCCTCTGTACGTGTCTGTGTCCAAATTTCCCCTTTGGATAAGGACACCAGTCAGACTGGATTGGGGCTTCCCTAATGACCTGATCATGCTCACAGGTCACTTTCACAGGTACAGCTTTTCGGGGGACATAATTCAACCCGTAACAGTATAGAGGTGCCCAGGGCAGCTGGGGTGAAAGGAAACTGGGGGCCCATGACGAGCGTGTGGAAACCAAGGCCATGAGGGATGAGAGGTGGCCAGGGAGCGAGAGTCCTCTGAGAGGGAGAGCTCATGCAACCTGAGAGACGGAGAACACCCAGTCCCCACAGGTGCCCAGGCCTGGGTCACCACGGCTCAAGTTGGCTTCCCACAAGACCCCTGGCTTCCCACGACCCTTACAAAGTCCACCTCTCTCCCCGCACCCCCTCACTGTCCTGAGGGACCTTGAAAGAGTCCCCGCTCCTTGCAGCCAAGTAAGAATGACAGCTCCAGCTCTCGGTTTCCTCCTCCTTAGGCTCCCTGATGACATGTTATTCTCGGCTCACCTGTTCCTCTGCTCTTCTCCCTCCTCCCTGGCTGGCTGTCATCTCTTCCCACGAGGGTTCTGTTACCATGATAAGCTGATGACCCTCAGATCCTCTGTGTCCAGCCCAGGCCCCTCCCTGAGCCCCAGCTCCCTGCTGGGCACCTCCGTCTGGAGCCGCTCGGGCCCCACATCCCTGCTTGAGTGCACCTCCGCCTCCACGCCCCAGCCCCATGCCCCAGCCCAGCTACCCTCCCTACAGACAAGCCTCTCTTTTCATTGTTATAATTGCTTTCCAAATTGTGGTAAAATACACATAATCCAAAATTTACTATGTTAACCATTGTTAGGTGTACAGCTCTATGGCATTAAGTGCATTCCCTTGTTGTGCAACCACCACCCCATCCATCTCCAGAATTCTTCTGTCTACCCCGTCTGAAACTCTGCACCCCCTGAACGCTAGCTCCCGTTCCCCTCCCTCAGCCCTGGCAGCCACCATTTCTTTCTGTCCCTGTGAATTTGCCTCCTCTAGCTGCCTCAAAGGTGTGGAGCCATGCAGTGTTGCCTCTTTGTGCCTGGAACCTTGCCTCTTTAACATCCTCCCATCTGTCTCACCTCTCCCTTCTCTTGGCGCTGCCTTTTGTGCTCTGTGTTATCAGAGCAGTCTCCCACTTGTCCCCTGCCTCAGTTCTCCCACCCTCCTGTCCTCATTCAACTCGCTCCAGATGATCTTTGTGAAAATCAGTCTTCGTGCTGAAAACGACTCCCACCACTTCCCATTATGCCAGAGAGAGAGCATGTCCTCAAGGCACCGTCCCCACACCCAGGCCCCAGCCCTGCTTACCAGGACACTGCGCCTCCCCTCTCACAGCCTCTGCGGGCACCCTGTGGAGGCAGTGCTGCCCCTGCCTGGCAGGGGAGATGGGGGCCCCCACACCTCTCTGTACCCACAGGCTGGGCAGGGCGAGGGCCACGATCACACCCAACATCTCCACACCTCAGCACCCAGCCCTGGCCTGGCTCAGAGGGAAAGCGTGGTCACTGCAGTCAGAATGGAACTGTCAGTCAGGGACGCAGAGGGCTGGGGGCAGGGGAACAGCTGAATCCTAGCCCCGGCCAGTGATCACTGGGGGAAGAAAGTCAACCAGCACTCGATTGGGTGGGGCAGGGGTGGGGTGGGGTGTGGAAGCACTAGACAATGGAACTTTCAGGGGTCTTAACATCCTCAGTTTTTAGGGCTGAGATCTAGGTCATAAAATGTCATGTAATAATTATGCTAATAACCACTCCTCTGATGTGCAGAGACCTTTGAAGTGTATAAAAAAATAACCACTTTTATTCCTACAGTTTCATGTTCCCGGGGGCGTGTTGTCACCTGTGATGGGCTCCAGACAGAATTGAGGAGAGGAGGAGAAACAGGGAGAGGGAGAGAGCTGGACTGAGAAGACCAAGCTCTCCCAGCCACCAAGGTCTAGATCCCACGCCGTCCACCACCCCTAAGGAGCCCCTGCATGCGACAGCCTCAGTTTCTCCCCCGCCTTGCTGAAAGCGTCTCCCAGGCAGCGCTAGCTACATAATGTGCTGGGTCCAGTGCAACATAAAACAAGGGGGACCTTTGTTCCAAAGGCAGGGCATATTTGAAACACAGACTTGGGGGGGGACGAAGGGCAACATACGTAACCTAAACATCTGTACCCCCATAATATGCTGAAATAAAAGAAAAAGAAAAAAAAAGGCAGGGAAAAAGTACCATTAAAGGTATCAAAATACAAAGTTTTCCTTTCTCTCATGGTCACTTTCTTGATCTGTCATGGCATTTTTAACCTACTCTTTAATGCGTGATCCACACAGGTGCCCATGTGCTGTGACTCGGAGCACGCACAGGAAGCCCACTCACTGGCTGCCAATTTCCCTCTCCTGCCAGACACCGACGGGCACGCCCTGCCTGGCGGGGGCCAGGAAGTCAAGCCAGGTATTTCCCCTCCCACGGGCCACTGCCCCAACACAATCCTCTTGTCTACCCCTGATCCAGGTATCTAGTGCGCTGGCCACTGCCTCTGTGCCATCCTTTTCTCCACCTGTGACCCAAGCAGCTAGTGTCTTGGCACAGAGGCTGCAACATGATGAGCGATCCCCAAGGGTACTGCAACCCCTGTTGCCAGGACACTAGGTACCTGGGTCAGGGGTGGATGACAAGTCTGCCCTGCAGAGTTCCCAGCTGACTGCACCAAGGGGCCCCAGTGGTAGCTGAGCAGGAGTGGGGAGAGGGAGGCTGGGTGGAACCGGGGGTGCCAAGTGCAGGGGACCTGGAGTCCAAGAACTCATCCCTGGGAAGCAGAGAGGCAAGCAGGAGGCGGGACCCCATATGAGGTCCTTCTGAGGGGGCCTTCTGAGAGTAGGGCTCTGCACACCCGCACAGGTGTACAACCTGGTCCCAGCCCGATCCCCAGGACACACACCCTGAAGGCCCCAGGGCCAGACTCAGCATTGTCTCACCTGCGATGGTCCTCTTCCCCCCTAGTATCTTCCAACCCACTGAAACCCCTAGTCCCTGGGGTCTATAGGGGACGGGGGCCACAGTGCAATGGCAGATGGAGCACTGGGGTAGGGGTCAGGGGGCCTAATTACAAGTCCTGATTTGGGTTGAGGACTTGCTGCATGACCTTATGGGAGAGACAGAAGTTAATAAGAGAGCCCCAGCTCTCACGAAGCTTATAACCAACTTGGGAAGACAAGGCTCACACAGAGATCCTTGGGATGGTGTCACACATGTCATCTCTTCATCCACCACCCTCAGAGGAGGAGGGGTGCTCTGGGCCATTAGCCCGCCATTACAGATGAGGCCTGGGTAAAGGTGAGAGCTTGGACTAGAGGTCATGCCAACCTGGCCTAAAATTCCTGTTCTGGCTCTAAGTAATTGGGTGGCCTCTGGCGTGCCACTCAGTGCCTCTGAGATTCATGGATTGCTTTGCAAAGTGAGAGCAGGACAGTACTGCATGTTCTCTCAAGGGGCACTATGAAGGGGACATGAGATAAAGGATGACACAGCTCTTTCTCCTTCCTTCAGGCCCCAAAAGACAACCCTGCAAGCACTGAATGGGTGGGTGTGGCTGAGCAACCAGGAGGAAGATTTGGGCCTCTCTGGTGACTGTCTTCCCACCACAAACCACCGGTGGGAGGTGTTCGCCCCCAACGCCATGGTGAGCTCCCAGCGGCCTGAAGAAAAGCACAGAGCCAAAGCAAGAGCAATGACAGTCTTGCCTGGTTTTGTCCTGGAGCTCAACTCTGGGCCCCACTCTTTTGTTGGGGGTGGGGGTGAGTTTTTCTTTTTTAGCAAGACACGGGTTATACACTGGCAAGTGTACAAGTCTTAAGTGTACAACTCACTGAATTTTCTCATTTGTATACACCTATGTGGACACTCAGATGCAGATACAGAACATTTCCAGGCCCCCAGAAGGCTTTTGTATAGCCCTTCCCAGTCAATCTTTCTCAAAGGGAACTACTATTCCAACCTTTACAACCACAGATTCGCTTTGACTGTTTTTGAACATTATATTATATATGGATGGAAACATACAGTAAGTATGTTCTTGGGTTTGGTTTCTTTTACTCAACATCGTATTTGTGAGATTCATCCATGCTCTTATATGTAGTAACAGTTTGTTCTTTTTCATTGATGTGTAATATTTCATTATATGAAATAAACCATAATTTATTCATTTACTTTTGATGGGAATTTAGGTTATTTCCAGTATTTGGTAATTACAAATAGTGCTATGAATATGTCTTTTAGTAGAAATAAGCACTTCTCTTGGGAGTGGAATTGCTGGGTCATAGAATAGGCATACATTTAGTTTCAGTAAATACTGTCAAACAGTTTTCCAAAATAATTGTATAATTTTGCATTTTCACCAACAACGTATGAGAGTTTCAGTTGCCCCGCATCCTTGTCAACACTTGATACTGTCAATACTTTTCGTGTTAGCCATTCTGGTGGGTGAGCAATGGTATCTCACTGTGCATTTCCCTGATGACTAATGATGTTGAGCGTATCTCATACGCCTATTGGCTGAGTGCATGACCTCTGCTGTGAACTGGGCCTTCACTTTTGAGTGGTGCTGAATGAGTCCAGAGAAGGTGAACAGGGTGTGATATGAGGAACAGTTGAAGGACCAGGAGGAACAGGATCATGTTCTGCAAACCTCTGATGGGCTGACCCAGGGAAGAGGAAACAGAAGAGGTCTATGGCTCCCAGAGAGCAGAAGACATAGATTTACCAAGATTACCAGAACATGGATTTCTGATCAGTGCAAGGAATTTTCTAAGGATAAAAACTGCCCAAGGATGCACCGGACTGAGTCAGAAATAGTGAGCACTGTCGCTGCAGGCTCATGAGCAGAGAAGTCAGAGCCCTAGATGAGATTTTCCAGAGAGGTTCGATGTCTCAATTGGTGGTGGTAGTTCGGGAATGGACGAGATAAGATTTGAGGCCCTTCAAGGCCTGGTTCTATCATGAAAGACGTGTTTAGAGCCACTAAATGGAGAAGGATGGGAACTTAGAGACCAGCTATCATTAGAAGTCTTGTTTTCTGGCTCATTTGTCTTTATTTTCCCTGGCTGATTTCATTCTCTTAGTCATATGGGAAAGCACCTTCTAAAAAAACATGGACACTAAACATAGCGTTTGACTCCGTCACTTTCTGCAGTTGCTACAAGCCCATCCCAGAACACACTGAGCCTCGGAGGTCTGTACGTCAGTTAAATTTGTCAAATGGTTTAAATTAGAAAGGTCTGCGTGTGTGTGAATGTGTGTGCATGTTTGCCTTTTGCATCTCTTGGGGTCATTACAGTGTCTGAGTCACGGCACAAAGCGCTGTAAGCAACAGGGTTCAGGAAAAGATTCTGAAATCATCTTCCTGTCCCAGCTGGGCTGCCCACCTGCCCTCACACCATGCTACATTCCACTCTGCGGCTCCTTCTCCCCACTTCTCTGCAACTTTCCTAGTTCAGGCCACCCTGAGTTCTCCCCAGGCTCTGCCCCTTCCATTTCGTCTTCCTCCACAACAGCTGAGGAGGGTTCTAGGAAGCCAGACATCATAATACAAACAGGAAAGGCCACCAGAGTTCTGTGGGAGCTATTGCATTGTGTTAGGGCACCCCCCACACCCCCAAATCTGAAAGCTACTTGAGAGCCAGCATCTCTGTCTCCCATGGCCCTACACAAAGTCCTGTACCTCTCAGGTGCTGAATATATTAATATGTGTGTTGAATAAATGAGTGAATGAATGCCTAGCATTATTATTGGCTTTCAAAGCTGTAAGTCAAAAATGCTGGTAGAATAAAAGTTAGTTGTAGAAAAGCTCATGGAGCTCACTCCTTTTCCCATTCTCCATTTTACAAACATGAACTTTATCACCTTGCCTCATAGCAGGTGTTAACACAAAGTAGCGCTTTATGAAGCACATTTTTATCTTTTCTTAAAACCAATATGAAAATTAGGATGAACAACGCCAAAAGGTAAATGGCAAATTGGGCAAAAATATATTTGCTGCACATTGAACAAAAGGCTAATTTGTTTCATAGACAATGAAAAAGAAAAAGAAGAGCCCAGTAAAGTGTGGGAATAGGAAAGGAATAGGCAATAAATTCACATAAAAAGAAATACTAACGGCTTATCAATGTATCAATAGATAATGAAACTCACTCATTTATAGAAAAGCAAATTGGGAAATGAGATATCAGTTCTCATCTAATCGAATTGACAAAGGTTAAAAAGTCTAAGAATTCCCAGTGTTCACAAGATGTGGGGAGACCAGGATCCTCACTCGGAACAGAAGCTACCTTGGTAAACCCTCCTTCAGGGCGAGTTAAGCCATATCTATCAAAATGCACACACCCTTTGACTCAGCAATTCCACTTCTAGGAATTTACTCTGTTAGTTTACTCACGGAATTGTACAAACACATATGTGTAAATTATCTGCTTAGGCAAAAAAAAAAACAAAAAAAAACACCACCGGAAACCACATAAAAGTTCATCAACAGGGACTGGGTAACTAAATTAGAGTCTAGATGCACAATGGGACACTATTAACACCATCCGTGAGGCTACTGTTGCCCAGAATGTCACTGTGCCCTATGACAGCAAGCACTGTTCTGTACTTACTGCATACGAGGCACGGTGCTAAGCTTTCCATGGATTATTTCATGCAATATGTTAATAAATAACTCTGTGAAGTGGGTACTTTCATTATCCCCATTTCACAGATGAAAAAACTGAAGCACAGAGAAGGGAAGTAACCGATGTTAGTTGTGTAGGGCTGCCATGACAAATCACCACAAACTGGATGGCCTAAAACAACAGAAATTTGTTCAGAAGACCAGAAATCCAAAATCAAGGTGTCGGTATGTTGGTTCCGCTCCAGGCTTCTCTCCTACTTCTGGCAACTGTTGGCAATTCCCCAACAGCCCTCGGTTTATGGCTGCATCGCTTCCATCTCTGGCTCTATCACCAAGTGGCCTTCTCTCCTGTGTGTGTCCACTCTTCTTCTTATAAGGACACCAGTCATTGGATTTAGGACCCACCCTAATCCAACTTACCTAATTACATCTGTAAAACCCTGTTTCCAAATAAGGGCACATTCTGAAGTTCCAGGTAGACATGACTTTTGGGGGGCCACTATTTAACTCAGTACACTGACCGAGGTCCCAGAGCGATTGAGCAGTGGAGCCGGGATGGGAATCTAGGCAGGCGATGGGACTGTACTCATCATCACTACCCCGTGCTGCTTCCCTGGCATAACAGCTCACATTTACATCATGCTAGCACTGTCCCAGGCACTGTCCTAACCATTTTACATACGATAACTAAGTTAATCCCCGCAACAACCCCACTTTATAGATGGCAAAACAAGGCACAGAAGGATAAAAGTCACCTTAGATTAGGGAGCCAGCAACTGGCAGACCTCAGATTTGAACATAGTAAGGTGGTCTCCAGACAGAGTCCATGTTTTTTTGTTGCTGTTTTGTTTTGTGAATCAGCAGAATAGATTGTGTCTTATGACCTATCAGTTGCCATTCAAGGCCCCCCAAAAGGATCTGGAGGGGGCCTTCGTTTGAGCCTGCCCTTGGTTGCTCCTGGGCTCCCTGGGCTTGTGCAGACTGATCCAGAGTCCACGTTCTTAACCACTATGCTGAACTTCCTTCCCTCTAGCATCCATCATGACAATATACTGAGAATTAGGGCTAAGAAAATATTTCTCTCTCCTGAAAGACTGGTGTTCTTCCTTTTATTATCAGACATGAAGAGTCCTCCCATTCACCTTGTCTCCCTTTTCCCTGTGGCTGCCAGGATTCATCTCAGAGCCAATTTGAGCATCCAAATACAGTTACCATCTTCAGCCAAGATTCTCGCATAATTTTCTGTCTTTTTTCCCTGTGTTGGGGATTCCTAACCTGGGCTTTCAAATGGGCTTCAGGGGGGATCCACATACTCAGTGAAATGATATACAAACTGTTGTGTATATGGATATATTCATTTTTCTGGAGCAATGGTCCATAGCTCTAATCAGATTCTCCAAGAGTTTCATGATCCTAATCTTCCAGATTTCTGCCCTGTTCTTTTGAAACGTTGTTTTTACCAGTTAAGTTGCCTGTGTAGGTTTATTTTAAGCCATCTCAAAGCTTTTTAATGGTGTAAGTGGAATACTATATAAAAACCGTAAGCAAATGCATGCCATGCTGCATCTGAACTTTTAAATCTTCCTGGGTTTGCATGGAGGAAGTCTGTCTTCATGTCTCCCTCTCCCTTACCCCCAAATTTACAACACTCTGAGTAGTTTTGATGTCTCAGGGCCTCTATCGTCTCAGGTTTCCACCCCAGCACTGGCCAGGCCCCCATCCTGTGCTCACAGATATCAAACTTGTAAGCAGTGCGCTGATCAAAAAGAGCCCTCGATTTTGAGCCAGGGCTCAAATGAATTCAGTTGTAGATTAAAAAAAAAAACACTATATTAATGCAATGACCAGGGGGAATCTTTGTGATAACTAGCACTCATCTTGGTGTCCCAAGTGTGGTGGTTTGCGGATACAGAATCAGCACCACCTTATTAGATGTTTATTAGAGATTATTAGGAATTATTAAGCTTATTAACTAATAAACCCATTTCTGCTTATTAGAAATAAGGAGCTTATTAAAAATTCAGAGTCTCAAGCCCCATCCCATACCGACCGAACCAGAATCTGCATTTTTAAAAAGAGTCCAAGTGATTCATAGCACATTAAAGTTAGAGAAGCACTCACGTAGAACATGAGGACTCCCATTTCTCAAGTTTATCAAACCCTGGAGAGCACTTCAGTTTTCTGGAATACACACTCCAATTGGATGATCTGGAACCATTCCTACTGGGGTTCACTATCCTATTATAAAAAGGGGGTAACAATACCTGCCTATCCTCCCTCACAGCATAAGTGTGAGTTTCAAATGAGATCATGGATTCATTCGCTAGCCACTCCTTGCGATGGGGCTGAATGTGGCTGGGGAGCGGGTGGGTAGCAGGTCGGGGGCAGTTTCTGCCCTCACGGAGCTGATGGTCTGGCAGGGTGGGGACGCATGTTGCAAATGCTGGTTGGCGTTGCGTGACTGTCATGGTAATCACAGGGCTTCATTCGCTTTTTCTTTTGCTCATTCATTCATTCAGCGGTCGGCCATTTATTAAAACGTAAATACCTGCACTATGTCAAGCGCGGAGCTGTGAGCTGGACACTGGGGAAGCAGAAACCCCATGTTCAAGGAGCTTTTAGTCTAGCCAGAGATAAAGACACATGAGCCAACGAGTCCGTTTAGAACACACTGTGGCTGGTGCTCTGAGGTCAGCGCAGGGGGCTGTGGGAGCACAGGTGAGGCAACAAGGAGCTTTGCTTTAAAGGAGGATGACAAGTTTGCTGGGTTGAGAAGGGCGGAAAGAACGGCAGGGGCAACGGCATGGAAGCGTGGAGGCCCAGCACACTTGCTCCATGACAGAAGGCAAGGAGAATTTGGAGGAGTGCCTAGAGATAATTGCGGAGAAGTAGCTGGGGGCCAGATCTTAGACACTAAGGAATTCTTTCTTTATCTTATAGGAAGTAGAATCCCTAAAGGAAGAGAATTGACACCATCATAGCTGCTCTCCAGAAGACCTTTTAACAGCAGCATGGAAGAAGAAATGACTTGAGGCAGAAAGACTTTTAAGAGGCTCTGACGATAGTTTGGGAGAGAGAGAGCCCAGTCCTCAGTGGGGGTAGTGGATGTGGGAGAAATTAAGGGAGGAAGCATTGACAGAACTCAGTGAGTGAATGAATGGGGTGGTGAAGAGAAGGGAGGTAGGACTCACAGATGCCTAGAGCTAAGGAGAGCGCCCCTGGCTGGACACAGGAATTTGGGAACTGTGGGGTGATGGGAGCCATGGGAGTGAATGAGATTGTGAGGGGGTGTGGGGTGGAAAGAGATTAGGGTTAAGAGTGGCACCAACATTTAAGGGATGGGCAGAGGCAATGAGTCCATGAAGGAAGTTGAGGGAGGCCAAGAGGCAGTTCTGGTTCCTGTGGTTCCATTGGGCATGGAGAGCAAACGCCTGGTGGCCATAGCTCATCACCTACCAGAATCAGCTCTAGGGACCACCCTGGGGTCTGCACCCTTGAAGCACCAGGGTGAGTGGGGGCTGGGTTGGGGCCCCTGAGAAGATGACTGAGACAGGGACACAGGGTAGGGCTTGTCTCCCCCTCCCTCGCTCTTTCCTCCACTCCCATGGTAATGTCCAGCCTTTTCACAAATCTGTTTTTTTCCCAAGAGAAAACCAAAAGGACATGACAGGAGAAACAAAAGAAATGCTTGAGTTTGTTTAGTTTTTCAGATCAGACAAGGACCCAGCACCTTCTAATACAGAAGAAAACCTTCCAGACTGTGTCCTAGGTTGACTCCAATGAGCTCATTCTCTCATTATCATTAAGAGCAAAGGGAGTCTGGTCCTATCATAATTAATCAAAAGATGATTTTACAAAATAAAAAAAGAGAGAGGAAATGGCCCCAGAATTGTGCTATTCTGATTCATGGTTTTCCATAGAAACAAGGCCTAGGGTTTTAAACTGATAATGGCTCTGAGCAGCCCAACAATCGATCCCTCTGGTGTTCTGGCTTTAAGCAAAAAGTGAACTGGCCTCTTTAGAAATGTTGGCAGCCTGGCTGGTCCATTAGTAAGACTGAAAAATCAAAACATTGACTGGAAAAGGCCATTATGACTGGGCTCAGCAGGAGTCATCGATAGATGACGTCATTTCAGAAATAAGCAAGCCAAGGTCACGAGGCCCTTGGGCAGGGTTAAAACACCTTTCATGGCCAGTCACCACGCTCTTTTGCAGATACTGAAGTCTGCAGGTGACACAGGGTCTGAGCCAGGACCCCCTTTCATTTGCTTTTTTTGCTCAGCCTGGTTTCAAGGGAGCCTGGGATGTTCAGCAGGTCATTAAGTTAAGCCCTTCAGGACTAGCCATGGGCACACCCTTAGATTCCCTTTTAACCCTTCCCCCAGCCCCCTCCTTCTCCTCCTCTTATCACACTCTTTATCCCAGGAGCACCTGTCCTGTCCCCAGCTCCTACCTCCCTCCCTCTCCCTTCCCTTCTCATCCAGGCTTTAAAAGCAGTTGTAGGCTCTCTCTCCACCTGTTCAGCTCCCATGAGCTCCTGCCTCTGCCTCTCACTAACACTAATAATATCACTGCAAGGTACAGGCTCTTGGGGTGGCAGGGAGTGGGGGGCCTGCATCGTCTCACCTGTCCCCATGGCAGCGCATATGAAATGGATATTGTTGTCTCCATCATACAGGGAGGATACTAGGGCTCAGACAGACGGGCCAGGTCACTGGCATATCCCATTTTTGAACCCTCTGCAAAGTCACCCATGACCCCTGCCAATTCTGATGGCCCCTTCCTAGTCCTCACCCGCCTCTGTCTCTCAGCAGCAACTTGGGAGAGCCGCCCACCTCTCTTCTCCCTTGGCTCTTGGGAAGCCACTTCCTCCCACTCCTTCCCCAACTCTTCACATGGTGGGTCTTGCTACAAAGTCCTTCAAGGGAAACTCCAAGCCGTCTTGATTCCGGGTCCACTAGAGACCATCTTGTCCAGCCCCTCATTGCTCAAGGTCACTCTGAGTGGTGGCAGAGCTGGGGCTGGAGACAGGTGTCCTAACCTCCAGGCCAGTCTACCTCTCACTGCTCAGAGCTGCCACTACCTCTGTGTTTTCTGTTTTCGCTGAGCTGCAAGAGACAGCCCTACCCAGGAGGAGGGAGAAGGTGTGAGACCCTGATAAGGTGGGGAGGATGCTATTTTTAGAGGACACTGGTTTTCCACTCAGGCTGGGAGGAGCTCAAGGGCCAATGACTTTCTAAAACGTGGGTTTGTAAGACTAGTTCGTTAAAGATAATACACCAAAGTGACAGTGTTTTGTTTTCACTCTCTGCTGGTGGGTTGTGTGGCTCAAGTTGATGGGAACTTTACCATTTGGCTCCATTTCTCCTTCTTTTATCTGTAAGGCTTTGAGATGGCTTTAGAGAAAACATAATAGAAAGTAAAGTAGAAACAAAAATGGAACTTCAGGATGAGGGCGCTATTGTCTGTGCCAGGGAAAGTCCTGGACAGCAGTGGATGGAAAGTGGGAAGACAAGGGCACGGAGACAGGTGCCCACAGAGCTCCAAGACCTGCCTGAGCAGCGGGAGGGGTCGGAAAAGAGAAGGGAAAGGCTGGCGGCGAGTGCAGACCTACCGCGTGTCCAGCAGTGTGTGACCTTGAGCAGGGGGCTCCACAGCCCTTCACAGAGGACAAAATGGCAGTCACCTCTGGGAGAGAGATGGGGTTTCTGGGGTCCCACTGAGAGCCCAGCACCTGGGTTCAGGGGCTGGTTCTGCGATTTGGGCACGGAAGAGCTTAAGCCAGGTGATCGCCAAGAGTCTCAGAGGGCGAAGGACGAGTGTCCCACACAGGGTCGCTCTAGCAGCGGCGGGCGAGGGGTGTGGTGGGGGCAGCGCTGCGCGGCTGGGAGGGCGCATCGAGAGGAGCCGAAGTATGGGCGGGGAAACTGGCCAAGGAGCGCCTGGACTGGAACCCCTAGCCCCGCACAGTTCACTGGTTCTAAAGCTGTGGGGGTCACATGCTGCTTTGCCAAGGCGAAGCCGTCTACGCAGCAGAGAAGTGCACATAAGCACCCCAAGGGTGCACTTCCTGGGGGTGTACGGCCCAGGGTACTCCGAGGTCCCTGGTGGGTCCCCGGATATGACTCAAGTCTGGGGGGCAGCCAGTCTCCGATGTCCGCAGCCCCTCCGGATGTGTGCGCGTGTGCCCCCGGCGTCCCTGGCCTCGAGCCAGTGAACAGGTGGGGGGAGCCCGGCCGCCCAAGAGCGCGCCCCGCTGCTCTCACGGCCCGGGCTCCTGCCTCCATCGCCGGAACCAGACCTCGCCCCTTCAAACAGGGAAACCGAGGTCCAGAGAAGGGAGGGTGCTTGCCAAGGCCATCCCCTGACCTGGCGACAACAAGAGGGCTCCTGCCTCCACGCTCTTTCCAGCTGTCTGGCCGCGTAACGCGTGTCGTGGCGCTTTAAACCTTGTCTCCAGCAGTTTGGGAAACTTTTCCTGCCCCAACCCCGCGCGGCGCGAACCCGGCTCCACATCCACCGGAGCCCTTCCGCCCCCTCTCCCACCCCCAGACTCTGACAGGCGGAGCAGAGGCTGCGCCCCGGCCCGGCCCGCGCCGGCACCTGTACCCAGCGGAGCGCCCCGCGGGTGTGGAGCCGCGCGGCGCTCGAGTCCAGCGGAGGCGCCCGCTCCTCCAGGACCCCGGCCCTCGGGGCGTCCCCTCCAGAGCTCCGGCTCCTTCTCGCGTTTACAGACCCGGCGCGAAGGTCCAGCGCAGAGGGCGCCCCGGCCAGGGCCGCGCGCGCTGGGCGGCGGGGACCGGAGCGCCGGGCGCCGGACCCCGAGACCCGGGCTCCCCAGCCCCGGAGGCAACCCGAGGCGGCAGCTATTTATAGAGGGAGCCACGCTCAGTCCCTCTTGGCGGCGGCGGCGACAGCTGAATATTTTGCCCAGATATGGCTGAGGCCCCGGCGCGGGGGCAGGGAACCCCGCGAGCGCGAGGGGGACCCCAGGCGGGGTGGGGGGCTTACCGGCACGCAGAGCTGCGGGGCCGGCGCGAGCGCGGGCGGCGGGCGGATGGGCGCGGGCGGCGGCCGCGGTGCTCGGGCGGGAGGAGGGCGGACGAGCGAAGCGCGGGGCTGGACAAGCTCTCGGACGGCCGCGGGCGGGCGGGCGCTGTGGGCTCCGGGGGTGGGAGCCAGGGGCGGGCCCGGCTTGGTGCTGTCACCGCGCCCCGCCCCGCCGCCGCCTTCTCCCTCCTTCCCTCCCCCTCCGCTCGGGGGCGCCGGGGCGCAGAGCACCGACCCCGGTCCGGGAGCGACACTTGCGGAGGGGAGCGCCAGGGAGTCCGGCTCCGCAGCCAAGTGAGCGCCGGTCGCCCTCTGTCCGAGTCTCGGTTTTCCCAATCGTACCAGGGAGAGTTTAAGAGACGGTAGTGTTATCTGGGAAAAGGTGGGTAGATTTGCATTCCTGAGGGGTCTAGAATTTAAGCCTCTGAGAATCAGAAGTACTCGAAAGTGATGGAACGAAGCCAGCTAAGCAGCTCCTGCACCTTTACCTCCTTCGACTGAAGCAAAGCTCTGTCCCAGCTTCCCACAGCCCCGCTAGGTCTGGCATGAGCCGAAGCTTTAATAACAATCGTTTTGCCAACGTGTTCTAACAGAGTCGAGTCGAAGGCATTCTCTCCACACTACGAGAGAGTGGAGTGTCTAATAGAACGACTTAAAATAACAGCAAAAAGTTCCACCTTCCTAAAAGGCTATATGTTTTCCAGAACCAACCACTTAAACCCAAATGGCTCATACAAAGGAATTTGTATCGACATAGGGAAACGTCTCATTTTGGATTATTATGGGGAAGTTTTTGGTGGAGTAAATTCTAATAAAATCAATTCTTTAATCCTGGTGTATAGATTATTAATGAGAAACACTCGTTAAAAAATCTTGTTTTTCAAGAAAATGTATTCCTATAAAACCCTCACAGATGTAAGAGAATGCTCTTTTCAAGGGGTGCCATACATTTCAAAAATAAGCAACGGTTTACTATTTCAAATTATTTTAAAACGTTTTTGTTGTGAATCCAACCTATAAGAACATAGAACGTATGTTGTATGTCATATGTACATGCAACATAAACATGCAGCTTCATAACTTTTTATAGTGTGAATACCTGTGCGACCACCACTCAGTCAGGAAACACTGACAGCTGCCCAGAAGCCCACCTGTCCCTCCTGGGTCACAACTCCCTCCCACGTTCCCTCCCTCCCTCCCTCCCAAAGATGTTCACTTTCTTGTCCTTTATGGTAATCACATCCTTACTTTCCTCCACCCTCTGTAGTTTGTCTTCATTTGCTTAACTCTATATTGGGCGATTAATCTGTGATGTTTCATGCAGCCGTAGTTCCCTCTCATTGCTACAGAGTTTTCCATTCTATGAATATACCACAACTTAAAAAAAAATCAGTTTTACTAAATGGACATTTAGGTTGTTTCCAGGTTCCAGCTATTACAAACAGTGCTGCTGTGAACATTCTATGCCAGAATCCTCCGGTACAAGTGCACACACTGCTGTTGGAAGTGCTGGGTCACAGTACCATTTTACGCAGCGGTTTCACATTTTCAGTGACACTTGGATTTAACAAAAATTGAAACATTGGAGCCATTGCAGTCTATGAGTAATTTTTCATCTCATTGAGGTTTGAACTTCCATTTCCCTACGTGCTAATGGGTTGAGCTCCTTTTCATCTCTATTGGCCAGTTGGATGTCTTCTTTTGTGGAGTGATTGTTCAAATTTATTGTCCATTTGTCTTCTGGAGAGTCTTTTGTTTATGGAATGTATTCAATAGTCTGTGTGTGTCCATTTCCTCAACTGTATTCTTTTATTTTGTGCTTTGCTTTTTCACCTTATTAATGTCTTTTGTTGAATAGGTGTTCTAAGTTTTCACAGTCTATTAATATTTTCCTTTATTGGTGGCACTTTCTGTGTCCTATTTAAGAACCCTTTCCTGTTCCTGAGTCATACAGGTACCTTCCTACAACACCTTCCTACCTTAGCCTTTCATGTGCAGGTTTTCAATACACCTGGCAGTGCCTGTGGAATATGGTACAGAGTTGGGGTCATGTTTCCTTTGTTTGTCACACTGTCCCAGCACTATATTAATCTTCCTGTTACATCAACAAACACAATAAATTGTTTTATTTTAAAAAGTAATAGAAACATTTCTAAAGTCAGTGCAATAGAAACCACTTCTTCCTTACTTGTAGACAATTTGAGGATTTTTGCTTTTTTTTCTTTTAGGGAAATAAACCAGTATAAAAAACATTTATACTTTATTTCAGTTAAGCACTTCTATGTCAGGATATTTTTATTTCATCATAAGTGATTAATCACTGGCATTCAGTATTCCTGAATTTTGAATCACTTTAATTGTAAATATTAAATGAGTTTTAAAAAGCTAGAGGGATAATTTTGACATGTTTAAAATGAAAAACTTAAAACATCTGGTCTTTACCATCCTCTGTTCTCATTTTTCCTAGATTTTCTCAAATGAAAATAAGGAAATGATTCAAGAATTTTTATCTCCAGCCTTGTTTTCTCCCCTGAAGTCCACCCCATATCTCCAATAGTATACGCCTATCTACACACAGAAGTCTACCCATTAGCTCAAATCATTCAAGATCAAATTTTTAAGCTTCCCACTCACACTGAGTAAGGTTTGTCATCCTAGGCTCTCAAATCTTAAGACTTGGCTGTCTGTCCTAATAATTCTAATGAAAAACTTCAAAAAGTTGTGTCTTCATTCCCGTTGCTCCACTCTTAGTCCAGAGCCTCCCCACCTCATCTCTGGACCACTGCTAAAGTCTGCAACCTATCCATCTGCCAACCCTCTACTCACCAATTAGCAAGCACACAACGAGTGCCTGACATGTGCAAGATGTCATGGTGCCTGTTTCCTGTTGTGGATGCTATGGGCAGTGGTGTGCTCGAGTCTGTCATACGGGTTTCAAGAGCTGCTTAAGTGCATTTTTTCCCAACTCCAAATTCAGTGATGTCACATTATCAGGTGGAAATCAACATTGGTGAGACTATTGATAACATGGGAATTGTCAAATACTACAAATCAAGGCTCACCTCCCCACCCAACAAAACCAGCTGTCAAACATTTACCAACATCACTGGATAAAGAGATGACTGAGACCCATACCTCCCTCAAGGGGCCCACAATTTAGCTGGGGTGATTGGTGCACAGACAACTAGTTATATACTACAAAGCACAACTAAGGTAAGGGCACCAAGGTAGACATAATCAAAGTACAGTGGAGTAGAAAGGAGCACCAGGGAAGGCTTCAGGGTCAGCCTGGGAGGTCAGGTAGGGTCCTGACAGGCAAAAATGGTGCTGGTGGGGAGAATGAGTTGCAGGCTGAGAGAGCAGGTAAGTGAGGTTTGGACAGGAGCAAGACTTGCTTTAGAATGTCAGTAGTCCTAGATGAACATGTATGGGGTTCAGTGACCAGATAAAGGTCCAGTGAGGCAGGTAGTGGTGGACAATGTGGTTGGCTAGGGGATTTTAGAAGGCCTGGGTTTTAGGTCTGGACTCCCTGGGCAATAAGAAGCCACTCAAGATTTGGGGTGAGGAGCATGCTGGTTTGCCTGGCTGCTCCTCTAGCAATGCTGATGTGCTAAAGCCCGAGGCTAAATCTTCACATGCTTTGGTGATCACTTGCTTTGGGATACACCACTACATCAGGGTAGAGTTAAGTCATAAAACTGTCAGTTTAACTGGAGAACAACTCAGCACTACAAGGAAGACAACATGAATGTAAAAGGAAACTTTCATCTTAAGATCATAAAGCCTAGAAATTACAAGGTAGTCAGGTTTTATATTGATAAACATTTTTATTCTAATATTATAATAATAATTCAAGTTTAATTCTCTTTTCAAAGTCAACTCTGTTAAAACAAAACTCGTTAAATATCTTTTGTCTAACTTAAGCATATTCTTTTCAATCCCCCACAGCAGTCAGAGCCATGTAGCAGAAATAAGATTTTTTAAAAAGCCTACTACATTATGTTATTGCTAAAAAATCTGAATTAGTTGTCAAGGTCTCAGAAGCAATGATTAATTAAATTTTGAAAGCTCAACCAGGTACTCCGACATAAAATCATGAATCCAGATATCAGTGTCTGGCAGTGATGTGTCCACTAAATAGACCACTACTTTCTGGTCCCAAGGGTTAGTGTTTTCAATAACTGTCTGCACCAGTGCCACCAGAGGTTTCTTCTCCACATGATTTCGAAACACCATTGAAGCCTCCTCAGACCACTGGTTGCACTTCACTCCTAGGAGAAAGAGAGGAAAGGGAGCAGTGAGGGGTCAAAGGAGCCTTTCTTTGATCCATTATAATGGAAAGCTATTTACGCAATTCCAAGGTAGCTTAAGCATCCCAGGTTAGACTTGCCTAAGCTGAAAAACAGTTGCTGAGCAATCTAAAAAGTCCAGCTTACAGTTTTTCTACTCTGAATGAAGTCACGTCTGTAAGCTTTTACATACGGACACAAGTTTCAGTTGCGATTTAACGCTGTATTATAAAATGAGGTAATAATGACTACTGCACATTTCCTGTATATAAAATATATGCAGATTTAAACTAGTAATTGAGATAGCTGGAGGAATAAAATATCAATATCAATGATATTAATGACAGTTCTCTTAAAAGTTTTTTTTCCTTAAGGACCAAATATAGTAAAAATAATTGTTGTATGATTTCTTTATGGTGTAATTTTTCAAAATTATACACAGCACCATGGAAAAAGCACTGGATTGAAAGTCAGGAGACTCAGTTACTATTTCCAGCTCTTCCCTATCAGGTGGTATGATCTTGGGGAAATCAGTTGATCTCTCAGGTCTCACTTATCATAAAAGAAACTCATTGAACCAGATGAATTTTAAGCGCCACGCATCTCTAAATCTCTACAACTTTCAAACTTGAGAAATCAGATTAGATTTTAAAACAAAATTGAGGCATGAACATATATTTTTCAAGAAATATTATTAAACTAATATAAATTAACTCCACATATACTGGATTAGACAAACAATAAATTAAGCCCCAAAGGAATGAAGGTCTAGGAGTTTTAGACATAATCTTGGAAGATTTTCTATGTATTATAGTGAGTGGGCTAAATTCCTTGATTATTAAGAATTTCCCACAAGAGAAGGCTAAAATTCTCATTTTATCTCCAGCAGCCCTGACGATTTTTGAGTCATGTTATTTAGCAAGGAAAAAGGTAATCTTTCTATAGAGCTTCATCAGTAAGGTAAGAGATGACCCCACAGTATGGCTCCCTTACTTATATGATCTAGGAAATTGTGTGCAAAGCCACAATGCAAAGAATGCTCATGTCAAGGTCATATGTAATGAAGCAACAGCTCACTGGGAACCTTGAGAGGGTAATCATCCAGTGACACTATTTGTGAGTGGGTAAGGGTTAATCCCAAGGTCCCTAGAGAATCCTTAAAGCATTCTAATTTAAACACTCCCATGAGTTCCACTTAGATTCCATAGAGTTCTATGGATCTAGGGATATTACCAAATATTTCAAAGGGCTTGGCTGGATGACAACAAAGTCTACCAAAGTGATGACTCCAATGGCCACGTCACAACAGGTGGCTCCCATGAATTTCCAGTCTATGTCACTGCTCTCTCTTGTGGATGTCTACATTGGAGCAAGGGAGATGGACTCTCTATCACATATAGTTCCTGTGCATATGTTTTCAATTGATTTTTTTTTTAAAAGCGGTGGTTCTCCCTTCATGATGAGTAATCTGATGCCCAGGTAGATTTTTGCAAATTAAGAGCAAGTCAACAGGAAGAAAGAAGGCTTGGCACAGGTGAGGCTGGAAAAGGAAATGAGGTCACAGATGGGACCCAAGAGCAACACTATGTTTCTAGACATTAGTATACAAAGAAATATTCATGCATTTGTGCTACATGTTTTAGTTTAAAAGGTGATTTCATATTCACTTTCTCATCTGATCCAGGTATTAGCTTATGACAGGGATTTGCTAGTCATTTTATAAATAATTATGGGGTAGATTGAGAAGTTAAGTGACTTGAATTCAGGCCTTTGACTTCAAAACAACACTTTCACTCTGAGAAGGAAGTATACAGCGAAGAAGGCATGCACTGGAGAGGCAGACTGCTGGGTTAAGGCTGTGGGGGTCTTGGGCAAAATACTTAATTACTCTAAGCTGCTGTTTCCCGATCCGTAGGATAGTTATAGTAATAGTACCTAACCTCCTAGCATGGGGAGAATTCAATGAAATAAAGTGGCTGGTAGACTTCTGCCTCCCAGTCCCCCACCACCCACATACATACCTTGCCACTACATATTAAAGGCCTATTTACCCAGAGTTCCTTTACCCAGTACATCATGTCCACCTTTCAACAAAAAACTAAAAGTGATACTAAAGGGAAAAACACAGTTTGAAGAGAATGAGCAAGCATCAGAATCAGAGTCAGATATGGCAGGAATGTTGGAATTACCAGACTAGGAATTTAACACAACTATGATTAACATAGTAAGGGCTTTCGTGGAAAAGCAGACAAAATGTAACAGATGGATAATTTAAGCAGAAAGATGGAAATTGTAAGAAAGAATCACACATAAATGCTAGAGACCAAAAATACTATAACAGAAAAGAAGAATGCCTTGATGGGCTCATTAGAAGACTGGACATGGCTGAGGGACAATCTCTGAGCTTAAAGCTACAACAATAGAAACTTCCAAAACTGAAAAGCAAAGAGAAAAAGGCTGAAAAAAAAAAAAAAACCAGAACAAGATGTTAAAGAATATGAGACAACTACAAAAGGTATAACATATGCATAATGGGAATAACAGATGAGAAAAAAGAGAGAAAGGAACAGAAACAATATTTGAAGCAATAATGACTACAAATTTTCCCCAAATTAATGTCAGACACCAAACCACAGATCCAGCAAGCTCAGAGAACATTAAGAAAGATAAATGCTCCCCAAAATACATCTAGATATATCATATTCAAACTTTAGAAAATCAGAGATAAACAAGAATCTTGAAAGATGCCAGAGGAAAAAGACACTTTACCTATAGAGTAACAAAGACAAGAATGATATCTGACTTCACAGATGACTTCTTCACAAGCAAGAAAAGAGTAGGGTGTTGAGAGAAAAAAACTCACCAAGCAGAATCTTTACCCTATGAATTTATCCTTCAAAAGTGAAGGAGAAATAAGGACTCCTGGACAAACAGAAACTGGGAGAGTTTGTTGTCAGTGGACCTGCCTTGGGAAAAATGTTAAAAGAAGTTCTTCAGAGAGAAGAAAAATAATATAGGTCAGACACTTGGATCTGTATCAGAGAATGAATAAGTAAAGGTAAATAAAACTTACTTTTCTTACTCTTAATTGATCTAATAGATAAGTTTTTTAAAAATAATAATACCAACAATGTATTTGATTATGTATGCTTGTGTGTGTGTGTGTGTGTGTGTGTGTGTGTGTGTATAATATATGCTTATACATAAGCGAAATGAATGACTGTAATGATACAGAGACAAGAAGAAGGAATTAAGGTTATTTTGTTATTATAAGGTACTCATACCACTTGTGAAACAATATAATTTTATGTGAAAGTGGACTTGGATTAGTTGTATATTGTAAACTATAGGACAACCACTAAGAAAAGTAAAAAAAAGAGATATAATTGATATGATAAAAAAGGAAAGAAAATGGAATAACAGAAAATGCTTAATTAAAACCACAGAAAGCAGAAAAAGTGTGGAAGACAAAAATAAGAACAAAGAGCAAGGTCAACCAATGGAAAATGGAAACAAATATGACAGATATTAATCCAACTATATTAATAACCACTTTAAACATCAATAGTCTAAATATACCAATTAAAAGAGATTGTGAGAGTGAATAAAAACATAAGACCCAACTATATACTGTCTACAAGAAACCCACTTTAAATATAAAGATACATACAGAGTAAAAGTAAAGGGATGGAGAAAGATATACCATGTTAATCCTAATTAAAAGAAGGTAGAAGTAGGTGTATTAATTTCAGACAGAGCAGACTTCAGTACAAGCAAAGTTATCAGGGATAAAGAGGAGGCTGGGTGTGGTGGCTCACTCCTGTAATCCTAGCACTCTGGGAGGACAAGATGGGAGGATCGCTTGAGCTCAGGAGTTCACGACCAGCCTGAGTAAGAACAAGACGCCATCTCCACTAAAAATAGAAAAATTAGCCAGGCATGGTGGTGTGCGCCTGTAGTCCCAGCTACTCAGGAGGCTGAGGCAGGAGATCACTTGAGCCCAGCAGTTTGAGGTTGCTGTGAGCTAGGCTGACGCCACAGCACTCTACTCGGGGTAACAGAGTGAGACTCTGTTCCAAAAAAAAAAAAAAAAAAGAGGAACATTACATAATGGTAAAGAGGTCAATTCTCCAAGAAGACATGACAATACTTAATGCATATACACTTAACAATAGAGCATCAAAATACATGAGGCAAAACCTAACAGAAATGCAAGGAGAAACAAATGAATGTACTATCATAGTTGGAGACTTTAATACCCCTCTATCAAAAATGGACAGATCTAGCAGGCAGAAAATCAGTAAGAACATAGTTAAACTCAACAGTACTATAAATCAACAGGATATAATTGCCATCTATAGACTACTTCAACAACAGCAGATTATATATTCTTCTCAAGCTAACATGGAATGTTCACCATGACAGGACAAATTCTGGGAAATAAAACATACCTTAACAAATTTAAAATACTAGAAATCACATAATGTATGCTCTCAGACCACGGTGGAATTAATAGAATTGGAAATCAATAATAGAAGGATAGCTGGAAAATCTGCAAATACTTGGAGATTACACAACACAATTCTAAGTAATACATAGGTCAAAGAAGAAATCTCAAGAGAAATTTAAAAATATCTTGAGCCAAACGAAAATGAAAATATAGCATAACAAATCAAAATTTGTGAGATGCAGCAAAATTTCTGAGATGTAGCAAAAGCAGTGCTAAGAGGGAAACAGATAGCACTAACTACATGGATTAGACAAGAAGAAAGATCTAAGGTGGCTTGTAGGGTCCCTAGCACACAGTAAGCACAGTAACTGTTAGCCACAATGCCGGTGATGGGGATGATGGTGCCTGTACTCATTCCTCACTGAGAATCCTTCTTTGGGCAGTCTGTCATGCTTAACAAAACATGTCGTTAGCAAAACCAAAACATTAAAAAGTTCAAATGAAAACAAGTAACTATTAAATCTGAAGACATTACTCAGAGGTTTCAGTCCAAAGCAGACTAACTGGTGGCCATGCCATGTATAAAGTGCCATTTTTGCTTTATATCCAATTACCCTGGGAATTTCCTTTGAATTCTAGTAAGAAGACACAGTGAAACTGGCAAATATTTCAAAATAAAGCAATATAAGCCTTCTAATAAAAGCCTGTCAGTAAGTAAAAGAAGAATCTATATACATAATTTCTTTCATTACTGAGATAAATCACTTCTGTCACTATGTTCGAGATATGGGGTAAGCAGGGCTGAAGACTGTGGGCAATAGCAAAGGGATCAGGATGGCACCACGTGGCCATGACTCCCCATATCCCAGTGTGTCAGGACACAGAGAGCCCAGGTGAGTGCCTTCTGGCCTCCACGCCCTCAGCTAATGCTGACAGGCCTCTGGGTGGAGCTTCATCCAACTGCTCATGCTACCTAATGGCAGGGTGCTCACAGGGGAATCACCAACAGTTGTATTGCTTTCACAAAGATAAAAGGGAAACCTCATTAGACAATATTACAAAGAGTTATCTTTGTATGGCTATTAAATTAGCTCCTCAAATTTTAATGATAGTCCAGAGGCTGGTGTGAATGTGGTAAAATTGTACTCACATGACTTTAGCTGTGATGTAAACGAGAAACTCACTTGGCCTTGAAAATGGTCATATTCTCTGATCCAAGAATGTTTTATGATTGTGTAATACTCCATTAGGTCAAAGTATTAAAATTTATGCAATAAATAACTTACACAATAACAATAATGAAATATTATCCTTCTGTTCCTGTTGACTATTTAGGTTGTTTCCATTGCTTTTTGTTTGTTTTAGCTAGTATACATAGTTGCAGAGTTTTTCTTAACATACAATGAAAAGTATAAACAACCTAAATGTTCAACAATAGGGAAATAAGAATAAAATGGCATATTTTGTCCATTAAAAGTAACAAGCAAAACCATGAAATGACCGCCAAGAAGTAGTTAGGGAAAAAAATGCTAAATGAAGAAAGGCAGAATGCAATATTATACCTGTGCTAAGATTATAGCTTTAAGAATATACTCATACATTAATTCAGAGACAGAAAGGAGTAGGGAAAATATAAACAACAGATATAATAGTAGAGCATGACTCTAAGAGATCATTGAAATGATTTCTATTATGATCGGGATGTTATTAGTGAAAAAAACAAACTCAATAGGCCATTAATTCAGTAACTTGCTAAGTACTCAGGACAAAATGACAACATAAGCTATACTGCAGCACGAGTTCCAGTTCCACAGAAATTACCTGCAAGTTGAGCTGTGACTGCCTGGAAGGGCAGCTTTCGGAACAGATCCACCAGGGGCTGTACTTTTCTTATGTTGACTAACTCATGCTTGCCATAGTCCAGCTCATACACGGAGACTAGTCCATTGGTCAGGATTCCTTTTAGAAGCACCCTGTACCACCTGGATGTGCATTGGATTAAAAAGAAACAGAAAACACACAAAGTCAACACTTGCTTTAAGGGTAACATCTTATGATAAAAAGAAAAATTAATGCAAATGATGGTTATCAAAACACAAAACTATATTGTCATAGAAGTTTTTAAAGCAATTGCTGCTTCTTTTCCCACTGGCTCATTTGATAGAATCTGCTCATTCAAGAGGCTTTTACGGGTCTCACGAAGCTAGTGAAGGAAACAGACACATAAACTGCCAACTGTCATGATGCAGAATGAAACAAATGCCATGGAGGATGATGAGGACAAAGCCAGGGGATCCCTTCACTGTGGGGAGACAGAGGATAGCCACATATTTGGCACACAGTACTTGGAAGATGGAAAGACAGAGGCAAGCAGGGCCAGCTGCGGCTGGAGAAATGCTTGAGAAGAAAGCACAGAAGACTGTAGAGGGCATGGTGGTGGCAGCAGAGCGAACACTCCAGTATAAAGGGTGGAATGTGTGGGGAAATGGAAGAGAAATTCAGACCGGGAAGGCAGCTAGGGAGAGAACAAAACAGTTTTGAATGAAAAGTTGACAATTTTAATCATGCCAAGTAAGGACATTACAAAACAAAACAAAAATCCAACCCACCACCTAAAATAGGAACTTGGAAAGGGTAGGAGAGTATGGGGGAAGAAGAGGAGCGTGGTTTTAGATCTGGAGCTCCAGACACCAGAAAGAAGTTCACACGAATATACTTTTCCCCTCTGGGGCTACATCAACATCATTAAAATGAGGAAAAATCTAGACATCAAGGCTAATATATGAAGGATCATTTTAAAGTTTATAGTCTCAATTACATGATTAAAAAGTATTACTACACCAAGGAAATGAAGATCGTTCATAATGGCTAAAAGGAAAGTATCTTGGAGGTGATTCCTGCTCCTGAATGCTGTTGAATTGGACTCCACTGCAGATGGCAGGTTCAGTCATTCCCTGGAACAGGTTTATCAGCCATAAGCCACAAGCCCAGTGGAATAGCAGGCACTGTGCTGCAACACACTGCTGCGCCGGGGCTGGCCAGACTGGACCGCTTCTCCAGCCAACGAACCCCTAGCAGAGAATGGGTATAGGAAACACATTCAACTGCTATAGGGTGAACTACCATGAGAAATCTATGAAGGGGTCAACTTTAAAAACTTTTAACACTGTATATGACTGGGCCCCTTGACTGAATCCAAACTTTATATAACAAATCCCTTTAATCAAAGGATTTGTTCTGTAAAATTTTAATTCAGTCAAAAGGCCACACTCAAGGATCCAGAAGGCCACATGTGGCCCCAAGGCCACAGGTTCCCCACTCCTGGACTGGGGGCTTCTGAGTTAATTTGAGAAACCTTCAGACAGGCTCAAAGTGCAGCAAGAAATGCTCCATGCATCCCAGAGATAACTAGAACACAGAAAGGATGCATAATAAGTACATGAACTTTGGGGACCAAACAGACCTGAGCTAGAGTCCCCACTTGGGCCATTTTCCATTTGTGTCACGCTGGGCTCTTTATTTAAAACCTCTCTGAACCTCAGTCATCTCATGTGTAATATTTTAATTCACATGTAGAAATAATGTGTGAAAAGTGCCTAGCACATTACTTGGTTTATAATAGGTACTTGGAAAATGGTAGCCATCATCATGGTTACTAAAATGAAGATTAGCTATATAACTAAGAACTTCAGACCAAACTGAAGAGAAATTTTCACGTGTGGAAATGCCAGTTTGGTACAGGTTGCTAATTTGTGTAAGTGCAAAAGGAAATGAAACCACCAATAGCATCATCTTTAAATCATACAGGGCAACAGGATCGTGGTCCGTGTTTTTAGTCCATAAATAAGAGGTACAGAGCAGCGAAGAAAGAGTCATCAGAAAATTGATCTGTAGTATTTCTATTTAACTTTCAATTTTCAAAACTAGTAACTTAAATAAAGGCTTCAGTTTTGACCAGATTACCAATTTCACTGCAGGCATCACCTGGAGTTTGTTAAAAACACAGATTTTGGGGCTTCAACCTCAGAGATTTCAGATTCAGAATGCCTGAGGTAAGGAAGGAGAATCTGCATTGTTAATAAGTTTTCCGATTATTCTTATGCTGAGATAGATTTGGAAACCTCTGTAATAAAAAAGGTATCTGAAATTCCTAAGTCTTAACTTACCATAGTTGGGAACAAAATTTAGTAAAATATTAATAGTCCTGAGTTTTAAATAAGCTCTAAACACTTTATATTGATTCACTTCATGAAGTTTAAAAAAGTATCAGATAATTTGTTCTTATAATACAATACATCCCTTGATTATCTGGGACAAATTAACTGGTTAAAGCCCAAGAGTCCTGGGGCAGAGCTGTTCAACCCATGAGGGTGGGTGGGGAGTGTGAGGCCCACACTGTAGGTCTCCAGTTCATGGGTCCTCCTCCTGCACACAAGCTCTTTCCTCCTCGAGGGAACGCCTCACTATCGATCATCATTATTCTGCCCCCCAGATGATGGGTAGCATGAATTTGGTTTTAACTGTGATTGAATTATCCTGCAAAGAGTTCTTATTGATGAAAATTTACACAAATTGAATTAAACCCATTTATGCTTATGGTTGTAAATAACACAATATAGCAAAAATGGTTTTTTAAAGATGAAAATCTTGCAACATAGAAGTATGCCTTTCAAAATGAGAGCTATTATATTTTTCACTTTTTTTATTTTTGGGACAAGGTCTTGCTCTATTGCCTGGGCTAGGGTATAGTGGTGTCATCATAGCTCACTGCAGCCTCCAACTCCTGGGCTCACTTATTCTTCCGGCCTCCGCCTCCAAAGTAGCGGGGACTACTGTCCGGCTAATTCTTTTACTGTTTGTAGAGACTAGATCTCACTATTGCCCAGGCTGGTCTCAAACTCCTGGGCTCAAGAGATCCTCCCACCTGGGTCTCCCAAAGTGCTACTAGGAGTATAGGCATGAGCCATCGCATCTGGCCACTTTTCACTTTTGAGAGTTAAAAATTAGGCTTTTTTCTCCCACGAAAATGACAAAATTTTATATATGCCTGTTTGATATCTCAAGAAAGAAAGAAAGCATTCCATATAAAAAAAGTAGTTTGACCTTTTAAATTGAGTTTTGAGGGGAGTGTGTGTGTGTGTGTGTTTGGGAGGAAAATAATTCTTTGTGTTCAGCAACAACAAACTCATTCATTTCTCCTATGAAAGTTGGCAAAGGGACAGGACAGGAGCAATTGTGACATTTCCCAGGGCTTCAAGGCTTGAGTGGAGAGTGGAATGCTTGGGCTTCACTGGATGGAACCACAGTATGAGGGGCTTTGGGGAGGAGAGCATGGATTCAAATGTTAAAATATTAGAAAACAGACCAAAGTGCTAAACAAAGTATGGTTCTCCCAGTTCCAAGGCCAAAAAGTAGTGGAATATGCATTGTTACTCCTTATAAAAGGTAGCACACTGCTAGGATACAACTGACAACATAAAGCAAGAATTTTGTCATCTTTCAGCAAGTAATTTCTCTTTTAGGAATCTATCCCATGAATAATCAGAGATGCAAACAAAGATTTATGTTCAACATTATTTATAATAATGAAAAATATGGGAGAAAAAAACCCTACATAACAAAAGAGAATTATAAGTAAATTATGATTTCTCCATATGATGAACTATCATTTAATCATTAAAAAGGTTTGTGAAGAAACTTTATCACATGGAAAAATGTCCACAGCATAATGTCAGGTAAAAAAAGCAGGTACAAAATTATACATACTAATAATATACCAACTATACAAATATGCATGGATAAAAACTAGAAGAAATACATAAGTAGTTCAATAAGTGTTATGCCTGGCTTGTTGATTTTAATTTCTTTTCGCATTTTCTAAATTTTCCACAATGAACATTTTATTTTTAAAATAAAAAGTAATTAAATGAAAAAACATGGCTATTTTCTGAATAAAAAATATTTTTCTAATGGAAAAACATCTAAACCTTCATTTTAGGTGTATAATCAGGTTTTAACAGGAATATGGTTTCTAGATTTTTAGATAAATGACATCATTTTAAATATTAGAAAACTGAAAAATTCATTGGTTTTGTTTCACACTCAAAATTCCCATTCATGCAGCTCAAAGTCCCCCTGTTGAGATTAAGACTCTTGATATCACTTTACACATTTTTCATAGGAGTAGAATAAAATGCTTTGTCCAAGAACCTACTTATTTTCCACTTTTGCAGCATACACTTGGTCTTTTTCCACCGCTATGTGGCGCTCTTCAGACACACTGTAATACAGAATCATCTCTTCCATCAGAACTTCCAACTTATGTATCTCCTGCCAAGGCTGGATGACAAAGTAGCCTGGGTGACAGGCCACGGGTACATACACATCCATGTGTTCCCCTGGCTTTGATAAGACCACAGGGGGTGGAAGTTCCTCCAAGGAGAAAGAGTTGGTATGGTCCACCACGGACTTTTTGATGACATCTGTGAGGCTCTTTCTGAAATTCTGTCCAGTGTTGCCTGACACAAGTGTGTTGCCTGACATGGGCATGTTGCCATTTTTGCTAGGAGAACTAGCTCCACTGGATATGGCACTCAAAAACACATCCTTTTGATGTTTCCACAAGTCTGCATTTGTAATCTGGCGGTTAATACTGCGGTGAGGATCGGGGAAGTTCTTAGGAGTAAATAAATAAACGTGTGCAATCCCTCTGGTTTCATCCACTTTCGTAACCTTTGGAAAACACAAAAAAACAATTCAAGGAATCCAAGTTCACATTGAATTCTGAGAGGCAGTTATATTAACCCTAAATATTAAAACACAGTATTTTTCAAAAAACCCCCCAAACTTGCTAACATTCATTTTATTTAAGTAAAGATAAATTATCTATCACAGCTTAGCAATAAATTGGCTCCTAAGTCAAACTAGTCTAGAAAACAGTGCAACCTGATAGAAATGAAAAATTTACTAACTTTTAAAAACTGAGAAGACCTTATAGCTTACTACAGGTCATTATCACTGAGAAAGGAAGTGATTCTATATATCATGATCAAAAGTTTTTTATTAATGACATTTCAAAACACTCAAAGTAGAAACAATAGTATATTGAGCCCCAAGGGCTCATTGGCCAATATCAACAATAAAAAAAATAATCACAATGATGGGAAAACATTCTCCAGGCATTCTGCTTAAGGCTGGTGCACCCTCAGACTGCGAAGGGAAGGAAAAAGTGTTGACATCCACCATATCCTTAGGCACCTCTGGTTCAAATTCCTTGTAGGGTCCTAGCATATGTCCTTCCCCTCCCCTCCTCCCCAATTACATGGGAGGAAAAGGACTTTGGGGAGAAAAAGAGGAAGAAAGCTCCACTGAATAGGCCCAAATTGCAGTTTTACAAACCGTTTGCCCAGGAGACCTTCTGACTACCTACCTCTGTTCTTTCTGCCCAAGGGGTTTTTGTATGGAATTACCATACATTGATATTTGGGATTGTACTGCCATGTGTCCCATAGGGCAAGGTGGCTGTTAATTATTCTCATCAGCAACTCTGGTTTATTTTAGGAATGACAAAAATAAGACACTTACAGCCACACCTATCTTTTATCAAACAGGGCTAGAAATGAAAGGCAGGAGCACAGCCATAAAGAGAGGGAGAAAACAGCAAGGAAGTCCATCTACTTAAAAAAATTTTTTTCCTACCAAAATGAATCTTTTTAAATTCATCCTTTGAAGTACTAATGAAATACTGACTGCTAATTCATTTTGATATTTATGATAAAGAAGTACAATTTTAAAAACTAACAGTTAAAAAGTATTTTTATTGAGTACCCAATATTCTGGCTTCAGGAGCTTAAAGGGTATCTGAGAAAATATTAATAATATTTATTATGTGACAATTAAGGAATATAAAATAGTACATACTTAAGCATGTAACTGTACACTATAAACCCTAGAGGAGAATAAAGATAGCAAAATCAGTGTTAGTTAGAATAATAATTTAGAGGTCTTCATAAAGATATTTCCCAAGGACATTTCACTGTTAAATGTTTATATAAAATGATAATACTATTTGCATCAGATAACAAAAGAGGAAAAATCATCTTGTTACATTTCTATTCTTAGAAATATAGTGATATTTATAATTTAAAGATGTAAAAGTTCAGAAAAAGAAACAAGAGCTAGTGAAGTAAATACAGCAGTTTGAATAAACATTAGGAAAAGAGGCAAAAATCATTCTAATTTAGGAAAAAAAGAAATATAGGGCTTATTTAAATGATCTTTAGAAAAATTTATCAAGGGATATGTGGGAACATAATTTCTTATCATACAGCAAAACAGGAGCAGAGAACCATCTCTGCTACCTTATTAATAAAAGTATATAAAGAGTTTAAAAATAATAGTAGAGATATAGGATAACTTGTTACATAAAAACCAATTAAACCATGAAATATAGGTACACATGTAATCAATCTCTTGAATATAAAAATGTGTCAGATGTGAAAGTGTCAGTTTACAGTGTGATAAAATTCTTTCACAAAAACCAAATGAGCCCTTATGGCTGCCAGCCCCCATTCAAAATATATCAGGACAAATAAGACACTAACCTTAATGCTACAGTCTGAGCAGTTCAAAACAGAATCTCTTAACCAAAGCACAGCATCTGGTGTCCAGATGCCAATAGACTGCGGAAGATCTGCTAAACAGCACTTAATAGCCTGAAAAGAAAATATGATGGAAAAGCAAACACACCATCATAAAATAGGTACTTATGAGTAATGTCAGTAGCATTTTCCTACAAGTCAGATATTGCCAAGATAGAGAGCAAGCAACAATAGCTCATGCTGACAGTCACAGCTCTCAGTTGGAGCATCTGCTATGTTCCTGGCTCTATTCCTATTACTTCTATTGTCTTTACTCCTGTTATGGGCCAGGGCTTGTACCAGGCACTCCAAATACTCTGTCTTCCACACTTCTGCATGACAGGTATGGTGACCCCATTTTATGGATGGCGAAATGGACTCAGAGAGACTAACTTGTGTGAGATAACAAAGTTGCGAAGACAGGGTTGGGACTTTAGGGTTATTTAGGCCTTCCCTCTAAGCCCAACTTAAAAAAAGAAAAAAAAAAGAAGTGTCATTTGGAGAAAATATGACTCCTGTTGCAAAAATCTTTTTGGAGGTCTAGGTGCTTCATTGAGCATTTCCTGAGTACCTCGGGGGTGCCAGGCTCAGCTTCTGAAGGAGGTTGTAAGGAGAATTAAGGAGGGTGAGAGAAAATGAAATCCACAGATCCCTAAAAGCTTCATGTCCCCAGTGCTCTTTGCCTGCCACCACCACTGCACACATTCTTCTGAAGGATGCTACAGCAGGCAGTGAAAGGTGGCCTCGGGGACTCCCTTACCTCAAGCAAGTCCTTGAATTGATGGAGGCAGTTTTGTGCAGGGGATGAAACCCACGCCCAGGATTCCTTCTTTCCTCTCTGAGCCTCTTCCTCCCTTGCCCCTCCTGCCTCAGGGGTGGCAGGCCTCTCACTGTGCCAGCTGGCTGTGGCACCTTTCTGGGTGGGAAAGAGTCACTCAGAGCAGAGAGTGCACTCCGAGAGCTGCAGGGGCTGAGCAGGCAATGGAGGAGCCAGGCGGAGCACGGCCCCACAAAGGGGAGGGCTCAGTACAGTCAGATGTCCCAATTTGTCAAGAGAAAAGCTCAAGGTAGCAATTTTTGTGTGAAATGTTTAAATTTTAAAATCCTGGCAACTGATTCACATTTTCAAAATACCGTAAGAGGCAAGAGCCAAAACTCAGTATTTACGGGTCATCTTCGGCTGACAGTCACCGGTTTGTTTGCTGCTCTGACTTGGACTCTTGGGAGATGCTGTTACCCAGATGCCTGGGCTAGCTGCCTTTAAGTTCCCCCAACCCATAGCCTTTACGTGTGTCAAGTCATGAACCCAGGTAAGATTAACGAAAAAATGTGTAGTGATTGTTAATGCTGTAGCATGAAGAAGGTACTACCGTGTAACTTTCAGACAGTCAGAGCAGTGGGACAGATCCTTCCTTCCCCTCCAGCCCAGGGGACCTTTTCTAGTAAGGCTGGCCCTGCACAGCTGTTCCAACAAGGGGATGTAGAGGCCAGAGGTGTTATTAAGTGACAGTGGCACTTAAAGGTCTAACAATTTCCAATATTATGGCCGAGCAGCAAGAGAGTAAAAATGATTTTGAAAACAGCTTCTCTGTAACAGTCATTGTTAGAAAAGCCAATGGTGATGGGAGTGAGAGAGATGCCCAAAGTCATGCTTATTACGGACAACTACCTTTTATTCACTGAGTTTGATGGCAGAAGGTATCTTCTGAAAAATATTAGTCAAGGGACAGTTTGAAATTATAGAATATTGAATAGTTTTTTTAAAGATATTAATTTCTGTACAAAGTCTTCTACTTCTAAAGGTGATAAGTAGTTCTGAACAATTAAAAATAATTCAAAATCTTTATCATTTCAATGTTCACTAATAAAGAAAGGATTGGCTGAAGTTAATTTTTTTATTAAAATGTATGGAAGGAAAGTCATTAAGAAAATGATTAAGGATAAACAGATTCCCAAAGAGAATGGTTACCTAATTAAACTACGAACTCTAGAAATAAACATATATAATATTCTAGAACTATGTAGAAGTCAGTAATGGCATCTAATTATTACAATGGAATCTCTAATTGGACAATACAGCCTCATGACTCAGACAATAACTGACAATAGAGTCTAATGACTCAGTGTACTTGAAAACAAACATTTATCAAACAATATTCTGTAAATATGACCGGTCTTCTTGTCTAAGTCAGTTAAGATTTACTTCTGAAAACAAGTAGACAACCACATTTGGACAATTTCCAGTTTCTTACAAACTAGGTCTTTGAACATTAATTAGATCAAAACTGAGAGGGCATCTCACATGATTATAAACACATCCAAATCTCTTCCAGCAAATCTCCCAGGCTGGTAACATTGTACCTGTGGTGGAATTGCAATAATTTCTTGCAGAAACCGAGGCGGAATTTCCCTGAGCTCTGACACTTTTACAGATGTCACAGTGCCAGAGTCCAGGAACTGAACATCAAGAGCCCTGCTGCTGTGAACATTGGTGATCTGAAATGAGATACATGTTGGCTTATTTATTAGCATACCCAAAAGACCTAAATGCTTCTGTGCAATTACATTTTATACAATTCTAAATTGCATATTGAAAGCAACAAATACTATTAGTGTTAATTAAGATTCTCCCTTAATTTAAGTGTATTTATTTACTTAATATTCTTTTAGACAATTGATTTCAACATCTAGTTGTTAATTCATTTAATCTGTAATAATCAGTAAGCTAATAATAATACTCAGTAAAATTCATAAGTACAGTAATATTTACTATTTTTCTAATTCTAGGACACAATTTATTATAAAATAGTTTGGTATGTTATTATATATTACTGGTTATAAGACGTAGTCTATTATCCAAAATGTTACAATGTAAGGAAAAAACTACTGTATCTTAGCAATGAGGAAATAAAAAACAGATAATTCAGAGACAGAATTTTACTGTGGGTCAATACTATATATTTTTAAATCATAATGTATTTTATAGCTTTATAAGGAAACCTAATAATTTATATTATTTGTCCCAACTCCAAAAAGTCAAAACTCAGAAAGTCATAAAGAGGTAAATTAAAGTCCAAATTAATCGTTCAAAAAATCAGAAAACTACACACAGAGTCAAAGTTAGATAATACACAATTTGATAATAATAAAAATAATACTAGATATCATCTAAAGTATTTGGAGATACACTGAGAATGCATTTTTGCCAAAAATGCATAACCTGAACTTAAACATGAAGACACTCAAATTGAGAGACACTGGCTGATCATACCAGCCTTCTGACATATGTTCACATTAATGACAATAATTACTTCAAAATTGCTGCTATCATTAGACATGACCAAGTTTTTATTTTTTATTTTTTATTTTTTGAGACAGAGCCTGGCTCTGTTGCCCTGGCTAGAGTGCCGTGGTGTCAGCCTAGCTCACAGTAACCTCAAACTCCTGGGCTCAAGCGATCCTCCTGCCTCAGCCTCCCGAATAGCTGGGACTACAGGCATGCGCCACCATG